>NW_006408520.1:42094729-42096493 GCF_000296735.1 Chrysochloris asiatica | reverse complement strand
AAGTGTGGGTGTTCTTGTGCATATGCCCTCTCTTCTTATCATCTGGATGCTTCACTCTCCACTCTAGTCCTCTGTGGCTATGTCACTGACTCTGGGCATAGGAGTCCCCAGGTCTTGCCATATCGCTGGCCTAATCAGGTCTCCAGCTGGGTTCACAGGAGTCTATTGAACGTGGTTGGACTTAGCTTGCCACTTCATTGCTGTTTTTCCCTTACTTTACAAGTGACCAGTGTGGACATCAGTCAGAGTTCATGTCTACTCATGTATTCCCATTGAGTCTTGTCTTGGAAGGGGGCTTGCCCTGAGTGACCCAACCACATGCCTTGATGTCTCTGGGGCAAGCAACTTGGTTGTTCTTGTATTAGTCAGTCAAACTGCCGTTAATGTTTTGTATTTTTCCTGTTGGTCTTTCATTCAAGAAATATATTCTGTTTTTCAAGCTGCTCCATGTTGATATGCTTGTCCTTTCAAGTGGAAATTTCCCACCTCAGAAGATTCTGAATGAGGTTCAGGATTCTACCTATAGTCTTATGTAATGCAGAGCTCCATAGGAAGCCTCCTTCACTGGGCACGTTGAAGCCCTATTTTAGGTATGTCAATCAATTATAGGCAGAAGATGGACTTACAAACTTTTTATGATGATAGTTATGGATATTCCTTTCTCACCCTTCAAGTGTCTTTTATAATGGTATGTAAGGGAAACCAAGATTCAAAAGACAGCCAAGCATCTTAACATTGTTTTCCCCCTTTTGTCCACTCCAACCATGCCTCAATCCCTGTATTGCAGTGTCCTGTTGTTCCAAGGTTGTGCATACATCATTATTTGACTCTGTCCCACTTAGCCCATGCAAACCTGCCTAATTGTTCTCCCTTCTTCCATGTTCTTCCATAACCCTCCCCCTTCCTGTGTATTACCCTCCTCAACAGCACCCAAACTATCCTGTATCTATTTCCTACCCTATGTTCCACCTTCCTCTCCTTCCCCTCAACCCACACCCACATCCCAGTAACCAGCAAAGAACCCCTGCCCCCCCCTTTGATATGTGTTCTTTTCCTTAGTTTTTTACAATAGTGGTCCTATGCAATATTTCTCTTTTTGTGTCTAATTTCATTCAACATAATGTTCTCAAGGTTCATCCATGTTATGTGGTGGCTTGCAGCTTCTTTGTTATTCTTCAAGGTAGCATAATATTCCACTGTGTGTATATATCACTGTTTATTTATCCATTCTTCAATTGATGTGCACTTAGGCTGTCTCCATCTTTTTATTATTGTAAATAGTGCTGCTATGACCATTGGTGTGCATATATCTACTCATGTTATGGCTCGTATTTCTTGTGGGTAAATACCAAGACCTTCTGAGGAAGCATCATATTGCTTTCCAGGGAAGCTGGACCATTTTGCATTAACAACAGCAATGCAGGAGCGGCCCAGTCTCTCCACATCCTTGTCAGCATTTATTGTCCTCTACTTTTTTGATCTTTGCTGTTATTACTTGAGTGAAATGATCTCATTGTTTCAAGATGTCACTGTTGATTTTTATGCTATACCTCAGGATTTACTTTTCAGCCTGTTTTGTTTTTCAACTTTCTTTCCCTTTCCACACTCCTGTTCTGACTTTTTCCATATTAACAAACAGTTTGGGGCAGGTGTGGCTGTTTTGAGCTGTCTGTCCCTTTAAATGCTGAGTGTATCTTTGCGCCTGTGTGTCAGAAAAACCCACAAGTGGTAGGAGTGGGGTGTGTCCAATCACTCAGTCACCCC
>NW_006408520.1:42064378-42066398 GCF_000296735.1 Chrysochloris asiatica | reverse complement strand
CCCCCCCCATATGGTGGATTACATTGATTGTGTAATGTTGAACCGTTCTTGCATCCCTGGTATGAATCCCACTTGGTCATGATGTATTATTTTTTGATGTGTTGTTGAATTCTATTGCCTAGTATTTTGTTGAGAATTTTTGCATCTATGTTCATGAGGGATATTGTTCCATAAATTTCTTTCTTAGTGATGTCCTTCCCTGGTTTGATGTGAAAGTTATGCTTGCTTAGTGTATTAGGAAATTTTCCATCCTCTTCTATATTCTGGAATAATTTGAGTAGAATTAGTGATGGCTGTTACCTGAATGTTTGGTAAAACTCACCAGTGCAGCCATCTGGACCTGGACTTTTTTGGTTGGGAGGTTTTGATGACCTGGTCAATTTTGTCTTTTGTTATAGGTCTGTTCACGATTTCTACTTCATGCTGTGCAACTTTAGGTAGGTCATGCTTTTCTAAAAATGTATCCTTTTACTATAGGTTTTAACATTTCATAGTATTCTGTTATTATTCTTTTATTTCTATTTGTTCTGTTGTGGCATCATCTATGTTGTTCCTTACACATGTTATGTGTGTCTTCTGCCTCTTTTCTTTTGTTAGGTTTGTCAATGGTTTGTCGATTTTATTAATTATTTCAGAGCAGCAGCTTCTCATCCTGTGGATTCTTTCAATCGTTTTTCTGTTTTCTATCTCATTTATTTCTTCTCTTACCTTTATTATTTCCTCTATTCTGTTGACTGTAGATTTACTTTGCTGGACTGTTTCTAGTTGCTGGGGATATTGTATTAATGTGGTGATTTTAGTTCTTTCTTCTTTTTAGATTTGTTTATTTATTGCAGAAAACTGTCCTTTCAGTGCTGCTTTTTCCATATCCCAATGATTATGGTATGTTGTGTTTTCATTCTCATTTGTTTCTAGGAACTTTGTGAATTCATGTTTTATTTCCTCTACTACCCATTTACTTTTCAGCAGGGTGTCATTCAGTTTCCATGTATTTGACTTTATTTCCTTGGTCTTCTTGTTTATTTCTAGTTTTATAGCATTGTGGTCTCAGAAGATGCTTTGAAGTTTTTGATGTTTGTAAATTTATGGAGGCTTGCTTTGTGGCTTACTACATCGTCTATTCTGGAGAATGTTCCATGTGCACTGGAGAAGAATGTCTATTGTGATGTTGTTGGGTTGAACACTCTGTGTACATCTATGAGGTCCAGTTGGCTGATTGTTTTGTTTAGTTCCTCTATATCTGTGTCTTTCTGGTTGTTCTATCCATTTTTGAAAGTGGTGTATTAGAATCTCCCACTATTATTGTAGATTATATTTTTCTTCAAATCTATTAGTTTGCTTTATATATTTTGGAACTCTTTCATTGGGAACATAAATACCTATAATGGTTATGTCATCTTGTCCCAGTGTCCCTTTAATAATTACATAATATCCATCTTTATTTATTGTGTTGGTTTTGCCTTAAAGTTTACTTTGTCAGAAATTAGTATTGCCACTCCTGCTCATTTTTAAAAATTGCAATTAGCTTGGTATATTTTTTTCCATTCTTTGGCTTTTAGTTTGTGACTTTCTCTATGTGTAAGGTGTGTCTCTTTCAGATAGCATATTGAACTATCTTGTTTTCGTATCCATTCTGCTACTTTTTGTAACAACTGGTGCATTTCAACCATTTACATTCAGTGTAATTATTACTACATATGCATTAATAGCTGTCATTATGTTTGTTTTTTGTGGTGCAGCTGGTTTCTTTGTTCTTCATGCCTTCCTGTGCTGAATTCTTATTTTTTGTGTTCTTTCTTGTCAGTTTCTTAATAGTTTTAAGGTTTCCATGTTTTTCTTGGATTTTCCTTTTCTTTGTATGTTGTAAAGTATTGATTTTCTTTGAATTTACCTTATATTTCATTACCTTTTCCCTCTATTTCCCTCTATTTTATCCTGTAATCTAACTGGATCTCTGTTCCTATGTGTTTACCTTCTTCCACATTTTAATTTTTTTGATCATAGACTGACCTCCCAGATC
>NW_006408520.1:42062789-42063289 GCF_000296735.1 Chrysochloris asiatica | reverse complement strand
TCAGCCAGGTGGCATCATTGATGGATTCAAGTGTGGCAGCGGTAGTAAGGTTGGCCTAGGATCAGACATTGTTTCATTCTGCTGTGCATGGGGTCGGTATGAGTCGGATCCAACTCGATGGCACCTGACAACAACAACAACAACAGTGGTCAAAACAGCTTGGTACTGGTACAACCAAAGATACATAGATCAATGGAACTGAATCATGCATCCAGAACTTTACCAATCTACATACAGCCAACTGATTTTTGACAAAACACCTAAATATATTGCATGGGGAGGTGAAAGTCTCCTCAAAAGATGGTGCTAGCAGAACTGGAAAGTGATATGCAAAAGACTGAAACAAGACCTTCACCTCACACCTTATACAAAAACCAACTCAACATGTATTAAAGACCTAAATGTGAATCCCAGAAATATGAAGGCAATCAATTAAAAAATAGGGACAAATGTGAGGGCACTAATTTAGGGAATACACAGACTACAAAATATTTTGAAAC
>NW_006408520.1:42061363-42062034 GCF_000296735.1 Chrysochloris asiatica | reverse complement strand
ATTATGTTGAGTGAAATTAGAGAGAAATACTGCATAGGACCACTACTGTAAAAGACTAAGAAAAAAGAATCCATAGTAAATAGGGGTAATTCTTTGCTGGTTGCTGGGATGTGGGCAACGGAGTGAGGGGAGGGAGTGGAAGGTGTAGCACAGGGCAGGGAATAGACACAGGATAGTTTGGGTGATGGAGAGGGGGGAAATATGCAAGAAGGGGGAGGGGAGTGGAAGAACAAAGCAGATGGGAAAACAATTAGGCAGACCGACTGATTACTACAAGAATTAGCAAGTTGCTCACCCAGGATACATCAAGGCAATTGGTTGGTTCCCCTCAGAGCAAACCCACTTCCAAGACTAAGTTAAGACTCAATGGGTATACACACTCTGAATTGTGACCACATTTATCACCGATAAGGGGAAGTGAGGGATAAACAGCAATTAAGCTGTAAATTAAGCCCTACAACGTTCAATAGACTCCTGTGAACCCAGGTAGAGACCTGGTTGGCCAGCAGTGTGGGGACTCTTGGGCCCAAAGTCAGTGACATAGCCACAGAGGACTCAGGTGGAGAGTAAAGTGTACAGCTGATAAGAGGAGAGGGCATATGCACAAGAACACCCACACTTGCAGATAATACCCACTTGACCTGGCTTCAATGACTGGATGATCAGAGCTC
>NW_006408520.1:42056305-42061263 GCF_000296735.1 Chrysochloris asiatica | reverse complement strand
AACCTTCTTCAGATTTTTTTTATCCCTTTTTCTGATTGTTCTTCATCTTAATATTATCAAGAGATTTGTCTTCCAGATCACTAGCTCCATCTCTTCAATTCTACTCCTTTGCCCTTTCAGTGTATTGTCCATTTCTGATATTCCATTATTAATTGCCTGGACCTCTTTTTGTAAGTTTTTAATTGTTTCCAATGCTGATCTATCTTATTTGATTGTTCCTGTAGTGCTTTCCTGACTTATTTTTCTCAACTCCTCTGTAAATTGTATTTATACATTTCATTATCTTTTCTGAATTCCTTCTCAGGCATTTCCAAAGCCTGCCCTCCTTCCAATATGAAGTCAAGTTCTACCTCCAGTTTATGTGTCTCAGTCACTTTATCTTGTTTCTGGACATGTCCAGAGATGGTCATCTCTTTCTTGGGCATATTCAGTAGTTGGCTGTACCTTAATACTTAGATGAATATATGTTTTGCTATTTTATTATGCTTTCTGATTGCCTCCAGGTAGATGTGTTCAGGAGACAGGCTTCCCTTTTCAGTCTTCGTATTATTCAACTCAGGTTAGCAGTCACAGGTGCTGGCTCTCTACCTAGTGTATGGAAATTGGTTTTGGCCCTTGCCTGAATGGTGGGATTTTATAGGATTTGATTGTAGCTTGACTATATGACCACAATTGCTGTCTCTTCTTGAGGGATGTAGGGAGAGAAAACACCCCCCTTTATCTCTGAGGCTTGTTCAGGAGTCAAGTGTCCATGGTGGCTTTTATGCTTCCCCTGCTCTGTCTCACCCAAGATGGCTGCTCTGCGAGCCACTGTGGCAGAAGAATCTGAAAGCAATGGGTTTCTTGTTTCTGCTCTAAATTCCACTGGCTGTAAACTTTCAAATTTTTAAAGTATGCCTTTATATGTAGTTCAGAGTTCTGTTATCATCCCCTGTACCTGCTTTATACGGTATTCTGTGTTATTGCTGACGGAGACCCTTGCTACACTTCTACCCAATTTGCCATCAAGTCCCTCCTCTCTATACTTATTATTGTCTAATTAAAACTATAGTTACATACAATATTTGTTTTTTTGTGTTTGATTTATTTCACTCAACATAATATCCCCATATTCAATCATGTAATATTTCACAAACTCATTATTCTTTATTGCTGTATAACATTCAATTTTAAGTGTGAGGAGGCTTCAAAAGTTTGAGAAAAAAGTCCATTCTCTTTTAATTCTGTTTCTCCATAATTTTTTTTGAGGCTTCCTCATATTTACCACATTTTGTTTATCCATTAATTCTTTGATGGACCGTTTGATTGTTTTATCTTTTCACTATTGTAAATAATGCTGCAATGAACAAGACATGCATATGTTTATTCACATCATTACTTTCATATCTTTGTTCTGTATACCTAGAGGAGTCTTGGTGTGGCACTGTGGGTTAATGTATTGTACTGTAAAGTTGGTTTGAAGCACAAAGTAGGCAGTTCATGCGAACCGCTCCTTTGAAACTTTCTACAGGGCTGCTGTAGTTTGAAACTGACTCAACAGCACTTAACAACAACAACAATATACCTAGAAGTGGGATTGCTGAATCATAAGGTGTTTTCATTTCAAGATTTTTTTAAGAACATGTCACACTATTTCCCATACTTGTTGTACCATTTGTAAGTCCAATCAGTGGTTTATAAGATATCCAATCTCCTACAACCTTGCTAGCATGTTTTCTGATTTTTGTGCAGTGCGAATTTTTTCAGGGATGTGGTAGTATATCATTGTAGTTTTTATTTGCAACTCTCTAATGGCTAATCACAATCTCTTCATGTGCTTGTTGTTGTAGTTAAGTGCTGTCAAGTCTCTTCCAACCAGCAGATGGTAGGTTTGAATTACTGATTTAGAGGTTTCAGTCTAGTGTTCATCCTAGAGTGGATTATATGTACTCTTTGTGGAAGTGATTCTTTGCATACTTTGATTGGGTTGTTTATCTCTTTGCTGTTGGGGTTTTTTGTTGTTGTTGTTTTAAATAAAGAAATAGCAAGAACTTAAGTTCTTAATATTCAAATCTATTAATCTTATGCAATCCATGTCTGTCCATTTTAATTTGTTTTATAAGTAGTAACAAAAATAAAGGATCAACCAAATTACACTCAGTGGGTTATCTTATACTATTTTCTAGTTATTTCCAACAAAAAATATATGTAATTTAAAATGAGTACATTATAATTTATAATTAACCATGTGTTACCTACATAATATAAACTTACGAATACAGATCTTTCTTATATGAAAATTACCTTGATAAAAATAATATTATCTTTCTGTTTTAATTTGTATTTGTATATGAGTCATAACAAAATTTAATTCAAAACATTATTATGCATATTTTCAATAGATACTAGTGAATAGGAACAATGATATGTTATTTATTTTAGTAAAATTAATTTTATTTTAAATAAAGTCTTTTTAAATTATTCAAATGCTGCAAGTTAGACATTATTAGCATATTCACAACAAAGCTTAAAAAGGTAAAATAAGCATGTGTTCAGAGTCTGAAAATTTTGCAAGTTGTCATTCAAGTCATAATTAGAAAGCGTATTATAGTTACAATCTATAAATTATGTTATTAAACACTAGACTAAAATAATATTCAAGTGAAACAATATTAAAGTGAAACATTAGCTATTTAGATTTGTTCTTTAGTTAGAAGAGGGAAAATCTCACTGTCCAAATGTTAGATAATAGTTTAGCGGATTTGGTTCGAAGAACACAGTGGATGAATCCACATTTGTGAAATTCTGTGGTTACTGGTGTATAACTAAGCAGTTCAATATTCTAGCAGATTGCAGTTCTGCCTTGCAAACAAGTGCACTGCTGGGAATTTCAGTATATTTGGTACTTTGGGGAAATTTCAAGGAAACTTCTTCCCCATATTTTAACTGACAATGGAAGATAAAGACTGTCATCCAAATGTCATGCTAGATTGGAAGTATCTATTGTTCCAAGCTCAGACAAGACAAGCTAGTCCTAGTGTTAAAGACACTTAATCTCTGCAGGAAACTCTGTTCTTTTTCTTTGTGTTACAAATTATTTTACATTTTCATATACAGATCCTGGCATCCATCACCTGTAAAATGAACATTATAAAGAATACTCTATTTTTAACTAGGACTATCATCAGAACTTAAGAACTCTGAATAAATGAATATATCTTAATGCAGATTTTTTTTCTCTTAAATGTGCATTTTAATGTAAAATATTTGTTTAGAACAATGAAATTTTTTTAAGTCAGGATTCTTAATTATGAATGTAATATTTCTTAGAATGTGGTCATCAAATAAGATACATTAATCTTTTGTAATCAGTGTAATAGTGTTAAAGAAGAGCTACCAAACCAGCCAGTTCTCCAAATTAAAGCAAAAAAAAAAAAAAAGTATGATGTACTCCAATCACTGAGTTAGAATTAAATATTTTAGTCATTTGAGTTTTATGTTATGTAAAATTTTAAGAAATTATGTTATGTAAAATTTAAGAAAACTGGCTATTTGTCATGAGGGCTGTAAAAATTATACTGGTTTAAAAATTTATGATAACAAATGACAACACATGACCCGAACCCCAGCTCACTACAGTATTGAAACTGTAATTAAACTTCAAAACAAAACAAAGGAAAAACAACAACCAAAAAATATATTCAGTTTACATTTTGCTACTACAATGCAGTTACAGACAAAGGAAAGTGATTATCAAAATCTACCGTAATAATGTATTATTGAATTTATTGGCCCTATTATTGCAGTTATTAAGTGGTTGTAGTTGGTTGTAGTTGGTTCTGACTCATAGCAACCCTGTATAGTGTTTCTGAGGCTTTGTATCTTTGTGGGAGGAGAAAACCTCATGTTTTTCCTATAGAGCATCTGGTGGTCTTGAACTGCTGACCCAGTGGTCAGAAGTCCAGTGCATATCCTGCAGAATCACCACACTCACCTATTGGTCCTATAATATTATCCTTTTGAGAAAAAACAAAAATGGGTTTTGGTTGTTTTTATGCAAATTGCAAGAGTATTTCCTGTCAGACTTAAAATGTGCTCAAATATTTCACATTTTATTTTAATCAAATATAAAAAGGGAACATTGACAAAAATAATAGCAAGGACGTAAGGTAAGATTTTATTTTCTTTGAATTTATTGAAGTAGGTCATTTTATTTCTTCCATTAATATAAAAAAATGGTCAAAACATATAATATATGAATGCTGTGATCATAGGAAAAACATGTCAAAATGTCATAGGTGCTAAGAAGGTAATGACAGACGCTAAAGAAAATGGAACAAATCTTATGTTTTCTGCTTTACTTAAAGATTGAAAGCCTGAAAGTTTATGCTGAACATGAATCTGCCACTTACAGCTCAGAAAGTATTTGGCATTTGCTGCCACTCAAAGTATATCAACATTTTAAAAAATATTTCTTTACCAAAGAAAGTGAATACTTGGTTACAATAATGAAGTAACAATATACTGAATGTTGACCAAAATGTAAACTTGCAACTTGAAATGTATAAAAAATATTCTGTTATGAAGAAAATGAAATGAATTATTGTTCAAAGTGAACTCTTAAAATTTCTAAGAGATACTAAATATTGTAATATTTTAATGTGTAAAGGAGTGTCTCAATTTGTAATAGAATCCCAAGTGATAAAATGTTTATGTATATTTTGTCAACAGTTAGAGCTTAATACAGAATATCTTGAATATTATAGGAATATTTATTGTAAGAATTTTATTTTGATAATATGAGTAAAGGGTCCTGGTGTGGCTCTGCAGGATAAGCACTGGATTGCTAATCCCAAGATCAGTGTTTCAAACACACCAGCCATTCCTCTGAAACCCTATTCAGTGTTGCTATAAATCAGAATGAACTGAACTGTACATAACAGCAACTACAACAAACATTGAGTAGACTAATTTCTAGT
>NW_006408520.1:42054607-42056205 GCF_000296735.1 Chrysochloris asiatica | reverse complement strand
CAATTTGATGAACTTGACCTACACCTATGGATGCAGTAGCTCAAAAGAGAGAACAAATCTTTACAGCAAGGATCATTCCCACCCCCTCCATACACAGAGTAGAGGAGGGATGGAAAACTTGGACATTGGCTACCCTAAAAGGCGGGGAGGGGTACAAAGGCAAGAAGTGACTGGCTTACAAGCTTTCAAGAGGGAATCTAGATCCAGAGGGCACGGAGTAAGTTCGAATCTCCACTGAGTAGTATCCAATCTGTCTAGGCGGGGGTGATGAAAGGAGATGCGGATAGGTCACTTGTAATTCAATGGTGGATAGTTGTTATCAGGACTTATTGTGAGGGTTGAAAATGTAAAGGTAGACATTTTGTAGCAAGAAGGGGAGCCATTAACTCTGCAGTCTAGGAGTGGAGGTCCCTGAGACCATCAAGGGAGTAGAGCAGATAGCAGGACCCTACCCAGAGATGCAGTGACACCAGAGATGGAGGCAGAGATGATGGAGTGGAGAGATGGAGCAGCTGGGGGGTGTAGACCCAGAGAGGGAGAGCGGCTCTTTGCTTTAGCATCTCTATGCTGAAGATCTAGTTTCAGTGTCTCTTCTGACATCCATTTTTATCTTTTCCTTCTTTCTTGTCTTCTTAATGATTTTTGCTTTCTTCCTGTATGATGTTCTTGATGTCATCCCACAACTCTTGTGGTCTTTGGTCTTTAGTGTTTAATGTATCCAATCTGTTATTCAAATTATCTCTAAATTCAGGTGAAATATATTCAAGGTCCTATTTTTGCTCTTGTGGACTTGTTTATATTTTCTTCAGTTTCAGTCTGAATTTGCATATGAGCAACTGATGGTCTGTTCCACAATCTGCCCATGGTCTTGTTTGAGGAGAAATGAGGAGGTATAAGAGCTGAACAGAAAATGTCAAAGGTTATGTAGAGAAGAAAAAGTTAAATATTACAACAAAATGTGCATAGAACTGGAGTCAGAAAACCAAAAGGGAAGAACACGCTCAGCATTTCTCAAGTTGGGGGAATTGAAGAAAAATTTCAAGTTTTGACTTTCATTATTGAAAGATTCTCTGGGCAAATTATTGAATGATGGAGAAAGCATCAAGAGAAGATGGAAGAAATACACAGAGCCACTGTACCAAAAGGAAATTGTTGATGTTCAACTTACTGAAGGAAAAAGTCCATGGTGCCTTGAAGGAAATGGCAAAGAACAGGACACTTGGAATTGCTGGGATATAAATTTAAATGTTTCAAGAAAGTAAGGCGGCAGAGGAGGCACTCACTCATCTATGCCAAGAAATTTGGAAGTCAACTACCAGTCCAACTGATTGGAAGAGGTCCATATCTGTGCCCATTAGAAAGAGAGGTGACTCAATGGAATTTGGAAATCATTGGACAATATCTTTGATATCCTATGCAAGTAAAGTTTTACTAAAGATAATATGGAAACAACTGCATGCATACATTGACAGGGAACTTCCAGAGGTTCAAGTAGGATTCAGAAGAGGATGTGGAACAAGGGATATGACTACTGATGTCCAATGGATCTTGGCTGAAAGCAGAGAATATTAGAAAGATGCTTTTCTGTGTTTTATTGA
>NW_006408520.1:42052148-42053305 GCF_000296735.1 Chrysochloris asiatica | reverse complement strand
AAAATAAACTCTTCAGAAACTAACAATAAAAATCTCCTATGATCTCTGTATTTTGGAGGTTAGAATACTTTGAAGTCAAATATTTGTACAATTATGCATTCATTTTATTTACATTTATCAATGAATCAAAACATACTTTGTGAACATCTTTTGTATGTGCGAGACACTTTTTCTATTCTAGGAATACATAAGAGAAGATCTTGCAAAAAAAAATAACCTTCAACAGCAACAACAAAACCTATAGCTGAGAGTGGGAAATAAAAACAAGTTTCTATAATATTGTATAGATGTAAACAGGCTATCATGTAGATATAAACAAGTAATAAAATAATAGTTTATTTATATAGATATAAACAAATCACCATCACTTTTCTGCCAGTTGTTGTACTGTGCTTGCATGTCATTGTGATACTAGAAGCTATGCTACTGGTATTGTAAATAGCAGTGGAATCTCCCACAGTGGACAGGTTTCAACAGAGCTTCCAGACAAAGACAGACTAGGAAGATGGAGAGACATACTATTTCTGAATATCTAGCATCTGAAAACATTATGAATGACAATGGAACATTGTACCAGAAGTTTAAAACAATATGGATAATATTATCAGATATAGTGTAGGAAGATGAGACCCTCAGGTTGGAAGGCACTTAAAATATAAATGGGGATGAGCTGCCTCCTTAAAGCATAATTGGCCATGATGATGCAAATGGAGTAAAGCTTTTGAGACTTTCATAATCTGATGGAGCACAACTAAAAATGAGGAGAAACAGCTGGAAACATACATTCAAAATCAAAATATGAAATATAAGAAGGATGAATCTGGGAGAATGGGAAGTTGGCAAAAATGCAATGGGACACATAAAGACTGAGATCCTAGGGATCAGTGAATTCAAAATCATATGTTTACTATGTCAGAAACAACAAATTCAAGAGGAATGGTGTCACTATTTACAATAGCAAAAAGATGGAGACAGCCAAAGTGCTCATCCACTGAAGAATGGATAAACAAACTGTGGTAAATACACACGATGGAATATTATGCTACCTTGAAAAATAACAAGGAAGCTGCAAGCCACCACCTAACATGGATGAACCTTGAGGACATTATGTTGAGTGAAATTAGACAGTCACAAAAGGAGAAATACTGCATAGGACC
>NW_006408520.1:42049265-42050308 GCF_000296735.1 Chrysochloris asiatica | reverse complement strand
AAAATAACATTTTAAGATCAACCTTGAAGTATAATGCTGTCTGTGATAGGATAATATCCATATGCTTACAAGTAATACCAGTTAATTCTACTATTATTGAAAATCAAGTACCAGCCACTAAGGGCAGTGATGAAGAAATTAAAAAATTCTATCAACTTCTTCAGTTTGAAATTCATCAAAAATGTAATTAAGATGTACTGATAATTATTGGTGATTGTAATGAGCGGTTTGAAAACTAGAGGAAGGACCAGTAGTTGGGAAATATGGAATTAGTGACAGAAATGAAGCTGGAAATTACACAATAGAATTTTTCTAGCCAAATAATTATTGTAAATACCTTCATTACACTACATAAATGATGACTATACACACAAATCTCATCAAATAGAATATAAAGAAGTCAAATTGATTACACATTTGGAAAGAGACAGTGAAGAAGCTAAAAGTCATCAACCAAAACCAGGCGAGGTGCTAACTGTGGAACAGACCATCAATTGTTCATATGCAAGTGCAGACCAAAGTTGAACAAAATTAAAACAAATTCAAGACTGTCAGAATATGAACTTGAACATATTAACTTATAGACCATCTCAAGATCAGACTTCATGCACTATACACTAATGACTGACAATCAGAAAAGTCATGGGATGACATCAAGAATACCCTAACTAGAAAAGCAGCAACAACAAAGCTGGTGGTAGAAGCAATGGAATAGAAAGAGCAGCAGAGGACTATGGGCCCATCAACTGAGAAAGCCAGTATGCAGGTGGTAGACTGGTTCAAAAATGTGTCCTTTGGCTATTTAAACAAATAGATATTTTCAGTGTGATATGTACACATTAAAAAAAAAAGCCCTTTGATTGTTTGTTTAATTGAAAAAATTCCTGAGTGTTTTTTGTGTAACACCCCCCCCCCAAAAAAAAACACAAAAACAAACAACATCCCAGAGGGAATAGAAGCAAATACTGGTGAATGATGATGCATGGAGGGGAATGTAATCACTGCAATGAAAAGATGAGTGTAAAACTGACATTCTCCCATGT
>NW_006408520.1:42046334-42047170 GCF_000296735.1 Chrysochloris asiatica | reverse complement strand
TTTATCATCCACATATTGTAGGTTGTTAAGGCTCCTTCTTCCAATCCTGATACCATATTTTTCTTCATGTTATTGAGCTTCTCAAACTATTTGCTCAGCATACAGTTTGAAAAATATGGTGAAACAATACAACCCTGGCACATAATTTTAAAACATTCAGTGTTCCTTGATCTTTTCGAACAACTGCCTCTTAGTCTATGTACAGGTTCCTCATGATAACAATTAAGTGTTCTGGAATACTCAGTCTCCACAATGTTGTCCATAGCTTGTCATGATACACACAGTAGAAAGGGCTTGCACAGTCAATGAAGTATATATTAACATCTTTCTGGAATGCTATGCTCTCAGCCAAGATTGATCTCATGTCAGTGATGATTTCCCTCATTTCATGTCCTCCACTGACTCTGGATTGAACCTCTGACAGTTTCCTTTTGTGAGAAATGTTGTCTATACTGACAAATACTCAGGTAATCCAATCTGTACTCATTTTAGCGTGAGTGAAGTTTTCTTTATTTGAGTTTGCAAAATCGGGTGCCCAGCTCCATAACACTAGCAGATGCACTGCATGGCCAGCTGACAAAGAGTTTTATTAACCTAGCTCAGAAAAAGCCCATCCTTCATTTCCCCTTTACTGGGTACTGTGGAATTTACAATCTTTCCCAAATGGTGCCTTCTATTCCTTACAGGGAGCATTCTCATTTAAAGTTAGTTTCACCCTCTCCCCATGAACTTCCCCTACTTCCTTGATGGGTGTATTCTTATTTTAAAAGAGTCTAGTAAGTCAAACCAGTCTCTTCCTCTTCTCATAGTTCCCTTTGGTCATGCCAACCTGCTAC
>NW_006408520.1:42044023-42045299 GCF_000296735.1 Chrysochloris asiatica | reverse complement strand
GCCTGGAATGTGACCTGATTAGCATTCTAGCTTGTCTCTAGGGTAGGGAAGATTGGTCCCATTCAGTAATCTGATTAGCATTTTAGCTTGCCTCCTGGGCAGAGAGGGCAGTGAATGATTTTTACCTTTTCCTGTTCAATACTACCCATCCAGTACACTGAGAAGACATGCATGTTCCTCTATTTGAAGAGACTTTCGCTCTGATAGGAATTTTTAGGACCTGCATCCATAAGCAAAAGTCCAGTCCATCAAATTGTAGCAGCTGATGATTCTCAGAGTACAAACATCATTGTGTTCATCTAGTCAGGTTCTAGTCAGCTCAACAACCCTAGCTCTACAAGCTAGGTCAAATGAGTACTAACTGCAAGCTTGGGAGTTCACACATAACTCCCTGAACTTCAAAACAATCAGCTTTCCCTCTTATTTCATCTCAAGGTCAATGGTGCATCAGCAAGCATATTGCTGGCTGGTTCCCTTCAACTTTCGGTCCTAGAAAGGGGTTTTCTTTGATGGGATAGCTTTCCTTGCCTAGAAGACTCTGAAACTCAAAATTCCAAACTGTCTTTTTTTTTTTTTTTTTTAACTCTCAAACCTTCAACAGTTCTGGGTGGACATGCGTATCCTTTCAAATGCAAATGTCTCAACTCAGGTTCTGGCTCAAGATACCACCTTAAAGTTCTAATGAATCCAATCAAGTATAGGCCAAAGGCCAGCTTACAACTTTTCTGTAATCATAATTCCCAATATTCCTATTACACATTTTACATTATTTTATTTTACAATAATAAGCAGGAGAAGCCAATATCCATAAGGTAATCAAACACATTAACCTTTAAAACACTTAATTTCCTCCACCCTGGACGAACCCCATTCACATGCATATGGCCTTGGGCCCTGACCAGGTGGATTCCAGTAAGCCCTAGCCTTAGAAGCTGCACTCCTTTTAGCTGAAACATTTTATCCCATTCTCCTTTGTTCTTTCTCCCACAAAACCTTACAGTTTTGTTTTGTTTTGTTTAGGTCTGAATCCCACTCACAGCACCAAATCCTGACTTCCTCTGAATTTGCACTAGTCTTGAAACTCAGAGCATGACAGAACATCTAATATCTGTTTAAATTCCAACTACAAATATGAGAAAAGTGAAAATTGAGGCAGCTATATTTTTCCGCTTTCTAAACCACCCCTCTAACCAGTTTGTTAATTCCAGCGTATTCAGCCCACTCATTAGCTATGGTGCTTAATTCTGGCAAGACTTTTGTGATAGTTCCATCAGGA
>NW_006408520.1:42040649-42042900 GCF_000296735.1 Chrysochloris asiatica | reverse complement strand
AGGATATAACTTGGTAAACATCTAATTTGATGGTTTGAGGGAAAGATGCCATAGTTACATCTAATATCAACATTATTGGCTGGTCCTAGGCAAAAGCCCTTTACACCTCTCCCATGTTAATGATACATTTTAGCCATATTAGCTTCCAAACCCACCCCATCTTGTCAGGGACAGGTTAGAACCCCTAGGACCTAGGTAGGCCCTCTTACTCTGGTTTCATATGCACCCCTTTTCCCTAAATCTCCTCCTACTAAACAGGGATTAAGGAAAGGGGAAGGACATCTCTAGTCCAACAAGAATAGTAACAGTGAAAAGAACAGCCTAGAGACAAATATAAAGATATCAAAACCTGAAACCCTAATAGAAGCCGTTGGCCACAGCCACACAACCCATGAAGAAAGCACTCCATTTATAATAAGCCTGCACCCCTTTTCTAAAAATTGATAAATATTCAACATACCACTCCTCCTAATCAATATGTATTAGCCCAGTCTTAAGAGGAAGAAACTCCATACCTTTATAAGCCCTAGTGCACCCCAATCCCAAAGGGTCTTCTCCACTTGGGAAACAGGCTTGCTTCTCTCTTTGAAGTATACTTTCACTTTGACTTAATCGATGCCCCCAATTCTACCAGGTCTACTGAGAAGTGGTGACTTGGTGGGATTAATTCTTTAGACCCTCGCGAGTGAGAGGGACCAGGGAAAACTGTGAAAATCTGGTAGCGGTACAGCAAGGCAGCCTCTCAGGTTCTTGTCAAGGTCACTTTGAAGAGCTCCCTGGGCAAGAGATCTGCTTCCCACCAGTAACTACTTTTCCCTAAGGGAGTGTCCCTCTTCACCTTCACGGATCCCTTTACTTGAATACAATGAGTCCACTCTTTTTTCACTGTCTGAACAGCTGTCTCATTGGTCAACCACACCTGGTAAGGGCCCTCCCATTCCAGCTAGATTCTGTTCCCTTTTCAGGTCTAGATCAGCACCAAGTCTCCCAGTCAGAAGATTCGAAAGAATGAGTTTGGACCAAGAGTCCTTTTAACCTGAAGGTTAGCAAAGTAGAAAGGGCCAGCACATAGTTTCTCAGGAATCCCAGGTAGGGGAGACTATAGTATGGTGACCCTTTAGCACTGAACGCCATTCAACCCTTCAGTTTAAAAAATTGATAGGATTTACAAGATACTCAGGGATAACATATTCTACTGCACTCTGTCCGTTTCCTCAAACTAAAAGAGACATTACTGGCTCTATCATCTTAAAGCATGAATATAGTACTTCACTTAAAATCTTCTCAAACAAGAATGTCAATTAAACATACTTTAACATTATAACCTTGCCAAATGAACTGAAACTATCAATACACACATCTACAGCACAATATCCTTTTTCTCCTCTTAACAAGATGAAATGCATACATATAGGGTGGCCAAAATTTTTAACAAAAAATAAGTTTATAACTCAGAATGAGTATTGGTACACCAAATATCTTTTAAAACAGTATTATGTTTTCAGATATGAAACATTAATACAAATAAAAAATAAACACACAAATAAAACCTTGAGCAATGTACAATTATGAAAATTACTATTACACCAGCCAAACAAAACTTTAACCACTTTTAAATAGATTTATTTCTACCATTTTAATGCAAAAAGAATATCAAAGATATTAAAACAGAACAAACCAACTTTTCAGTGCCCAATTTCACATTTAAGTTTTACCTTGAATGTGCAAACTCAGAATTTTGCATTATAAATTCAAATAGTCTGTGTAAGAATTATATTTGAAAACTATCATACCAAACAAGCAAACAAAAAATAATCACTAGGCCCTTTATTACTTGCTGTAGATCCTTTCTTCCTTCTATAGGGATAGGGTATTATTTTCTATGGACCACCTCCCCACAGTTTTCTTTTTAGATCCACTCCCAAGAGTGGAATTTCCAGCTCTCCCCTACTGTCTTCTTTAAACCATATCTGTGAGTCAATCTTTCCTTTCTCCTCTTCAGTCAGAAGTCTCATATTTACCTTTATTTACTGCTCACCCTCTCTAATCCTAACCTAATCTTATAATTAGGTACCATTACAAATGATTCAAAAGTTAATTTCTAGTTTCATGAGGGGAATCTTTTTCCTCCGCTTCTTTGTCTCTGGACATTCTCTTTTTAAATGGCCTGTCGTCCCACAACATTCATCTGCTGGTGGGCTTGGGGACCTGGCCCAGTCCTCTCCTCTCTTTCCTTTGAAGAGGCCTAACC
>NW_006408520.1:42038824-42039804 GCF_000296735.1 Chrysochloris asiatica | reverse complement strand
GTGCACAGATTGCCTGGTTGCCACGATTACTGTCTTCTCAGTCCTCCATGTCTCTCTCACTAATTCTGATCACCTTTGAACAGTCTCAGGTCTTTTTCTGGCTCTCACTGGGAGACAATCAACTCTTTGGAGTAGGCCACCAAAACCAAGGTGGGACGTGTCTCCTTTTCCAACAGGGCTGCCACTCCAAGTGGGCAGAAAATCCTGGACAGGCCCCCAAATTTGTAACAAATGTTGTTTATACAGACAAATGCTCAAGTAATCCAATCTGTACACATTTTAGTGTGAGTGAGGTTTTCTTTATTTGATTTTGCAAAATTGGGCACCCAGCCCCTTAACAAAGGCAGACATGCTGCATGGCCAGTTGACAAAGAGTTTTATTAACCTAGCTCAGAAAAAATCCCTCCTCCATTTCCCCTTTACTGGGTTCTTTGGAGTTTACAATCTTTCCCAAATGGTGCCTACTAGTCTCTACAGGGAGCATTCTCTAAAATTAGTTTCACCCCCTCCCCATGAACTTCCCCTACTTCCTTGATGGGTGTATTCTTATTTTAAAAGAGTCTAGTAGGTCAAACTAATCTCTTACCTATCTCATAGTTCCCTTTTGTCATGTCAATCTGCTACCCCCAAGATATCCTTGATTCTGAAGATGGACCACCCCAGTAGCTATTTCTCACACTGTCAATGTATCATTGCCGCTAATTTTGAATTAACTTTAGCAAAATGTTACTCCATGTGATATTAATGATATTGTCCAATGATATCTGCATTTGGCTGGGTCACCTCTCTTTGGAATGGGCACAACTATGGATCTCTTCCAGTAAGTTGACCAGTTAGTTTTCTTCAAATTTCTTGGCATATTTGAGTTAGTACTTCCAGTCCCACATCAGTTTATTGAAAGGTTTCAATTTGTATTCCCTCAATTCTCAGAGCCTTATTCTTCTCCAATGCTTTCAACTCACCTTGGATGTCTTCCTTCT
>NW_006408520.1:42018178-42038036 GCF_000296735.1 Chrysochloris asiatica | reverse complement strand
GACTCAATGGCACTTAACAACAACAGCAACAACTTACTACAGATGTTGTCAATTTGATTTCTGTGTATTCTATCTGGTGAGATCCATGTGTAGAGTCATCTTTTATGTCATTTAAACAAGGCATTTGTAATAAAGAAGTCATTAGTCTTGTAAAAATCTACCATTTTTATCTCCAGCATCATGTCTATTACCAAGGTCATATTTTTCAAGGATTTATACTTTTTCTTTGTTACTAACCTTTGCATTTCAATCACCACTAATTATAAATACATCTTGATTGCATGCTGAAACAATTTTAGACTAAAGAAGTTAGTTTGCTAGTTAGTTGCTGTTGTTAAGTGCTGTCAAGTTGGTTCCGAATCACAGTGACGCTGTGTAGTGTTTCTGAGGAGCAGCAGGTTAATTTGAACCACTGACCTTGTGGTTCAAACCAACCTTGCAGTCCATCCCATCATCTTTCTGCACATTTCAATTTAATCAGCACTTATTTTAGTGATTAGTGTATACATTTGAATAATTGTTGTATTAACTGGTATTCCTTATAGGCATATGGATATTATCTAGCACAGATAATGTTGTACTTCAAAATAGATAATGAAATAAGTTTTTGATAATGAATGTGACAACATTCCTCTTCAATTTGTCTTTTCCTACATAGTAAACCATGTGATTGTCAGGTTGAAAATGACCAATACTAGTCTATTTCAGCTCACTAGTGCCTAGGATATTGATGCAAAAGTATTCCATTTCATATTGACAACTTATAATTTTCTGATATTTATACTTCATACATTTCATGTTCTGATTATTAATGGATGTTTACTGATGTTTTTGTAATCAGAAGTTATTGTTATTAAGTTCCATTATATTGATTCTTAATAATAGCAATCCTGTGTACAACAGAAGGAAATACTGCCCACTAATGCACATCTTCCTTACTATATTTTAGTTCACCTTTTGCAGCCACTTGTCAAAGTATATCTTGGATCTTTATCATCAAGTGCCCCAAGTCCTTTTTGTTTTCAACAAGTCATGTCATTTGTATTTCCCAGATTATTAATGAGTCTTTCTTCAATCCTGGTGCTGTTTTCTTCAGATAGTCCAGCATCTCAGAATATTTTCTCACTATACAGATTAAATAAATATTGTGAAATTATAAAAGAGTGACATTCAGCTTTTCTGATTTTTAAACACTAAATATTGCCTGATTCTGTTTGAATTATGGCCTCTTTGTTTACCTACAGTTCCTTCCTGAGCACAATTAAGTGTTCTGGAATTCCCATTATTCTAAATGTTAATCATAATTTTATTATCCACTCAGTCAAATATCAATAAATCATAGGGAATATCTTTGTTTTTCTTTGTTTTCAGCCAAGGTCCACATGACATTAGCAATGATATCCTTCATTCTTTTCCTCTTCTGAATTCAGCTTGAATTCTTAGCAGTTCTCTGCTACAGATACACTGCTGCAACAAATTTTAATTATCTTCAGCAACATTTTACTTGTGTGTGATATTAATGCTGACAATTTCCAAATTCTATTGGATGACCTCTTTTTGGAATGGACACAGATAGAGATCTTTTGCAGTGATTGAATAGGTAACTCTTTTCCAAATCCCTCATAGGTATGTAAGCATTTCCAGAGTTGCATCTGTTTGTTGAAATATCTCAGTTTATATTCCATTAATTCCTGCAGCCTTGTTTTTTTGTGAATAATTCAGTGTAGCTTGGACATCTTCCTTTAAATATTTTCCCAGTGAGTGACCCTGCTAGTATTTGAAATATCAGTGGCATAGCTTCCAGCAACATGGCAATATGAAAGCCATCACAATTGGAAAAATTAAAGGACAGGTGGTTTAACTCAACATTAATCTTTTAATAATCTAACTGAATAGAATATTTAAGGTGAACTGTTGGTACCATTCCATAAGGGAAAGATGAGGCTTTCTACTCTTGTAAATATTTCCAGCTTTGGAAACGCTATGCAGGATTGTTATGATTGGATTCAATGCAACAGCAGTGGAATTTTGTTTTACTTTTTTGAATATAGAGTATCTGTGTGTGGCAGTGCGGTGTGCCATGGAATTGATTCCAACTCATAGCAACCCTGTATAGTGTTTATTAGGCTGTAATCTTTATGCAAGTGAAAAGCCTCATCTTTTTCCCTTGGAGAAACTGGTAGTTTCAAACTGCTGACCCTGCTGTTAGCAGTCCAACTAGTAACCCATTACACTACCAGAGTTCCTTATAGAGTATCTAGCATGAAAAAAATATTAGACCTTTCCATCATTAGTATCAGCTATAATGAGATTGACTTGCACTTTACTGAGTACTCTCTTTGCCTGTTTCTCTTCCAGGTACTTTGCATGCATATTCATAATTCTATGACATAGGTATGATTAAATACTTTATGTGATATTGAAGCTGCAACACAGTAACACAAATCCACTGTTTCTTTCTGTGAAAATAGTTACATTTTGACCTTGCTAGCACAGTTAATGAGAGGGATAAGTAAGATTTGAACAAAAGTAATGTGGTCCTAGTGTGTCACTGTGGGTTAATTCACTGGACTGCAAGGTCAGTTTGAGTCCTGAGATCAGTGATTCAAGCTCACCAACCGCTCCTGGGAAACTCTATACAGGGTGACTATGAGTTGAAACCGACTCAACAGCACTTAATAATAATAATAGCACAGTTAACCAAAGGGATGGATGGGATTTTAACAAAAGCAATCTGTCTGTAGAGTCTACATCTTAACTAATACAGAACACAGATCATAGGGTAACTTTCTCATGTTATATTGTTGTTGTTATGTGCCGTCGAGTCGGTTCCGACTCATAGCGACCGTGTGCAGGATTTCCGAGGTTGTAAATCTTTACAGGAGCAGAAAGCCTCATCTTTCTCCCGTGGAACAGCTGGTAGTTTAGAACTGCTGATCATGAGGTTCGCAGCCTGATTCGTAACCACTACACTACCAGATTAGAATTTTATTTTGATTCCCCATTGCTAGAAGAATAAGGTTAATTGTTTTTAAATTAGATACATATTAAAGTCTCAGAGTGAGGAAAGATAGCTATAACATAAATTCAAAGAGAAAGGTTCATTCATTCAATGTATATTTATTAAGCATTTATTATGTTCTAAGACTTGTTTAGGCTCTAAGGACATACCAAGAAAAAATATATATACAGATATTCTTGTTCTTGTGAAGATTATAGTGAGCTTACATTGTAGTGAGCTTGTATTACAAACAAAAGAAAGATGCTGAACATGTTTATAATGACAATTTAGTCTCACTGAGAACCTTAAGTTCAGCAGTTCGAAACTACCAGCTGTTCCGCAGTAGAAAGATGAGGCTTTCTGCTCCTGTAAAGATTTACAGCCTCGGAAACCCTAAACAGGGTCACTATGAGTTGGAACTGATTCCATGGCACATAACAACAACAACATAAATATTGTCTTCCAACATTTTGTGAAAAGATTGCTACAAACAAAAAGACTTCATGGACTAATGCATATTATTTCTTAGTAACAGTCATTTATACTCACTAAGGAGCTCTGGTAGCGTAGTGGTTACGAATCGGGCTGTGAATCGCAAGGTCAGCAGTTCGAAACTACCAGCATATTCGCCGGAGAAAGATGAGGCGTTCTGCTCCCGTAAAGATTTACAGCCTCGGAAACCCTGTGCAGGGTCACTATGAGTTGGAAGCGACTCCACGGCACTTAAAAACAACAACAATTTTTTTTTTTAACTTTGAAATAACCATTAAACTGCATGAATTTGTTTCAGAAATTTTACACACATATAAAGCTGTTTAAGATTTTAATCCATAAATCCATGACTTTGTTCCCAACAAATTCCTGTACCAAAATACTTTCACACTATATATTTATTTATTCCCATGAACTAATCAAATTAAATGTTACTGCCAGGCTTCCACATCTGCAACTTATTTCCTTGTTTTATTTACTAAATGAGTCATCAGCTGAAAACATCAAAGATTATCTATCCTGAGTAATTATAACTGATGTGATGACTTTGGGTGAAAAGATGTATGTGCTTATAGAGCTGAGTAGGTGATCACATTTTGTTCATGGAACCACACTATAAGGATCAGACACCAGATATTAAAACGAAACTAGAGTTCTTAGAAATAATTTTTGGTTTGTTTTATTTTAAAATGCATTTAAAAATCAGAAGTCATGTGAGTTTATTTGGCTCTAGGCTTTATTTGGGCAACAAGGCATGCAAACTGCAGGTTGCTGTCCAATAGCAGTCTTTATGACTACTTTGACTGAATGCATACTACTCTATAGAGCCCTAAGGTGACAATTATTTCTGAGTTCCTTAATAAATGAATGTCTGGTGTGATGACAAAACCAAAAGAACTGTTTGTGCTTTTCTTTACTGTCTGAAGAATCAGTCATGACCAATAATAATATGAAACCTTTAATTGCATTGTCTCTATCTTAGATGCATTTTTATTACCTCTCATTTTATATTGTACCCTAATTCAAACATAAGATTTCCTTTATTTTTGGATTACATTTGAGTGACTTTATGCGAGGCTAATTGGATGGGGTAGATTATGCTACCTGTGTGCAAAAAGAAAAGAGTATGTTATTCTACATCATTTGATTGAATAATAATAATAATAATAAATATCCTTTCTTACTTTAAGTAAACTTACTACAAAATTTCCAAATATGCTAGCAAATCCTTAAGGATGAATGACTATGGTGTCATGTGATGCATCAATAATTTTCCCTAACATATAGGAAATAAGAAAAATGATTCATCCAGATGTTACTATCACTTTAGATACAACATTTCAAATTGTGTCCTAAGGGAAAAAAAAAAAAGAATGTTCACAAGCTGATTATATCTATATATCTATCTACATATAGATAGATAGATAGATAGATAGATAGATAGATAGATAGAGATAGATAGATATACACACACACAAACACACATCCCAGCAACAATTACTTAATTGCATGCATATGTAAGAAAGTGTTGGCAGCAGCAGCACATACTACAGAAAAAGGTTCTTTGGGGCAAATATGAGCCAAACAAGCTAATTTAAATTCAGCCAGTCAGCAAACAGGGATACCTGTCAGTTTACAAGTAAGTATTTTGCTTTTCTTGGACAAAGCTCCTCTTCAGTTATAAATGACATTACTTAGCTTGACATAACAAGGTGCTTTAAACAAGACAGTTAGAGGAGGAAACATTTCTTTAACTTGAGGAAATTGAATTACGGTTAAGATGTATGAAAAGAGAAAAAAAAACACACACACACACACAAAAAAAAAACCCAAAAAGTTCTCCATTTAGACTAACTTGATGATATGAACAGCAGATTGACATACATAATGAACATTGTGATGAGAAAGAGTATGTACTTAGTGTGTGCTGTTATTGTTAAATCACATCAAGTCAGTTCTGACTCATAAAAAGCCTTTATAGGGTTTGAAGGAGAAATTGGTAGCTTTGAACTGCGAAACTTGCAGTTAGCAGTTTAGCGCTTATTCTATAGCACTACAGCTGTATTAATAAAAGAGTCAGGCCTAATGTAGAAAAGTCACACTATTAATGGTAAAGAATAAACATTTTGAGGGATCAAAAATACTTTATTTAAGTCTCCTATAAAAATCTTTAAAGAGATCCCAGATGATTTAAGCAACAGAAGTCTTCCATATCTCATTTGTTTTAAGTTTACTTTTTAATACAATGAATGCTATTGCTGTTAGGTGACATTGCATTGGTCCCCTGCCTGGTAACCATGTGCAGTATTATGGCTAATTCTACAGATTGGACTGTTGTGAGCCATAGGTTTTTACTGGCTGATTTTCAAAAGTATATTACCAGGTATTTCCTTCTAAATAATAATTGTTGTTAAGTGCCTTCTAGTGGGTTCCAACTCATAGTGACCTGTACAAGGTTTCCAAGGAGTGGTTGGTAAGTTTGAGCCACACAACTTTGTAGTTCAAACCGATCTTGTGGTTCAATGCTTGTCTTGCACTGCCACCACATGATTCCCGATAATACTATTGGCTAACATTTATTGAGCACTTATTAAGCTCCTGACATCATGCTTAATGTTTTTAATATACAATTCATTCACAACATCTGTAACATGGATACTAAACTTATCTCCATTCTAGAGGTAAAAAATTGAAGGTGTATAGTGATTATGTCAATTGCCAAAAGTATACAGCTAGCAAATACTCAGCCTGGTAGTATAGGTCTAGACTTACCCCTTTTAATCACTTTACTATAGAGAACTGTTTTGAATTATTGGGTCTGAGCATTCCTTTATCATTATCATATCATAGCTAACATGTTGTTGTTTTTGTTAAGTGCTGTCGAGTCTATTCCGACTCATAGTGACCTTATATAGGGTTTCTGAGGAACAGCTGGTAAGCTTGAAACACCAACTTTGTGGTTCAAACTGACTTGGTAGACGAGCACATTAACCTACAGCTCCATACCAGGACTTCATGCAAATATCTAATCATTTTCCTTACAATTGACTTGTTTAGTTCAGTTAAAACTTTCCTAGAGAATTTTCTTCTCTTATTTCAATAAACACTTTTCATTACCAAAAACTGAAGGACAGCTATTCACATTTTGAAGACAACTACCAAGACCATGACTTTATGTGAGAATCGCAGGGTGATGGCTCACAATCAGATGGATTTATTTACTGCTAAATTACAGTGGGATTCCTATGGCATCACTTATTATATTCACATGAAAGTCAAATGAGCTGATCATGATTAATGTAACTACAGAGAATGCCAAAGAAGTTAATAATGATTACCTACTTACTGGAAAGGGTGGCTGATAATTAGTCCTATTACACACAAAAAAGATACATTTTAAGCAATCATCATTGTGCATTCATTCTTTATTATTACAATGCTGATCAGAATGAGTTCACTTGACAATCATGAAGCCAAAACATTTAAGATGTCAAGAGTCTGTTGTCTCAGGTTTGAATTAAGAACACTCCATTAAGTTTTTGAAAGTCTATTTAAATACACATAGATGACTATATTATTTTAATAATGTATGATCATAAGCTTTATACTTTTATTTTGGTTTAGTGCAAGACTTTGACATTGCTAAAAGGCTAAAAGGCAGCATTCACACATTAAGATTTAAATGCACCAACAAAAATTTTGTCATCGATAATGATGCACATTCATTCTTAGTTTTGTGTAATTAATGACAGAAGTATCTGCTTTAAGGATGTCAGAATGTTTGGGGAAAATAAAATATATGTACCATGTATTATGGTGGGCACTCTAAAGAAACATTTAAACAGGAGTTTATAATGTTAAAATGACCTTCTCTTTTTTTGATAATAATTTGAATGCTTAATTTACCTCTCTATTACCTTGACTTCCTGACTAAGATTATTTTTATTCAGATACAAAGTCACATATAAGTAAGTGAGTTGTTATACAACAAATTATGAGATGATACCGATGTGCAATAGTTGTCACTCCTTTTCAATTAGGTATATTTTAATTTGATTTTTAAAAATGTATGTTCTTTGTTGCATAACTCAGAGTATTTCTAGTGGAATCTTGCTAGACTGCTAGAGAAACAAGCTAGATCACCATTTTCAATTAATTCAGTCACCAGAGAATTATGAAAGACAAGAAGTGAAGCATGGACATCTTTTAAAATATAAAATCCTTAGGTTTATAGGGTTTAAATTCATTATAAATTTCATTTTCCATGAGTCCCCATCATAAATGAAATTCAGCTATTCCATTTTGCTTTCTTCAAATCATTATTGACAAAGGAATCTACTTGATGACGCCAAACAAACTG
This sequence comes from Chrysochloris asiatica, assembly GCF_000296735.1. Taxonomy (NCBI): domain Eukaryota; kingdom Metazoa; phylum Chordata; class Mammalia; order Afrosoricida; family Chrysochloridae; genus Chrysochloris; species Chrysochloris asiatica. The sequence goes on along the minus strand of NW_006408520.1, from coordinate 42,030,183 downwards.
TATTTGCTGAGTAACCTGACTCTTCAGGACCAATATTATTTCTGAATGTTACATGAGAGTCACTATTTCAAATTGAAAACTCCCAGTGTCCTTTAAGCTCCTCAGAGAACTGTACACTGATGAAAATGCTCTATTTTCTCTTATTTTAAATGATGGATTTGTTGTCTCTTGAGCAGAGGAGAAAAAAAGTTATGATTGCATTATTCAGTTCTCTGAAAACGTATTATGATTATGGAAAAAAAACACAGAAATCATACGGAAAAATTAAATTATATTTATTTAAATATTTTAACATCTGCTGGAGAAAACGATCAGAGTTAACAAAACAACCTTTTTTTTTTTTTTCCTGTTTTAGTGACAGGAGGGGCTTAAACTTAGTAAAGTGACTTCTGTTATCTTCAGCATACCAAGCAATTGTATTTTAAAATTTCTATCTGAGAACTGAAAGCAGTAAACTAATGCCAGCAGTCCTGGTGTGGTTCTGTAATTTAAACTCTGGCATGTTAACCACAAGGTCAGCCATTCAGACTCACTAGCCACTCCTCAGAAACTCTTTGTTGTTGTTGTTGTGTGCCCTATACAGGGCTGCTATGAGTCAGAACCAACTTACAGCACTAAGCAAGAACAACTAATCTTAAGTTTTATCTGTTTTTAATTATTGGATGCAACAAAATATGTAATGACCAAAATAATATGAGGTTTTTCAGAGTAAAGCGCTAGTTAAACCATGAACCCTAAAATCTGACTGCCATGGAAAGATATCAGATTCCACCTCTGTCTGTGGGATCTTTGGCAAATTACTCATTCTAAATTCAATGTCCTCACTAGTAGGAATGAAGATAGGGGGTAACAACAACCTGAGAAAGGTTTTGTTTGAAAAGTTCTTGGCTTGTGTCTCTGCAAATATTAATGCTTGTTACTTTTATGAAAAATATAAAGCAAGCTTGTCACCTTATGCACTAAGGTATACATGACCTAAGTAATGGTGTGTTCAATGACCTCAGATACACTGATAAAGAACACTGAAATACAATCAATGCCTTTAAATTATGGTGTTGACAAAGAATACTGAGTATACCAAGGACTGTCAGAAGAACGAATAAATCTGTCTCGGAAGAAGTACAGGCAGAATACCCTTACAAGCAGCAATGGCAAGATTTCATCTCTCTGACTTTATACAGGCTGCCAGGAGGGACCAGTCCATGGAGAAAAACAACATGCTTGGTAGAGGGTAAATAAAAAAAGAAGACTCAATAAGATGGATCACACAGCAGCTAAAACAACAGGCTCAAACATAGCAATGATTATAAAAATTATACAGAATCAGGCAATGTTTTCTTCTGTTGTACATACTGTCATTATGAGGCAGAATTGTATCAATAATATCTAACAACAACAGCTATTTAGATCAATGTCTGGCAATCTATGTGCTGTGGGATAAATCAAGTTTACAAGTTTGAAAATAAACTTCTATTGGACCAAAACCACAACCATATGTTGAAATTATTTATTGCTGTTTGCCATCACAAGGGCAAGGTTCAAAAGACATCACAGGGAACATATAGCTCACAAAACCTGAAATATTTACTATTATGCTGTTTATAGTAATTGTTGTTGTTAAGTGCCGTTGAGTCGGTTCCGACCCATAGCGACCCTGTACAGGGTTTCCGAGGGTGTAAATCCTTACGGGAGTAGAAAGCCTCATTTATAGTAATTAATGACCCCTATTCTCTGGTACTCCATGGCATATAACAACAACAATTCTTTGGTAGCGTAGTGGTTATGAATCGGACTGCTAACCTCTGGGTCAGCAGTTCAAAACTACCAGCTGTTCCACAGGAGAAAGATGAGGCTTTCTGCTCCTGTAAAGGTTTACATCCTCAGAAACCCTGTGCAGGGTAGCTATGAGTCGGAATTGACTCCACGGCACATAATAACAACAAATTCTTCCATAGGATTTTTGGTGTGGCACTGTGGGATCAACACTGGACTGCGAACCATGTGGTCGTGGCTCAAACCCACCAGCTGATCCTAGGAAACCCTGTACTGGGTCGCTATGAGTCGGAATCAGCTCGACAGCACTTAACTACTACTACTACTACTACATTCTTCCAAAGAAGATGCAGTTCAATGAAACATCAATGAAGTTGATGCACCTCAATGAAGCTCAGGTGGATTCCCTAGACAATATTGTCATTAATCCATACAATAAAAAAAGAACCTACGATGGAATAAACTTAACTGAAGACACATAAATTGCATAATCTTAGAGCATTTTGAAGAATATATAAAGAGTTTCCAATATACACTTATAGTTTTAACTTTAGCTTAAATTTTCTTTGCATCCTATCAAAGGTAAACATCTAGCAATTTAATATTTCTTGAACAACACACATCACATATTTTCTTAGCTGTTTGAATTTCTCATGCTTTGCTCTGAGTATCCTTCCCTATTTCTCATCGGTCACATAGCCAACAGGCAGAAGAACTAGTATTAAAGGCCACATATGTGCATCTTCAGCCTTAGACTTTTTCCACCATACCATGTTGCCCAACCATTATACTTACAATCTGTCTCATTACTTATTCTACACACACACACACACACTTAAACACACACACTCACATGTATACATAGTATATATACTATATCAGCTCTTTATGAGGTAGATCAACTTGACAGCATAGAACAACACATGTTAAAATATTCTACAAATTTGTATGCATATACTCTGAAAAATGAATATGCAAACATCTTTCAGATATATATTTGTTTGAAAATATGCATTATAAGCTATGCATATAAATACACATTGCATGTATATTATATACAAAGGCAATTCAAAAATTATAACTACAATCTTAGAAGGCTTCATTAAGCAAATATATCAAATGGGAAGATATTGTTTCTTGACATATCCTGTATCCAGTTCTATACAATTATTAAGAATTCTTCACGTTTATGTATGTTGGGTCAAAATAGGAATTTGAATTTGTCCAGTATCACTCAAAAAAAACTATCAAAATACAACTTTGGAATAACAAAAAGAAATTACCATAACCTTCTGAGTTAACTAGACCAGCAGATCCACTGGAAACCACTGTTTTGACTGGACCTTTTGTTTTGAAGGCACCTCCCTTACAAGACAAACACAAGTGTATTACTAAGAAGAGGGAACTTGTCTGCAAATATCCAGTGATTCTATAGACATGTTTGAACATGTCTTTTGTTTGGAATAAACCCATGCATGTATGAACTGGAACATAGTTAGAAATACTTTTTGACTTACACCATACAAGAAGTAGATATTTGCAAATATATAAGTGTGACATATAATCATATGTAAATTTAATTTTATTGTATGTCAGAATTATACTATTCACTGGGAACACAGCCATGAACATAACAGAAGAAAATGTCCAATCCTTCTAGGTTTATATTCTAGTTGGAGAAAGAGCAACAAAATGTTAGTTAGCAAAATATGTACAATAGGCTGGAGAGGAACTGCTCTTTTATATAAGTTGATCTCAAAGTTCTCTCTGAGAAAGTGTGATTTGACCCAACTCTTACAGATGGTATCCAGTGAGCCATAGCTTTATTTAGGAAGCTAGTGGTTATTCTATAATTTGCCTGGCAGTTTGTCATACTGTGGTGGTTTGTGTATTCATGAAGATGCTGATGGATTATATGATTGAGTCATGAGTGATTGTTGACAGGGCTAAACATAATTGTAAAAATTTGGAACTCTAATTTTTGATGCTAGAAGCAAATCTAGCAGTATTTTAAATACCAGCAAGGTCACTTAGGAGTTCTTGTGTGGCACTGTGGGATAAAGCATTGGACTGCAAGGCCGGTTTGAACCCATAAGGTTGGTGGTTCAAACTCATCATCTGCTCCCTAGAAACTATACAGGGTTGCTGTGAGTCAGAACTGACTCAATGGCACTTAACAAAAGCAAAGAGGTCACTCATGGTGGACAGGTTTCAGCAGGGCTTCCAGACTAAGACAGACTAAAAAGAAGGAAAGGTGGGCCAGTTAAAAAGGGTTACTCTTTGAAAACCTTATGAATACTCTTTGAAAACAGAGTGCCAGGAAATGTACCTGCAATATGCGTATGATATAACCTTGCTTGCTGGAAGCAAAGAGGATTTAAAGTATTGACTTATTAAGATCAAAGACTACACAGCCTTCATTATGGATTGTACCTTGACATAAAGAAAACAAAAATCCTCACAATTGGACCAATAGATATCATCATGATAAATGTGAAAAAAATATATATATTGAATTGTGAAAGGCATCATTTTGCTTGGATTCACAATCAACACTCATGGAAGCAGCAGTCAAGAAATTTAATCATATGTTTGTGAAAATCTGCTGCAAAAGACCTCATTACAGTGTTCAAAAGAAAATGTACCCATTTGAAGACTGTCTAAGGCATGGTTTTTTCAATTGTCTCACGTGCATGTGAAAGCTGGAAATGAATAAGGAAGACCATAGGATAATTGATGCATTTGAATTGTGGTTTTGGAAAAGAATAGTAAAAGTACAATAACATACAAGAACAACAAACAAATTTGTTTGGAAAGAAACACAAGCAGTATGCTCCTTGCAAGCCTCAGTATTAGGAGGGACAAGTCCCTGGACAATGACATCGTGCTTGACAAGTGAAAAGAGGAAGGCCCCTAATGAGATAGATTGACACAGTGGCAACAACTATGGATTTGCACATAGCAACAACTGTGAGAATGTTGTTGTTGTTAGGTGCTATTCATAGTGACCCTGTGCACAACAGAACGAAACACCACCCAGTCCTGGGTCAACCTCACAATTGTTGCCATGTTTGAGCCCACTGATGATGCCACTTTGCCAATCCATCTCGCTGAGGGTCTTCCTTTTTTTCTCTGACCCTCCACCTTACCAAATATTATATCCTTTTTTCAGAGTCTGTCCCTCTTGACAATATGTCCGAAGTATGAGAGACAAAGTTTGGCCATCCTGGCCTCCAAGGAGTACTCTGGCTGCACTTCTTCCAACACAGATCTATTTGTTCTTTTGGCAGCCCATGATACTTTCAATATTCTCCTCCAACACCATAACTCATATGCATCATTTTTTCTACTTTCTTCCTTATTCACTGTCCAGCTTTCACATGCATATGAGGTTATTGAAAATGCCATGGCTTGGGTCAGGTGTGCCTTAGACCTCAAGCTGACATCTTTGCTCTTCAACACTTTAAAAAGGTCTTGTGCAGCAGATTTGCCTAACACAATAATTGTGAAGATAGGGACTAAGCAATGTTTTGTACTGTTGTACATAGTGTCGCTATGAGTCAGAACCAATTGCATGGCACACAGTAACAACAATTACACACTTTAAGGATATTGGCTTTTTTTCTCACTGAGAATGGAAGCTCCTGTCAGGATTTGGACTTTAGAATGGTTGTTATTTCATTAATAGGTAAGCATTTTCTGATCTTGTTTTGAAACTAGTTAACTTCCCTAATATCTTATAACTGTGAGTAAGGTGTCTGAGTTTTATGTGGCTATTGCATTAAATTATCAAACCTAACAAAAGAACTCTGGTAGCGTAGTGGTTATGAATCGGGCTGCGAACCGCAAGGCCAGCAGTTCAAAACTACCAGCTGCTCTGCTGGAGAAAGAGGAGGCTTTCTGCTCCCATAAAGATTTATAGCCTCGGAAACCCTGTTCAGGGTCGCTATGGGTCGGAACCGACTCAACGGCACTTAACAAAAACAACTTAGTAGAGAGGTCTGTAGGGAAAAGGTTCATGCTATTATTTTGCATTGTGTAGCAGAAACTGGCTTTTCCCTTCCATATGTTTTTAAGTAATGTCATGAAAGTTATTGACTCCGGGAAGAACTGTGCTCCATAAGGCTTTCATTGGAAGAGTATTCAGAAGTATTTTACCAGGCCTTTCTTCTACAGGGCCTCTGGACGGGCGGCAAACTCCAATGTTTCCTTTAGCAGCTAATCTTCCTAGCCATTTGTACCACCTAGCATTGGTGAGCTAAAATGGACTGGTATTGGCCGTTTTGAATCTGACAATCACATGATTTACTATGCCAGGAATGACATATTGAAGAGAAATGAAATCAAATTCATCATCTAAAGAGCATATAAAGATCTGTCTTGAACTATACCGATGTCGGTTATAGGATAATATCCACATGACTACAAAGAAGATCAGTTAATACCACAATTATTCAAATTTATACAACAACCACTAAAGCAAGTGATGATAACATTGAAGAATTCTATAAACTTCTTCAGTTAGAAATTGATCAAACATGCAACCAAAATGCATTGATAATTACTGATGATTAGCATGTGGCAAATGGAAGAAAAGAGAAGGTGAAAGAGCTAAATAGAAAATTTCAAAGAGCATCTCAAGAAGACAAAGTCAAATATCATACAAAGCATGCAAAGACCTTGGTTCAGAAAATCAAACAAGAAAAAGTTCAGCATTTCTCAAGTGAAAGGCACTGAAGAAAAAATTCAAGCCTCTACTTGCAATATTGAAGGATTCTATGGGGAAATCTTGAGTGATACAAACAGCATCATAGAAGATGGAAGGAATACACAGAGTCACTCTACCAAGAAGAGATGGTCAATGTTCAGGCATTTCAAGAGGAACCATATTATCAAGAGTCAATAATATTGAAGGAAGAATTTCAAGGAGCATGATAGACATCGGCAAAGTACAAGATTCAGGAATTGATGATGCACTGGGGTCAGTTATTCACCTATGCAAAGACATTTGGAATACCAACCATACCAGTGCCCATTCCAAAGAGAGGTGATCCAATGGAGTGTGGAAATCATTGGACAATATCATTAACATTTCATAAAAGTAAAATTTTACTAAAGATAATCAAGAATCAGCTGCAAATGTACATTGGTAGGGAACTGCAAGATGGTCAAACCAGATTCAGACAAGGACATGGATTGAGGGATATTATAACTGATATCAGATGGATCTTGGCTGCAAGCAAAGAACACTCGAAAGATGTTTACCTGTGCTCTAATGACTATGCAAAGGCTTTTGATGATGTGTGTCATGACAATCTATGGACAACATTGCAGAGAATGAATATTCTGTAACACTTATTCTGAGGAACCTGTACATAGACCAAAGGCAGTTGTATGAACAGAACAAGGGAACACTGAATTGTTTAAAATTAAGAAAGGTGTGTTTTAGTGTTGTATTCTTTCACAATACTTACTCAATCTGTATGCTGAGCTAATAACCAGAAAAGCTGTGTTTTTTGAAGAAAAACATGAAATTAGGATTAGAGGGATTAACAACCTGTGATATGCTGATAATACAGTGTTGCTTGTTGGAAACAAAGAACAATTAAAATACTTACTGATGAAAATCAAAGGATTGGTAAGGGTTACACCTTAATGTAAAGAAGACAAAAATCCTCACCACTGGACTAGTAAGCAACATCCATATAAACAGAGAAAAGATTGAAGTTGCCAAAGATTTCATTTTTCTCAAATCAATCATCTACACTCATGGAAGCAACTGTTAAAAAATTAAATTATATATATTACATAAGGCAAATATGTTATACAAGAATTCTTTAAAGTGTTCAAGAGCAGAGATATCAATTTAAGCACTAAGGTGTGCCTAACCCAAGCTATTATATTTTCAATAACCTCACATGCATGTGAAAGTTGGACAGTGAATAAGGAAGACAGTAGAAGAAGTAATACATTTGAGTTGTGTTGAAGGAGAATATTAAAAGCACTGTGGACTGTCAAAAGAAAAAAACCAATGTATATTGGAAGAAATACAGTCAGAATGCTCCTTGGAAGCCAGGATGGCCAGACTTCATCTCTCATATTTCAAATATATTGTCAGGAGGGACTAGTCACTGGAGAAGGGCATCATGTTTGGTAAAGTGGAGGATCAAAGAAAAAAAGGAAGAACCCCAACTAGATGGATTCGCACAGTGGCAACAGTAATGGACTCAAACGTAGCAAGGATTGGGAGTTTGGCACAGGACCAGGTGGTGTTCATTCTGTTTAGTGTCCCTATAGTTGATATCTACTCAATAGCACAACAACAACAACAACATTAAGATACGCTTTATGATTTTTCTAATTGATATTCAATTGGCCTGATATGATGAAATTTGCTTTCAGTTACCCCTACTCCACTACTCTACTATTGATAAACTGCTAGCAGATATTCAAGTGCATGTAAAATCTTCTGGCTTCTCTACTTTACAAAGTGACTGTTCCTTTTATTGTTTCAATGTTACTGTTTTGAGTGCTCATAGAAACCCTGTATAGGGTTTCCAAGAAAACGCTGGTGAGTTTGAACCACGGACCTTGAAATTCAAGCTGACCTTGAATTCAAGGACTTATCATACAGTGTCACACAAGAAGTCCTATCTATACTTTAATTTTCATTTTAAAAATATTTGATGCTTATATGTAGCCATGGAAAAGCTTTACTAAGCCAATGTTGGTAAATGCTGTCGAGCTGATTACAATTCTTGGCAACCCTGTATAGGATTTTCGAGGAAACGTTAGTGAGTTTGAGCTGCTCATCTTGAGGTTCAAACAGACCTTGCAGTCCAGTGCTTATCCTATAGCATCTTCTTGACAAATATTAATTGATGTTTTTATGATTGGTGAACTTATTTATGTGAAAGATTACATGAAACAGTGTTTAAAAATTAATTTCGATGGACATTTAGGACTTAAGATGCTATATGAATATCATAGACATGTATTACCACGAATGTGTATTTTTTTTTCCTTAAGAATATCTCATTTAAACAACTGATTATAAAATGAATTAAAAATATTTATATTATATACTTTTTACCTATCATACTGAACTGTTGAATTCTATATGATGAAAAGGGATATCATTTTGTCAAAATATTTTTTACTGTTATTATTATTCCTGTTATTTCTTAATGATTTTATAATCACATTTGACTAAAAAATTTAGAATTGCATTTCCAGTTATTTATCCTGTCTTAAGGAGTCCTGCTCATTCTAGTGTTGTAGAATAAGCTTTGAACTGTTTATTACAAGGTCAGCTATTCAAACCCATCAGTTTCTCAGTGAGAGAAAGATGAGGCTTGTCTCTGTAAAGATTTGTAGTCTCAAAAACCAGTCACTATGAGTTGGATCCGCAGTGTGTATTTTTGTTTGGTTTTGTTTTCGTATAGGTTTTTAATTTCTCTTGTGAATGCATTATACTTTGATCTTTCTATTGAAATTTCCATAAAATAGCATATTCTGGCAATGTACAATAAACATTTGATTATTTACCACAATGTTGGTTGTTCAGACCCCAGCAGTTGCTGTTTGCAAACCCTCTAGAGGGTCGCTATGACTTAGAACAAATACCATGGCACTTAACAACAACAGCAACAATTTTGATCTCATTCTCATTTTGTATCCCATTTGTTGATTAAAATAAAAAGAATTATTACATAGAACCTATTATGAAGTTTTCCATATACATGAGTATATTGAGAATTACTGCAACTGACCTTTGTTTTTATATATAAATATAGACACATTTTTGCACATTTCCTAGTTTCTTCTTGTTATTTATGTGGTGTTGAGTCTGTTTTGATTCATAATGACCCTGTATAGGGTTTCCAAGGACTGCTGGTAGATTTGAACCAGACCTTGTGGTTATCTTACATATTCTAATAAAATTTTAAATGATTAAAACTAATTATAAAATCTTGATAAACATTTAAAACAACAAAAATATTTTAAAATCAATTATAGGTTAATCAAGGCCAAGCCAAATAAAGTATCCATTGTGCAAGATCATTAACTTGGAAGTAATAACAACACTGAATCCATTGAGTGGATCTGCCAATTAAAGTTAATTCATCATGTAAATTCATAGTACTCAATGGTATTAATTGTGAAGAAGAAGATGAAGAATAAGGTGGAACCATGATGACACTAAACAGACTAGGAAGCTGAGAATTTTTCTCAGTTGTAAAAGCATTTATTGTTAGGATATTCCTTATATTTATCCTTTAAACAACTGTCTAATGAATTTACCCTTCCTTTATCTGGGTCCTCAGGGTGACTCTAATAATTTTATAGGGAGCTGCCAAAAATTAGTTATTGTTCTGTTAATCATTGCTAACAAGAACAGAGCATTTTTCCAGTTGTCCCATGAAAATTATACTAATTAGAAATGTCTGAATTTGTGCATCTCTTTAGAGATTAATTTATTCATCTTAATCAGTTAATCACTTTTCTTTATATAATTAGATGCCTTCTGGTGAAGAGGAAGACCCTTTAGTTCTCTTAGAAAAAAGGAGATTATTTTAGCTGACTCTCGTGAAACTTGGAAGTCAGCTCAAGACCTTGTTGGCATGGTTATCATAATTGCATACCGATTAGTACTGGTACAATTGTTGTCCCAATAAGAGAAAGTGTTGAGAAATATTTAGGAAACTGGTTCTAAAAGAGAACAATGGCATTACTGATAAACAACATTTTAAAAAAATTTTATAAGTAAGATAAGTACTGAACCATTAAATGCAAGTTTGCAGTTCAAACCTACCACTTGCTTCTCATAACAACAATCAACAACATTAAGGACTTGAAGTACTTACTGATGAAAATCAAAGACCCTAACCTTCAGTACGGACTACACTTCAATATAAAGAAAACAAAACACTTCATCACTGGGACAATTAGTAACATTGGGATAAACTAAGAAAGTAGTGAAATTTTCGAGGATTTCATTTTACTAGGATTCAAAATCAACATCCAAAGATGTAGCAGTCAAGTAATCAATCAATCAAGGTTTTGCATTACGCAAATATGTAGCAAAATGTCTGGACAGTAAGAAAGGAAAGCCAAAGGAGAATTAATGTTTTAAATTATGGTATTGGAAAAGAATATTGTATATACTATGAACTACCAATAGAAGCAACAAATCTGTCAGAAGTGAGTATGGCAAGATCGTCTTTCATATTATTTTGGCATACAATCAGGAAAGACAAATCCCTAGAGAAGGACATCATGCAGTAGAATGTAGTTGGCATTGGCAGAAAATTATTATTTTAACAGGATTATTTTGGGAGGTGGGATAGTTGTTCACGTGAACCTAAATTTCTTTTTACATTTAAAATGATAATAATAAATATATACTACACAATTTAATGAAAAGAAATATTGAAGTATGTAATTTAGAAAAAATAAAAGGCAAGAAGGTGAAGTATTAAATGATATTGGTAAAAAATGGGGTATAAATAAATATATATTAATTAAAAAGACTAAGGAGTCCTGGTATGGCACTGTAGGATAAGTATTGGACTTCCAACTAAAAGGTCAATGGTTTCAACCCACTAGTCCCTCCTTGTAAACTCTATAACATGTCACTATAAGTCAGAACCAACTTGATGACACTTAACAACAACTACAATAAGTATTCATTTAGATAATGTAGAGTATAAATCCAATCAAATAGCATACATAGATTGGTCTGAGATGTCATTGTTGTTTTAAGTGCCATTGAGTCGGTTCCAATACATAGAGACCCTGTATAGGGTTTCCAAGAAGCAGTTGGTGGGTTTGAACAGCTAACATTGTGGCTAGCAATCGCAAACTTACCCTAATGCCAGAAGTTACTGGGTGGCATTAATGGTCAAATTCTCCCAATGGTAGCCAAAAGATTGGCAGTTTGAACCTAGCTCAAAGCACCTTGGAAAATAGCCCTGGTGATCTGGTTCACAAAGGGCACAGGCTTGAAAACACTATGGCATGCAGTTTTAGCCTGCACACATGGTGTCACTGTGAGTTGAAACTAATTTAAAGGCATCTAACAGTAACTCAAGGAGCTCTGGTAGCTTAGTGGTTATGAATCAGGCTGTGAACCACAAGGTCAGCAGTTCGAAACTACCGGCTGTTCCGCGGGAAAAAGATGAGGCTTTCTGCTCCTATAAAGATTTACAGCCTCAGAAACCCTGTACAGG
>NW_006408520.1:42012368-42018078 GCF_000296735.1 Chrysochloris asiatica | reverse complement strand
AAAAAAAAAAAAAAGGGGGTTTTATGTGTCTTAGCTATCTAGTGCTGTTATAATGGAAATGCAATAAGTGTATGACTTTTAAAATAGAAATTATCCTCTCACAGTTTAAAAGACTAGACGTTCAAATTCAGAGTATCGGCTCTGGAGAAATATCCTTGCCCCTTTCAATATCTGTAGGTCTAGCATTCGTTTGAGATATCTATATGTCTTAACATCAATTATTCCCTGAATCTAGAGACTTCACAGTGCAGGGTCCCAAGGTTCAAAAGATGTAGTCTACCCTTGGCACTTCTTTAGTAGTGGGTCCCTCCTTCTATACCCATGTCTCTATTCTTCTATCTCTTATAAGATAAAAAGCATATGGCACACACTTGGGATTCTCCCACATATCAGGTTAGAGCCATGATGATTTTAAAGGTACAGGGTCATTATAGGTCGGAACCAACTCTATGGCACTTAACAACAATGACAACATCCCACTCTTCATCCTATTATTGATTTATCATGTCAGATCATGTCATAAGGGACCATCACATAACTGCTAAAACACTGAGAATCATAGTTCATCCCAGCTGATTAAAGCAACTAGTTATGATTTCATTAATTAACAATTTAAAAAATTATTTCCTGAATCACATTATTCACATTCAAAATATTCAACAACCACATGCTCCTAGTGACTTGTACTGGAAGTTTTCACCAGAGCAAAAACAAAAAAAAATTGATAATGTTGTTCTACAATAGTCCAATGTATACTTTGAATAAGCATTCCTATAACAAGGATTTTGCCATCTTCTGAGAGAATTATTCCCATTGCTCTGCTGCTTATTAAGAAATAAAATATATCTTCTTGATGATTATTCACCACCAGTCCCATAAAAAAATATTTCATTTGTAAGTATTTCATGATGCCAAACTTAAATGCTTTAAAAAATATTATTAGATATTACTTTGTTGTTGTTGTTAAATGCCATCAATTCGGTTCTAACTCATAGTGACACTGTATGGGTTTCCATGGAGTGGCTGGTGAGTTTGAAATACCAACCTTGTGGTTGAAATTGACCTTGCAGTCCAGACATTGTTTACCACCTAATTTTTATATTTATTCAGGTTTTGGGGGCAATAAGTATAAGGAAAGGAAAAAAGGTTGAATAATTCCTGGAAATGTCAGTACAAGTGTCTATTAGACACCTAGTACCACTTATCATTATGTTAGCACAGTAAATAGCAATAACACGCACTTAATAAATGGTCCTGGATATGGAATTACTTAAGAAAATATAGAGAGTAAGAGCAAAATTATTACATTAGTCAAAATATGGCTACTCTTGGTTGTTAAACAAATTTATAACACCGATGATATAGGTATTTGGTATGTTTTAATTTTATTGTTGTTATGTGCCATCTAGATGGTACCGACTCATAGCAACATTATTTATAACAGAATTAAACACTGCCTGGTCTTGCCCCAACCTCACAATCATTGCTGCACTTGAGCCCATTGTTTCTGCCACTGTGCCAATTCATCTCATTGGGGTTCTTCCTTTCTTTCACTGACCCTCCATTTTAGTAACGATGAAATATTTTTTTAAAGGGACTGCTCACTCCTGACAGTATGTCCAAAGTATGAGAGAAGAAATTGGGCTATCTTACTTTCGAGGAGCATTCTGGCTGTAATTCTTCCAACACAGATTGGTTTATTCTTTTGTTATTCCATGATACTTTTAATGCTGTCCTCCAACACTATAAGTCATATGCATCAATTTTTTTATGGTCTTCTTTATTCATTGTCCAACATTCACACACATGTGAGGTTATTGAAAACGACGTGGCGTGTGTGCTCTTGAACACTTTAAGGTGGTCTTGTGCATGAATTGCCTAATGCAATACAGGAATAAATAATCAGTTAAACAAAGGACATATTCTGCAAGGCTGTGAGGATGTATATCTTTATAGGAGGAAACAAAACCCCTCATCTTTCTCCCATAAAGTGACTGATAGATTTGAACCACTGACCTTTCAGTTAACAGTCCAACTCGTAACTCACTATGGTACCAGGCATCCTTCTAGGCAGAATGTTGTTGTTGTTATGTGTTGTGGAGTCGGTTCTGACTCATAGCGACCCTGTACAAGGTTTCCAAAGTAGTCTTCCTGAAAAGTAGTACATGTCCGTCTCAATTGATGGTCTGTTCCACAGTCTTTCCCTGGCCTTGTTTTAAGTGATGATATGAAGCTTTCCCACCATTTCTTTTCATAGATGCTTTTGAGTTATAGTGTTGGAGGAGAACATTAAAAGTACCATGGATTGCCAAAAGAACAATTAAATCTGTGCTGGAAGAAGTACAGCCAGAATGCTCCTTGGAATCCAGGATGGCCAGACTTTGTCTCTCAGTCTTGGTACACATTATCTGGACTTGTCCCTGGAGAAGGATATCATGTTTGGTAGAGTGGAGTGGAGTGTTGGAGAAAAAGAGGAAGGCCCCCCAACTAAATTGATTAGCACAGTTGCAGCAACAATGGGCTCAGACTTAGCAATAATTCTAAGGTTGGCACAGGACCAGGCAATGTTTTGTTCTGGTTGCTAAGAGTCAGTGCAGACTCAATGACACCTAACAACAATGACAACTATTTTGTGGAGGCAGCTCTTTCCCGGTCATATTTTGAGTGCCTTCCCACCTGAGTGGCTCATCTTCTGGCTATATATGACACAGTATTCTGGTTCTTGTCATCATGTTTCATTATTCAATATTCTGGTACTCTCTGACTGTGTTTCACTGCTATTCATAAGGTTTTCAGTGACTAAATATTCAGAAGTATACCTGCTCTCTTTTGTGGTTCTCTATCTTAGTTTGGAAGCTTAAATGAAACCTGTACACCATGTGTGATCCTACTTGCATTTAAAATCCAGTAGTATAGCTTCCAAAATCACAGCAAAATGTAAGCCATCACAGTAAAACTAAATGACAGACAAATGCCAACACCCTCCCAATTCTTGGAGGGACTGTAGACTAAAGTAGGGCACTTAATCTGTGCTATGAAAAGCTCCATGTGACCAAATGCAATAATAAAGGATAACAGTAAATACTATAACATATACAATTCTGTAATAACAGTAACAGCAAACAAAATTTTGTGAATAAGGTTTGTTGTTGTTACGTTCTGTCACTTCATTTCCAACTAATAGCGACCCTGTATAGTGTTTCTGAGGAGCTTCTATTGGGTTTTGAAGTGATGAACTTATGGTTTGCAGTACTGGGTATATGTATACTTTAGATATAGGATGACATATAAGAATGTATGCATGTGCATATATAGGTATAGTTGTTGCCAGTAGTATAAGCATATATTCATAGCAGTTGCATAAATAATTTATTTGAGAGGGATCATCACAAGACTGATGCCTATGAGGTGGGTGTTAAAGATGCCCACAATGTATAATGTTTTTAAAATGCTTTACCACACATCATCTCTGATATTAACTACTGATCTTCCGCTCAGTATTTCTCCTCATTTCTTGAATTTTTGGGAACCATCAAGTTGGTTTCAACTCATAGCCACTCTGTATATGTTCCAAGAGTAGAAGATTGGTTTGAACTGCCAACCTTAATCATTCAAGTCCAGCAACATCTCATAGAACTCAGAAATTATCAAGGAAATGGCTTACATGCCTTTGGATGCTTTATTGTTGTTGTTGTTAAGTGCTATCAAGTCAGTTATGACTCATATCAACCCTGTATAGGGTTTCTAATGTGCAGATGGTAGGTTTGAACTATGCATTTTGCAGCGAGTAGTCCAGTGCTTATCCTACAGTGGACCACCAGGATGTAATTGAGTACCAAATTTGTAGTTCAGAGTCAATCTGGAAGATTCTCCTCACTTAAGTGGTTACATGAGTTGATGAATTCAGATCAGCAGGCCAGAGGACAGTCTGTTAACTCACAAGGATGTGGAAGCTGGTGAATCAGTTCAGACCATAGGCTATTGACTCAAATTAGGATTCAGAGCAAGAAAGCAAACTTTCCCAAAGTGTTATCATAGTTTCCCATTTCTTGCTTGGAGACCTTTAGAGGTGCAAAATGGCTGAAAGTAAAAGAAGCTCTAACTTGATTGACCAAGACAAGGAGTGCACCAGAATTCATGTTGCCAAGATGACTCCTCCATCCCCAAGTCAGGCATCTTTTATCAGGGTTTTCTAAGGAAGTGACTGGTGTCAGATTGCTATTTGTCAGGATGATTCAGCATAAGAACTAGTCTTCTGCATATCCTCACATCAGGGTAAAAAAGATTGAATTTTGCCCACATCCAAGACATTCATGGAGATGTGTTTTTAGCTACTTGACATAAAAAGATCAGACTGAGGACATATTGGTTGTTACTTAGCATGGTAGGAAGACCAGATCTGGTCTCAGTCAGTTCTGCGAGCCTGTTCTCCTGCCTTTGTTATTAAGCTGGAAGCTAGTAATTTGTCTAATAAGAGTATAGCTTAAAACACATAACTATTGCTTTACCACCCTACGATGACAACAAATTTGCAGACCACACCCTCAAAGCAAATAAGGGTAGTGACTTGAGTCAGACCTTCTAGTAAGGCAGGGACTGAACATATAACCCACCTTAATGCTACTTTATTAATACAACAGAATAGTACTCCATAATGGGATAACCATTTGCAAAAAGGCCAGGATTTGCAATACATCACAAAATGGAAAACTATGGGTAGAAGAGCTATATTAAGTAATTTACTGTACCAAAGGGGCACAGTCATGGAACTTTTGTAGATATCTCCGAAAACCTCATGGGATTATTTACTGATTTGAAGTCTCAGAACCATGCTTTTGGGGAACTACATTAATTGGTATAACATAGTTCATACAAATAGTGTTTTATATCCTAGTTAGCAGTCCTGGTGTGGTGCTGTGGGATAATGTGCTGGAGTGCAAGGCCGGTTTGAACAGCAAAGTCGCCAGTTCAAGTTCACTCCTTGGAAACCCTATATAGGGTTGCTATGAGTAAGACTCGATGGAACTTAACAATCACAACAACATATTCGAGTTATGTGAGTAGCATCTGAGGTCTTAAAAGCTTGCAAGCAGCCATCTAAGACACATCTATTGGTCTCTTTCTTTCTGGGACAATGAAGAATGAAGGAATTAAACACCCAAGGAAACAATTAGTCCAAAGGACTATTGACTCACATAAATCACAGTCTTCTATAATCTTAAGCAAGAACTCTATTTTGCATAACTACCAGTATCAATGATAATAAAGGAAGAAGTCCAAGGTGCATTGAAGGAACTGGCAAAGAACAAGGCACCAGGACTTGATGGAATAAAAATTGAAATCTTTCAAGAAAGTGAGGCAGCACAGGAGGCACTCACTCATCTCAGCCACAAAATTTGGAAAACAACTTTCTGGCCAACTGATTGAAAGAGATCCGTATTTATGCCCATTCCAAAGAGAGGTGACCCAATGGAATGTGGAAATCATCAGACAATTTCTTTGATATCCCATTCGAGTAAAGTTTTACTAAAGGTAATACAGAAACAGCTGCAAACATACATTGAAAGGAACTTCCAGAGATTCAAGCTGGATTCAGAAGAGGACATGGAACAAGAGCTATTGTTATTGAACAAGAGCTATTGTTACTGATGTCCGATGGATATTAGCTGAAAGTAGAGAATACCAAAAAGATGTTTAGCTGTACTTTATT
>NW_006408520.1:42011693-42012268 GCF_000296735.1 Chrysochloris asiatica | reverse complement strand
CAAAAACAGCAATAACAGCAAGGAGTCCTGGTATTGTAGTGGAATACAAGCAGGGTTGCTAACCTCAAGGTCAATAATTGAAATCTACCAGTCACTCAAACATGAGGCCTTTGCTTCTATAAAGTTTTGATGCTTCAGAAACACTCTACAAGATCCCTATGAGTTGGAACCAACTCCAAGGCACACAATCAACCAAACAAACAACAATAAGAACAGTAGGTTGGGCTGGGACAGGTGTCAAACCTTTCCAAGCATTCTCATCTCAGACCATAGTTTTTTGTGTATTTTTTTTTAATGTTTTATTATGAATTATGTGATAGTTTACTTGGGAGAACATTAGCTTTACATTCATCCTATCCCATAGCATTTCATTGACATGGTTAGAATCCTCTCCATGCATCATCAGCCAACCAAAGGATATACCCTGTAAGGCTTCCCCCTGGTCATCAGAACACAACCCATATCCTTCTCTGGGTCTCGAGTAGTCAGTCGTTCCATCTCTCCATGTTATTTTCTCTGCCTCCATCTCTGGTGTCACTGCTTCTCTGGTTAAGGCCCCACATTCAGCTCTTCTC
>NW_006408520.1:41999314-42004905 GCF_000296735.1 Chrysochloris asiatica | reverse complement strand
CATTGTAAAGTGTTTTGAAACATTTTATAATCATTTTTCTGAATTCCTTCTCAGGCATTTCCAAGGCCTGCCCTCCTTCCAGAATGGACTCCAGGTCTACGCCAAGGTCATTTGTCTCAGACATTTTACCTTGTTTCTGGACATGTGTTGATATGGTCATCTGCTTTTGCTTCTTGAACATGTTTTGTGTTTATCTGTGACTTTAATACTTGATTGAGTGTGCGTGTTGGTGTTTTTTATGCTTTCTGATTGCCTCTAGGTAGATGTGATCAGGAGGTGGGCTTCACTTTTCACTCTTCTTATTGCTCAACTTAGAATGACTTTCAAACGTATTGTCTGCCTCTCTGTTTATGGCAGTTTTTATTGGTTCTTGCCTGGATTGTGGAGTATTGTAAGGTTTAATTGTAGCTTGCCTATATGGCAGCAATTAGTTGCTGTCTGGTCTTGTGTAATATAAGGAGATAAAGAGTCCCAGAAAGGTAAAAGGGGGAATAAAATACAACAAAACAGCAACAGAAAAAAAAAAAAGAAAAAGAAAAAGAAAAGAAAAAAGAGGAAAAAAACCCCAAAAAACAAAAAACAACAACAACAGAAAAACTAAATTGGATACTGTAGTCTATAATCACAGAAAAGTGATATGAGGGAGATTTAGCCTAATATGAGTATGGTTTTAATATCGTCTTTTAGCTTCTTCCCTTCCGGACCGCCTGATAAATTTTAAGATGCCACTGTTAGTTGTTATGTTGTAGCTCAGGATTTAATTGTCAGCCTGTTTTCTTTTTAAACTTTATCTCCTTCTTCACACCACTTATTCTGGCCTTTTCCCTGTTAATAATAGCTGCCTGTTTCTGAAAATGCTGAGAGTATCTGTGCACATACATGGCAGAAGAACCCACGTGTGGTGGGTGGGTGGGGTGTATACTCGTTCAGGAATACCATTCTCAACACCAGAATGGAGGTGCACAAAAAGTGGGTGGCCAATGAACAGATATAAATTTTTAAAAAAATCATAACAAAGCAACACAGACGAAATATTTTGTCCACCTTTGCTCTGAGGTTCCTGCAGCATTATTCTGTGGTGGATCTGCTTGTTCCCCTGCTTGGTCTTGCCATTTTGTCTCATCCAAGTTGTTGGCTCTGGGCCACTGAGCCTGGCAGATTCTTAAGTATGAGATTTCTTACTTCCAGTAGAAGTTCCACTATCTATAAGCCTTCAAGCTTTTTAAATATTCCTAGATATGTGGTTCAGAGTTTTGGAGCTGTGCCCTGAACCCATTTCATCTGGTGTTCTGTGGTATTGCTGACAGAGATCTTCACTGCATCTCTACCTTATCTACCGTGTATTTGTCTTTTTTCTTGTAGAGGTGTTGTATCTTCCCATATATTTTAGAAATGAGTCCTTTGTCTGAAGAGTTGTTGGAAAAGATTTTTTCTCATTCTGTGGGTTCCCTTTTTACTCTTCTGGTGAAGTCTTTTGATGTACATAAGTTCTAAATTTTTAGTATGTCCCACTCATCTATTTTGTCTACTTTTGTTTGTGTAGTTTACAAAATGTTCGGTAGTCTGTGTATTCCCTGAATTAGAGCCCTCACATTTTCATCTATTTCTTCATTGATGGCCTTCATAATTCTGGGATTCACATTTAGGTTTCTAATCCATGCTAAATTGGTTTTTGTATAAGGGGTGAGGTGAAGGTCTTGCTTCAATCTTTTGCATATCACGTTCCAGTTCTGCCTGCACCATCTGTTGAAAAGACTACCTCTCCCCATGTGATATATTTAGATACTTTGTTGAAAATCAGTTGGCTGTATGTGGATGGGTTAATTTCTGGATTCTCAATTCTTTTTCATTGATCAGTGTATCTTTCATTGTACCAATACCAAGCTATTTTGACCACTGTATCTGTGTAATAAATTTTGAAATAGGAGAGTGAGAGGCCTCCAACCTTATTCTTCTTCTTAAGCAGAGCTTTGCTTATCCTGGATCGCTTTCCTTACCATATAAAGTTTGTAATTTTTTCCCCCATCTCTTTGAAGAATGTCATTGGAATCTGGATTGGGATTGCATTATATGTGTAAATTGCTTTGGGTAGTATTTGAAATTTTCACAATGTTAAGTCTTCCTATCCAGGATCATGGTACATTCTTACATTTTTGTAAGTCTCTTGGTTTCTTGTGGTAGTGTTTTGTAGTTTTCTTTGTATAGGTCCTTTAAAAAGATGATCTGTAGCACATTTTTAATACATTGTTTGACATCCTGACTGCTGCTTTCATGAACTTTGATTGTGAATCAAAGTAAAATAAAATTCTGGCAACTTTAATCCTGTCTCCATTTATTATGGCACTATTTATTTATACTGTTTAAAATAGCTACATTTACTTTATGTTAAGGTGTAATCCATGTTGAAGGCTGTATTCTTTGATTTTTGTCAGTAAGTACTTCGAGTTCTCCTTACTTTCATTAAGCAAAGTTGTTTCATCTGCATATCTCAAGTTGTTAATGAGTCTTTTACAATCTTGATTCTACAATCTTCATACAGATCCTCAGATTTTTGCTCATTGGATTTAGTAAGCTTGGTGAATGAAGACAACCCTGACTCAGACCTCTCCTGCTTCATTTTCTTTTCTTTTTTATGTCTTTGTATGTCCTTCATTTATAGTATTTACTGAAAGCATTCCTTTGGCAAATAGGAGCCAGACAAGGATCCCTTTTTATCATCACTAGCATTGTATATTGTGCTGGAAGTCTTAACCAGAGCTATAAGACAAGAAAGATAAATTGAAGGCATCCAAGTTGATAAAGAAGTAAAACTCTTGTTGCAGAGAGAAACTGAAAGCATTTAATTCACAATAGAGAGAAAACAAAAACATTTCCCTTGAGAAAAGGAGTTGGAGCACAGAAGGATTCACATTGGCAACTCTATGTCCATTCATATGCTGATACACCTGTTCCTTTGTTTATTTGATTCATTAAATATTTATTGAGCACCTGGATTATGTGAAGTGCAGTTTGGTATTGGTGGAGGTATGATGCAAGTATAAACTACTCTCAGTTATGTGTGCATTTATAGTCTAATGGGAAGAAGACACACAAGCATATTTATGTTTTGTCATATAATGTTAGATGGATCAACTTTTTTTTATGATTATAGGTATTCTGAGAGTCAAAGAAAGGGATATGGTTCATTTGGCATGAAGAATTATAGGAAAAAATTAATGGAAATGATACTATTTTAATTTGGTTAAAATGGACAGGCATTTGCTAGTTGCAAAATGTGTTAAGGAGATTTAATTATAAGCCAAAACCCCAAAAGGTGATTCACAAAGGCCTAGGTACAATGGGTAAGAGTAAGGAAAGAATATAAGAAATAAAAGTAAGTTATAAACAAATTATGTAAATTTTTCAATGCAATATTTTGATTATTTTTTTTCTTCAAGTACTAGTTGCCCACTTAGTTATTTTTATGGGGATTTTCATGATGAAAATTGTTTTAGAAAGATCACTTTTATAGCACTGAGGATAATGAGTTGCTGGGGGGAAGAAAGGATATAAAAACTTAGCCTCCTGAACTATTTCTGTCTCTGTGAATGGTCTGACTATACAACTGATCAAACAGGAAGCTTGGAAGGTATGTGACTCATCTGTCTCATTTAGTTAACATTAAATTTAGCACTGAGCTCTTTTACATTTTTACCCTGACGTCAAAATATCCTATAACTTCACTAAAAAGATAATTATTAACCATTACTGCAGAGACATTTACATCATCATTTTGCCAGTGCCATTTCACATAATCCATCCTCCCATGTAACCATAAAGATATTTTGCACTGTGTATATATATAGCATGGAAAAACCAACGATGTTTTCACTATCAATTATGGCCATCATATAATCTATGAAGGACTAAAACATGTACATTATCTCACTATAGAGATATAAGTAGGTTAAGAAGAACAGATCCCATTCTTGATTTTTTTTGCTGTTGTTAGGTGTCATTGAGTTGATTTAGCTCACAGCAGCATTTATGATACATTAATAAAATCAGGAATAAACAGACATTGGACCAACAAAATAAAGCATGTTTTCTGTGTATAAAGTTGTAAGGAAAGGTTTGTCAGGCAGAGAAAATAGAATAAGCAAATTTATGTAGCAGAAAGAATGACTTCTGTTTGAGGAAATGGAAATATTTCACTTTGGGTACCTACATTGGCTAGAGTTTTATGTCAGTTTCAAATGTCTGTATTATAGCCTATCCAGCCAAAGGGAAAAGATTCATTTTCCCCTCTGTTGCAGCTACCAATGAATAAAGTGTTATTTGAAAACAAAAATAAAAAAATTATGTTTGAAATAGTTTTCTCTGGAAAAATTCCCCATTACCATTCCTTCATCCCTCAAACAGCAAATTTTGAAAATGAGAATTTGTGTTTGAGCTATCATGATAGTAGCTCTCTGACTTCTTTGCCAAAGAGATCTGATTTTTACATCCAGGAAATTTCCTGCCTCTGTTTATAAAGAATGGCATGAAATAACCACTGCATAATCATGATGCTTACTATGAGGTTCAGGGAGTTTGGAAGCTACTTAAGGTTAACCCCAGAGAAAGCAACATAATATGTGACCTTACAAAAGCATTTAATGTGGGAAATATCATAAAATTTTCTTTTTAATTTTTGGTTACACAGGAAATGCAATGTGCCTGGTAAACAAGACAGCACTTCACTAAAATAAGTGGGTAGTTCTGATGTGATGGAAATACTTGCACAGGGTATGCATAGAAGAGTAAACAATTTTGTGGTAGATAATGTCTCTGGATGAAACTGAATAGTGCTTGAAGACATTCAATAATACGCTGTCCAATATGATTGTCTCTAGTTACAAGCAACTGTTGGTGTTGTTGTTAGGTGCCATCAAATAGACACCAACTTATAGCAACCTTATGAACAACAGAGCTAAACACTGCCCAGTCCTATGCTAACCTCCCAATCCTTACTATTCTTGAACCCATCAATTGTCTATGTGCCAATTCATCTCCTTAGGGGTCTTTCACTTTTTCACTGACCCTTCACTTTACCAAGCATGATATCTTTCACCAGGGACTGGTCTCTCTTGATAATATGTCTGAAGTTATATAATTATGTAATTTGGTAACTTTGTGATGATATAATTAACATTTATATCATGATAAAATTTGGCAGTAATATAATGGAGTAATTTTAATTACTATTAAAAGGTTGTTATTGTTGTTAACTGCTTTATAGTCAGTTCTGACTCATAGAGACTCTTTATAGGATTTCTGAGGGGCAGCTGGTGGGTTTGAATCACAGACTTTAAGGACCTGTGGTTAGCAATTCAATGCTCATCTTACAATGTGACAGCATTTTGTAATCTGATGTGGTCATCCTCCCCTAAATAGCAACTATCAAATAGTGACTTAGTCTTTGGAATCTAATTGTGTTGATAGTGGGTGTTAAAATTTATAGTAATAAATGGTCCAACCTCTTTGGAAAACAATATGGCGTTTCCTCAGAAGGTTGAAAACAGAAATACCTTACGATCCAGCAATCCCTTTACTCGGTATCTACCCACAAG
>NW_006408520.1:41981419-41987858 GCF_000296735.1 Chrysochloris asiatica | reverse complement strand
CATATTGTCAGGAGGGACAAGTCACTGGAGAAGGATACCATTTTTGGTTACTTGGAGCATCAGAGAAAAAGAGGAAGACCCTAAGTGAGATGGATTGGCAAAGTAGTGGCATCAATGAGCTCTGGTGTGGCAACAATTTTGTGGTTGGCCCAGGACGAGGCAGTGTGTCATTCTGTTGTAAATAAGGTTGCTATGAGCTGGTACCAACTCAATAATACCTAACAACAACAACAACCATTATCAAATGCTCTGACTAGAGACACTATAGAAGGTCTCAGCTAGAATGGATAAAATGTACAACAAATTGAAATTTATAAAGAAAAAAACAGCAATAACTAAAAATAGGCTTACTGAACTGGTAGACGGTGGTTTTTGTTGCTGTTAAGTAATGTTAAATTGGTTATGACTCATCATTTCTGATGAGTGGTTGGTGGATTTGAACTGTTGACCTTGCAGTTAGCAGTTCGGTGCTTATCATATAGCATCACACCAGAATTCCATAGATATTGGAGGAGCCCTCATTATTCTTCCCTTAAGACATCCATTTAACCTAGAACTTTCAACCAAATAATATATCAGCCTGTAAAATAAACATCTGTGATGAATTTGCTACTTAAAATTAGCAACTACATGAGACCAAATGGGCAATATTTTCTAAAAAACAAAAACGAGAATCAAAACATGTCAGGGAAGCTAGACTGAATGAAATACAAGGTGAAAATGTAGAGAGTGCTGAAAAATTGTGGGTATAGCAAGCAATGTCACCAAACAACTTGTGTATGGATTGTAGAATTGAAAACAAATGTGTTGTATAAATTCTCATGAAAAACATAATAAAATACTTAAATTTATAATAATAATAATAATACACAATAATACAAAGAGGCACTGTACCAAAAATAACCCATTAACCATTTTAGAAAATAGCATATGATCAAGAACCAATGGCACTGAAGGAAGAAGTCCAAATTATAGTGAAGTAACTGGTGAAAAGCAAGGCTTCAGGAATTGATGGACTAACAATTGAGATTTATCAAGAAACAAATGTAATGCTGGAAGTGTTCATCATCTAAGCCAAAAAATTTGGAAGACTGCTACTTGTCCAAACATCTGAAACAGATCTATCTTTGTGTCAGTCCAAAGAAAGGTGTTTCTATATATTTCAAAAAGTATCCAGAGATATCATTAATATCACATACAAAATTATGTTGAAAACAATTTTAAAATGGATGCAGACAGTGCATCAGCAAGGAAATGCTAGAGATTCAAGTTGGATCCTGAAGAGAATGTGGAATTGGGGATATCATTGCTGATGGCAAATGGATCATTGCTGAACACAGAGACTATCAGACAGTACTTTACCTTTTTATTGACTATGTAAAGGCATTCAACTATGTAGATCTTAACTACTATAGATAGAATTGCAAATAAAGGGATTTCTAGAACACTTAATTGTGTTCATGTGGAACTTGTACATAGACCAATAGAAAAACATTCAAACAGAACAGGGATTAAAATCAGGGGAGGTGTGCTTTGTGATTATATCACTCACCATATTCATTCAATCCAGATGCTGAGCAAATAATCTGAGAAGAGTAGCTATATGATGAAGAACACAGTGGCAGGATTAGAGAAAAACTCATTAATAACCTGAGATACTTATTGTTATTTTTAAGTACCTGAGACATTCAGAGGACACAACTTTGCTTGCTGAAAGTAATGGGGACTTGAAGCCTTTGTTTATGAAAATCCGACTGTAGCTTTCAGTATAGATTATATTTTAACAAAAGCAAAACAAAAATCCTCACAATTGGAGCAATACACAATCCCATGATAAATCAAGAAAAGATTAAAGTTGTCTAAGATTTCATTTTACTTGGATCCACAATAAATATCTATAGAAGAAACAATCAAGAAATAAAATAAGGTGTTACATTCAACATTGTTGTTGTTATTAAGTGCTTTTGAGTTGCTTCTGATTTATCGTGACCTTGTATAGGGTTTCTGAGGCTTTTAAATTTTTGTGGGAGCAGAAAGACTCATTTTTCTCCCACATAGAAGCTGGCAGGCTTAAACTGTTCTCAGTCCAGTGCTTATCATATGGAAACACCACACTCTCCATATTGGGCGTATGTGCTGCATATATCTCTTTAAAGCATTAAAAACCAAAGATGTCACTAAGAGGACTAACACATGCCTGAACCAAGCCAAGAATTTTCACTTGCCTCATATCTAAAAGTTGGACAATAAAAAAGGAAAATGAAAGAATAGATGTCTTTGAATTATGGCATTGGCAAAGAAATATTGACTATAACATGGACTTCCAAAAGAACTAATAAATCCATTTTAGAAGATGTACAGTTGTGGTGCTGTGGGATAAAGCACTGGACCTCAAGGTCAATTTGAACCACAAGGTCGGAAGTTCAAACTCACTAGCCACTCTTTGGAAACAGGTTCTCTATGAGTTGGAACCGATCAACAGCACTTAACAACAACAACGACGACAACAGCCAGAATATTCCTTAGAAGCAAGTACGTTTCCCATACTTTGGCTGAGTGAGAATTAAATAAGCAGCACTAACAGCAACACATTCATTTTAAACTACCTCTCCTTTTTATGATTGGAGTCCTGGTGTGGCGCTGTGGGTTAATGCGCCAGACTCCAAAGCCGTTTGAACTGCAAAGTTGGCAGTTCAAGCTCATCAGCTGCTCCTCAGAAATCCTATATATTGTTGCTATGGGTCGGAACCAACCCAACGGCACTTCACAACAACAACAACATCCTATTTATTGTGAACTGAGTGAAGTTTTGCAGATAAAACCATCAGTATTGCATTCAACAAATTACATGCTTTGTATCATTTCAATGACTGAAATCCCCTCCATTCACTAACAGTTATCCTGCCTCCTTCCTGTGGTTCTTATCTCCACCCACACTTTTTCCCATCCTTTCTCAATTTTGTCCTTAGTAATATGTTGCCCTTTTGATTTTGGATGACTGACCACTCCATGGTGAGCAGACCTTACCAGTGGTGTTGTACCCCTTACATACTTATCTACTGCTTGGTTGAAAATTGGTCCACAAGGGTGAGTTCCTTTCTAGACCTGAAGGATGGTCAAGTGCCATGGAGTCTCAGGCTCCTCCAGTCTCTTTCTGACCGGTAAGCCTGTTTTTGTTGTTGTTGATATTTAATAATTTTGAATTTTGTTCCACATTTTCTCCTATTGTATTAGGGAACTTCTAATGTGATCCCTTTCAGAGCAGTTATTAGTAATTGGGCACCATTTAGTTTTTCTGGTTTTAGAGTAGTGGAGACTGATGTTCACATTAACTACCTATCATTTAATTATAATTATTTTACTTGATTCTAAGTTCCGTAAAGGCAGATCTTTATCAATGTGCAATTGTGATGAATTGAAATTATAACTTATCAATTAACCAATAATTATTGCAAAAACAATTCCTCTATTAAAATGATTATTGCTACTCCTAATCTTTGCATGTCCTATATGCCAAATAGATATTTTTTAATTATATTTTTTTTCCTAAGAGGAAACTACTGAAGATTTTTTTTTATTGTTGTTACTTGTACAGAGTATAACTACTCCATGTCATTTTAAAGTCTATAATTATAGGATCAAATGCTCATATCTGTCTTCAGAGGTACTTTTGAATGAACAAAATTTTGAACCACCAAATTTTGGCTAGTAGTCAAGCATTTTGGGAAGGTGATGGAGTGATATATCTACATTTGTAGCTCAAAATGGAGATGTCGCTGAAAATGGATGGAGGAAACTGGGAAATATTATAGGAACATAGAAGAAAGGTGTTAGAAATGTGTAGCAGGCAACACAGATATCCAATTATATTCGGTAGACCACAGACACCACTTATTAGGTGTATACTACAAAATGAAGAGGTAGAGGGAAGTATTTCTTTATCTTTATCCAGAAGGTACTGAATCTTATGATAAATGTCCAGATAGATCTATAATGTATCTGATATCATTTAACTTCATGTTTTTAATTTCCCCCAAACTTAGTTCATCTATCAAGCAATAAGCTACACCTATGGAATGAATTCTGTGCCTAAGAAGAAGAAATTATGGCTCATTTGTAAAGAGTAATTTCATAGAATTGTATACCACTGTTAAAAGAACTTTTTTATACCACTTGACTTAAGTCAATTTCCTACGTTTACTAAAATATTAATCCTTTCATGGAGTATCTTTTGGGAAATACAAGAAATAGAATTCAGCAGAAGAAGCAGTTGAATGGTGGTTTAGTGACAACAAATGTCCTTTGTTCTATAGCTGGAATTGAACTTTAATAAAGTTTTTTTTTTTTTTTTTCAATTGAGGTAAAGAGGCCTAGCATTTATACTTCCATATAGTTATCTATCAGATGAATGCTACCACTAAGGAAGGGTGTTTGAGAAGATGGTTGGGGTCAAATTCTACAGATGAATGAAATTGAGGGACGTCAGTCGCCTGGACTCCCAGACCTGAATATGCTTCAGTCTTGAAAGAAAGATCTGAGTAGCTTACCATAGCATCTATACACAATCTAAGCGAGAAAATAATTTAAAAAATTTTGAAGTCCTGTCAAATACATACTCACCAACAAACATACACAAATGGAACAAAATCAACAATGACAAGAAACCCTGCCAGAAAGACAGTTAGGTTTATGGGAATTGTTTTCTCTTTTATTTATGTTTATATTGCATTTTTGAAAGAGGAAAATAAAGATAAAGGTCATGATAGCTACATTAGTATGGATTGATCTGGCTCAGTGAACTGAATCCCCTAAATGAGAATTTCTAGAGTAGTTAAAATAGAAAGAACTTTTTAACAGGGACTTTGATTGATGACCATAACCTATACAAGCTTTGCCTTAGTGATATAGTGAAGATGTAATGCTACAGCCTGTTAGAAATAAGAAATGGTGTTTTTAAAGGACATTTTCTTCTGTTCATTGGACAATGTAGTGACTTATGATCCACAGAAACTTCCGGTTTTGTGTGCCTAGAATTAATTTCTGTTTATTAATTTGTGAGCTAAAGTTCCAGGTTGAGACAAAATTGAGGTTATCAAGTTCAAAATTAAGTAAAGCCATTCATTATTTTAGTTATTATAAATGAAATTCATTGAATTATTTTTGTCAGACCTTTTCTCCAGCTATTTTTCTATTACAAAAATAGATTCAATGCCTATGTTCACTCTATTAGTGCTTTAACTATTTAGATAAGACCTTGTATTTGAAAAATAAAATAACATTTAAAATTATTACAAAGATAGATTTAAAAAAGTAAAGTAAAGATTTTGTTATTTCTTTGAGAATTTTCAGAAATTTTAATAAGGCAACTAGAAGTTAATCAGAAAGGACCAGCAATGTATTGTTTGAATATTTAAAAAGTGTGTATGATGTAATGGTTGATATAAACAACTTGATTCTGACAAGATCCTCCAGGTGGTGGTAGTTATGTGCCATAAAATCAATTCTTACTTATAACAACTCTGTATAGAACTTCCAAACCTGTAAATCTTTATAGGAGTAGAAAGCCTCATCTTTCTCACACATAGCAGCTGGAAGATTTGAACACCTGAACTTGAGGTTAGGAGCCAAATTAATAACCAGCTACACTACCAGAGCTCCATACCCTCCTAGTAGGGACAAATCATATGATTATTTCATCCTTTGGATCATTGACTTGGTCAAGAAGAGATTACAAAATAACAATAGAAGAGGGCCATTTTATGATTATTTCTTGAGAAAATTCCTACCTCTAGCAAAAATGACACAATTTAACTATGGAGAATAGCTGCTGGATCACATAAGCCTGCATTGTCTTGGAGATGGAAAGGGCCCTAATCAAATGCCCACAAATAACAAACAGGATATTAAGGCCCCAAACTGTAAATTTCTCAATCAAGGCAGCATATGTAAAGTTAGTCATGCTTTCTTCTCTACTCTCCTCTATATCTTTTGGAGTACAAATCCTTGACTATTGGAAACAAAGCTAGTAAAAAACATTTGTTGACCTGTACCTTGAACCCCAAGATGTGGTGTGGATTTATAAAATGCTGGATAGTAATTCTTCACTTATAGTCTATTACTTAAATTATGTCTCAGTTATTCTTAAAATTATGTTATCTTTTACTGATTTTAGTAAAGTAAAAATTTTACATGCTGGGCTTTTATATAATTAATTATGTATTAGTATTCCCATTTTAAATGTGAGTTAATGATAACCTGTATTTGTCATCGTTGTTAAGTGCCATCCAGTTGGTTCTGACTCATAGAGACCCTGTAGAGGGTTTCCAAGGAGCAACTGTTGAGTTTGATTCGATGACCCTGAAGTTCAAATCAACCTTTTAGTCCAACACATTAACCTATAGTGTCACTCCACGTCTCCAATCTATATATATATATATAT
>NW_006408520.1:41969363-41974570 GCF_000296735.1 Chrysochloris asiatica | reverse complement strand
TTTGCATAGTCAAGAAAACACAAGTAAATTTCTTTCTGTTATCCTATGCATTTAACCAAATCCATCTGATATCAGCAGTGATATTGCTTGTTTCTCAAACTCTTCTTAATGTGGCTTGAATTTTTTGATAGCTTCCTGTTACTATACTGCTGCAACTATTTTAGAATTATCTTCAGCAAAATTTTACTTGTTTATGATATTAATGATTTCAATGATTTCTGCATTCCATCGAATCACTTTTCTTTGAAATGGACACAAATATGAATTGGTTCCAATCAGTTGGCCAGGTAACTGTCTTCAAATTTTGTTAACATAGACCAGTGAGTGTCTCCAGAATTGGATCAGTTTTCTTTAAACATTTCAATTTTTATTTGGCAATTTCTGAAACCTTGTTCTTTGCAAATGCCTTCAGTACAATGTGAAAATCTTCCTTCATTTATGACTCAAAATAATCCTGTACAACAGAGTGGAATTGCTCCATAGGGTTTCTGAAGGTATAAAATTTAGTGAAGCAGATTGCTTCATCCTTCTCTCATAGGCTGAGTGGTTTTTCAGTTATCAGCCCAACACTTAATCCAATGGCGGCCAATGATCAAAGTCACAGACATTCTTTAATAAGAGAATCTAATCAACATGGACAATGTTACAAGATTTAAAATTAAAAATTAAAGATTTCTATTAACCCATACAGCCTTATCTCATGTGTTTTTCTTAGTACACACCTTTTATGAAATTTATTCTAAGAGTACAAAAAGTCGTTCTATAAATTCATGGAATTCACTTTAGGATGCAAAAAAATAAATTAGGTGACATAAAAACACATTCAACCTAGTATATCTTAATTTTTATTTAATAGACTAGCCTTCATTTAGGGTTCCTGAGAACTATATTGTTTTACACAAGTTACAAATAGACTGAGCAAAAACTAAAATTAGTTTTTTCCCTTTCTTAAATATAGTGATCAAATTCAAAGACATAATTTAAGTATGGAAGGAAGTTGTCTTGCTAGCAATTAATCCCAGAATTAAGGAAGCATTTCAAGGAGAAACATGGAATATATGTAATATAGGTAGGCAGCCGGCTTTTCAAATTAGTAAAGGGAGGTAGAGCTAAGGTTGTCCAGTTTATTCTCCTCAAATTTATCAATCAGTAGCAGTTTTATAACTTTCAATGTAGAAAGTATGTAAACAAACAAACAAACAAAAAACCAACCCAATGATTTAGTTTTGATTCTGATTCATTATGACCTTATATAGGGTTCCCCAAGGATGCAAATCTGTAAGGAACAGAAAGCCTCACCTTTCTCCCAAAAAGTGTCTGGTGGATGGTGGATTTGAATTGCTGATTTTTGATTTTTCAGTTAGGAGTCCTGTACTTATCCTGCAATGCCACCAGAACTCCTGCAGAGAGTGACTAAAGAAGTAGAAGTAGAAAAATACACTCATACACTAATTGTGCACCATCATCTTAAAAGAACATATCAGATATGTTGAAAGAAGTTCTTTCCATGTTAATTTTATTTAAATTTACTTGGACAAATTTTAAAAAAAGTCTTGTTATAGTATTCCAGCTCATACATGTCTGGGTTTATCTCAAACAAAACATGTTTAAACCTCTTTCTATTATCAGTCAATAGCTGTAGACAAATTCTCTCAATAATACACTTGTCTTAGTTTCCTCAGGGTGCCTTCCAAAAAAAAAAAAAAAAATGGAGACTGTGAGGAGATCTACTGGGTTACTGGGTCAGGTCAGTTAAATTCAAGACAGAAAGATCAGCTAAGAAGGTTATGATGATTTTTTTTTAACAGAGGGATAAAATCTACCAGCCTCCCCACCATGGGAAAAAAAAAAAATGAGGCTTTGTGCTCCTGTAAAGATGTACAGCGAATGTAACACTATACAGGGTCAATATGAATTATAAATGACTCTATGGCATTTAACCATCACCACCATCAAAAGGATAATATTGATAGATTTTCTTCAAGGATACAGGATGATCACAGATGCTTATTAAGGAAGTTTCAAGAAAGCTGTAAACTGCATTGGTGAAAAAAAGACCAGGAAATTTGCTTTGAGGATTTTTTTTTTTTTTTTTTTTCCATCAAGACAATGTACTTGCTCATTCTTTGAGAGTATCGAGGGCCCTACAGTCCTAATCTTGTCTTTTTAGATTTTTTTTTTCTGTTCCCCAGACTCAAAGAACATTTAAAAGGATCATGATTCATTCCCTCAAGGATGCTGAAACTGCCAATTTAAAATGGTATAAATGGAAAAGTACAGAATTATCCAGGGAAGAGTAGCAGAGATGGAAAAGTGACCTTCAGAAGTGCAGAAATCTAGATAGAAGATATGTTGAGAAACAATATCATCATATTTTGATACTCTTATTTAATAAAGGTTTTCCAATTTTGTGGCTATATATATATTTCCCCTTTTATATTCTCTCATACAAAGATGTAAAGATGACATAAACTTCAAGGTAGTATGATTTTGTAGGATGTTGTCATGCTAGTGATAATGCAAAAGATCTATTAATGAGTTTATCATATTTATAAAGTGGGATAATTTAATCCAGTTTTTCTTTTTTTAGCATTATCTATGTTTAAAATCATACTGTGGTGGTTTGTGAGTTGCTCTGATTCTGGAAACTATGCATCCGGTATTTTAAATCCCAGCAGGGTCACCCATGGTGAACAGGTTTCAGATTAGCTTCCAGACAAAACCAGACTAGGAAGAAAAAGAGATGAGCTACTTCTGAATATTTAGTTGACTCATATTTAAAATCATGTTCAGGATTGATTTTGTTTTGTAATGTTATTCACTTCTTGTTTTAATCAAGTAACTTTATAAAATTATATCATAAAGCTTACCCCAAACACTGAAATACATCTGTTTAAATTTAATAGCAAGCTTAACATACATACTTCATATTTCATCAGAAATCACTTATTTCTATTGTTTTGATTGAAGTAATGTTACACAAGATACATGTGAGTACATTTTGTGAACCAAAAAGCAATAGGTATTTCAAAATCTTTATGGGATTGGGTACATTTTTTTCTATATATTAGATTCTTAATCTTTTCAATTACAATGGAAATAAATAAATTGATAACATATTAGAATAAATTACCATGGTGATGCAGTGCTTAAGTACTATGCTCCTAACCAAAAGGTTAATGCTTGAACTCACTAGAGACATCACAGGAGAAAAGACTAGGTTATTGGCTCTGGTTAAGGGCTGCTGTTGTTATGAGGTGCTATCAAGTCAATTCTAATTCATAGTGACTTTTTGCACAACAAAATGAAAAACTGCCTAGTCTTGTTTCATCTTCACCATTATTGTTAAGCTGAGCCCATTGTTAATGCCACTGTGTTAATTCATTTCATTGGAGCTCTTCTTCTTTTTGGCTGACCTACTGCTTTACCTAGCATGATATGGTTCTGCAGGAACTGGTCCCTTCTGACAATATGTCCAAATTATGAGAGAAGAAGTTTCACTATCATGATCATTCTGGAAGTACTTCTTCCAACACAGATTGCTTTGTTTTTTTGCTAGTCTATGATACTTTTAATATTTTCCTCCAACACCATAACTCTAAGGAGCATTCTGGTTGCACTTCTTCCAAAACAGATCTATTGGTTCTGTTGGCAGCCCTTGGCACTTTTAGTATTCTCCTCCACCACCACAATTCAAAGGCATCAATTCTTCTACGATCTTCCTTATTCATTGTCTAGCTTTCACATCCATATGAGGTTGTTGAAAATACTATGGCTTAGGTCAGGTGCACCTTAGTCCTCAAGCTGACATCTTTGCTCTTCAACACTTTAATAAAGTTCCTGTGCAGCAGATTTGTCTAATGCAATATGTCGTCTAATCTTTTGACTGCTGCTTCCATGACTGTAGGAGGAATAATAAGAGTAAAGTGTCCAATGTTTGATATTCGGTTATACTCCTGAAGTAGACATTTATCCACATTTGTTGTGGATTTCTTAGAGTAGATTCTGCCTCATTTCAAATGTATAAGACAGAGAAGAACTGTGTTATAGGGTTTTCTATGCTGTAATCTTTATAAAATCGTATCTCCAGGTTTTATTTACACTTTTGTAAGGTTAAAACCAGCAACTTTTAGGTTAGTTTTTGTTGTTGCTAAGTACCGTGCAGTCAGTTATCTGGTAGTGTTCATCCGATATGGCACTTCCAGAAGAGGCTCACTTACATAAACACACACAAAAATCAAATAAAAAATTGTTAGCAGTTTTTTGAATTGCTAGAATAATGAGCTGTTAGTTTCTTAAGTATTCAAGCTATACATCCCTGTGTTCCATATTTTATGTACTCATTGGAGAAATAAAGACATAAACTGTGAAAATTGGAGAAAGGTCAGATGGTATGGGAAGTATTTTACTATTTCTGAAATGCTAAGTGATCTATACAGGGGTAGAAATTCATCTGGAATAGTCAATGGATTTAAAATGATTCTCAAAGATTTTTAATTAAAGAATTAAATTGGAAAAAAAAATTATTTCTATTTTATTTCAGATTTTCTCTGTGACTTTGAGAAAATCATTGAATTTCTCCCTTCCTGTTTCATCTTCTATAGCATTACTCTTTGGTTATTCATTTACTTTAAGAACACATCCATTTAATATCTTCTAAGTACAAAGAAAATGGTTTGCTGTTGTGTCAGATATAGTGACAAATATTGTCACGAACCTCACTGAACTTATTATCTTGAAAGAGAGGAAATAACATGTATATAAATAATGTTCTCTTGGTGTTATAAAAAGAACTATTATACAAGGTTAAAAGTGATAAATGCCATAAAGAAGTTCAGATAAACTACAATGTGAGTCTGGAGCAAAGCAAGATTATTTAAAGTAGAGATAGATAGAAGAATTTTGGATGGGTTGAATTTTGATCTGAACATATGAATGCAGGTTCAATTTGGACATATGGAAATAAGGAGCAAACACATTCCAGTCTAAAGGAGTTCATCCAGAAGCTTGATTTGTTTGGAACATGGGATGCAAACAAACACATATCATACCAATAAATTAATTTGAGCCAAAGTGTGAGCAAAATGAGAGTTTAATCTATGATTGCTGTAAATCATTCAGGCATTGAAGACAAGAGGAGACAGACATGTACTAATTTTCAGGAAGACGAGTCTGCCAAGAAGGATGCCTGATAGCATAGTGTGTTA
>NW_006408520.1:41967918-41969263 GCF_000296735.1 Chrysochloris asiatica | reverse complement strand
AGTTACAATAGGCACAATTTGCAGTGTTGTTATTATTGCTAAGTGCTGTTGAGTCAGTTCCAACCCATAGAGACCCTGTATAGGGTTACCGAGAAGTGGTTGATGAGATGCCAACCTCATGGTTCAAACCAATTTTGCAATCCTGTGCATTAACCCATAGCGTCACACTAGGACTCCAAAATTTGCAATGGTCTGTACTTAACCAGGAAGAAAACAATAATGAGTCTTGAATATCAGGTAACTTGAATAGCAGTAAAGATTCAATTTTAGGAAAAAATATTGATTCCCATGAAATATTTCTTAATGTCATCATGCTCTATTTTAAAGGAAGTTTCACATTGTTTAATAGATAAAATTTAACTTTGCATGCACAAAAACCTAAATGTTAATCATATGGTATATTTTAAACCTTCCCAAAATACTTTTAAAATTCAAGACATATTCTCATGGAGATTACCCTCTAAAAGGCATTGCTTAGCAATGAATATAAGTTAAAATTAACTGTATAATAAATAGAAAAAATATTGAACAATAAAAGGAATATTCATAATGAAATGTTTCTCCCTGTCTTTTATTGTTATACTGTGCTACACTATATAGTCATTCCAAAAAAGCAATGCAGTGGAATGGAAAGGAAACAAACTCCAGATGCACACAAATGTGGGTGTCAATACTGTTTAAAAATGTACTTCCTTGATAACCATGGGCCAACCACCTAATATCTCAAAGTCTGAGTCTTCATAACTGTTAAATGAAGAAGCATATTTAAAAAAAAAAATTTATTAATCCAACCCAAAACTCAAAATCACACCCACTTCCATCAAGCTGATTCTGACTCATGTAATCCTTGCTATTAGGTGTCATCAAGTCGGTATATAACAGAACAAAACATTGCCTAGTCCTGTGCCATTTCCAAAATTGTTATTATGTTTGACCCCATTATTGCTACCACTTCGTCAAATGATCTTTTTGGGCGTCTTCCTCTTTTTTGTTGTCCCTCCATTTTACTAAGCATGATGTCTTTCTCTAGGGACTGTATCTTTCTGATAACACACTCAAAAATGAGGGACAAAGTCTTACCATTCTCACTTCTAAGAAGCATTCTGGTTGTACTCCTTCCAAGACAGATTTGCTTGTTCTTCCAGCATTTCTTAGTACTTTCAATATTCTTTTTCAACATCATAATTTAAATGCATCAATTTTTCACTGGTTTTCTTTATTCCTTGTGCAATTTTCAAATGCATATGATGCAATTGGGTTAGGTACACCTTAGTCCTCAAACTGACTTCTTTGATCTTTACCACCTGAAAGAGGTGCTTTGCAGCAGATTTGCCTAATGTTTATT
>NW_006408520.1:41961135-41963078 GCF_000296735.1 Chrysochloris asiatica | reverse complement strand
GTCACTATGAGTTGGAATTAACTTGACGGCACACAACCACCACGACCACCAATCTGCCAAGAAAAATAATAATAATAAAGGTCTTATTTGTGTGTTTATCTGGTTTGATGGCTTAATGGTCAATTTCTCACCTGTCATACAGATTCCTAGTCACTGTAGCACCAGCATTGGCACCACTCATTTCTTAGTGGAGGCTTGCACTTGCTGTGATGGTTTCAGTGGAGTTTCAGACTAAGACACACTAGGAAGGAAGACCTGGCAGTATGAGCTGAGGGTGGACTCGAAAGCAGGTAATACCAAAAATAACATATTATATCGTGGTAGTTAGTGGTTGTGTTGTTACTTAATTCTGTCTCATACTGTCCCTGAGGTATAGGATTTCTGAGGCTGTAAATCCTTATGGGAGCAGAAAATCTCATCTTTCTACTATGGGATGGCTGTTGAATTCAGACTGCTGACTTTGTGGTTAACATCCTAATGCACAGCCCACTATACCACCAGAGTATTAATAACCTTGATGGCTTAGTAGATTGTGACCAGCCTAATAACCTCAAGGTCAGCAGTTCAGATCTACCAGTCAGGAATAAGAGGAAGCATTTCCAAGATTATAGCCTTGGAAATCCTATATCCCAAGATCACCATGAGTCAGCCTTAGAAATCCTATACTGGGTGGCTGTGTTTTAGAACAGACTTGTCAGCATACAACCATCACCACCATCACCAAGATTAACATACTGTACATTAACTTCCATAACTAGATATGTAAAACAACTCCCAGAATACTTTTTCAAAATTGGGTGAAATATCTTACTTACTTTATCAGCAATCACATGTGTTACTATCTATTTTAACAATAATAAAATGTTAGTATAATAATGCACTGGAATTCTAGGTCAGTTTAAACTGCAAGTTCAGTAGTTCAAACCACCAGCTGCTACTTGGAAATCATACACAGGGTTCCTATGAATCGGAACTGACTCAATGGCACATAACAACAACAACATAATATCATAGCTTATGAGTGCCTTAATACAGAAGCAGTGTTTCCTATAATAAATATCCTCACAGAGAAGAACATGAATAGAGAATAGCATACAATAGGTTTTACTAAAGACATCAGTGTTAGAGAAAAAAAAATGCTTGAGGACTTGAACCTTTGCATCATATATAAGTAAACAATGTAAGCTTATTTGTCATTTGCCTTTGAGTTGGTTCCAACTCATAGTGACCCTGTATACAGTTTCCTAGAGCAGCTGGTGAGTTTGAACCGTTGAATTTATCAGAAAAGTACAGATACTATAGCACTATACCAGGGCTCTGGATTAGGGGAAATCAAATGGCACTTAGTTCATTTTCGAGTGAACACTGGCAGGTGATTCTTAAGGACAATATATAATCAATTATAAACAAGACCAAGAATCCAAGTAGGTTAGTTGGTTTCTTCCAGTAAAGAACACATTCAGTGCAATAGATTCACATTTTCAAGTCCATTTTATACTATATTGAAATTTCTTCATGCCAACATCAAAAGTATGAAAAATAATTTGTCAAAATTGGTTTTGTGACATCTATAAAATCATCTTTTCCCCAGAAAAACATACCAGCATTTCAATTTGAGCATTAAAGCAGCCTAGTAAGCAGATAATATCAGAAAGGTGTTTACCTATGCTTTATTGACTTTGCAAAGACTTTCAGTTGTGTGTATCATGACAAGCTATGGACAATATTGCGAACTATATGTATTCCTGAACACTTAATTGTGCTCATGAGGAATCTGTACCTGGACCAAGAAGCAGTTGTTTGAACAGAACAGGGGAAACTGAATGTTTTACAATTAAGAAAATTGTGCAACAGGGTTGTATTTTTTCACCATACTTATTCAACCTGTATGCTGAATAAATAATCTGAGAAGTTGGGTTCTGTGAAGAAAAAGGGGCATCAGG
>NW_006408520.1:41959209-41960285 GCF_000296735.1 Chrysochloris asiatica | reverse complement strand
GCAAATGCACTTGACTGATAACCTTCATGTACTTGCCCGTCTACTAGCCAGTTGAAGTAAAATGGCCACTGGAGCACAAGATAAACAGAAAGGGAATTTATTGCTTGTGCAGACAAGGA
The DNA here is from genome assembly GCF_000296735.1 of Chrysochloris asiatica. Classification (NCBI taxonomy): domain Eukaryota; kingdom Metazoa; phylum Chordata; class Mammalia; order Afrosoricida; family Chrysochloridae; genus Chrysochloris; species Chrysochloris asiatica. The sequence continues at coordinate 41,960,166 of NW_006408520.1, read as the reverse complement.
ACAATATGAAATTTTGTGACCAAAATATCTTGGGACTCTCAAATTGTGGACACCAGCATCTTTCTTCCTAGATTCTGACTTCTTTTCATCCTTCTAACACTCCTCTATCTGTAAATGGAAGTCTGACTGCCAAGTCACGTTCTCCTGGATATTCACTAGATTCACCCCTCATTTCTTAGATGGATCTTGAGAATATAGTGGGTTAGATAATATGCTCCTTTTTGTAGATTCTTGGGTCCTAGGTCACTTGGAAGACACTGGTGTAATGTGCTTTGGATCTGGAATGGCTCCGTAGGGACTTGCAGTGGGAATGCTGATAAACAGGTACCAGTGCTGCTGACAGACTAAAATAATTAGTCTTTTTTTGGGAACAAAGCAAGGAATAATAGAAGAATATATTGACTTAAGGGTTTCAGTTGCAGGTTCAAATCTATGCAGAGACACCTCCAAAGAAAGACCTAGTTATTTACTTAAAAAACATCAGCCACTGAAAACTTTTGGAATACTGTTCTACTCTGATACACATGCAGACACCGTAAATTGGAATCCATTCACTGGCAACTGTAGTGGTAATTCTATATTCAGCACTTTATGTATGGTTCATTTTTGCCACCTCAAATATCTTTAACCATGAAGTGAATTTCTTATAATCATTTCCACTCAACTTTTCCTCACTTAATTTTCTGGCTAGGTCTTATGCCTTAAATATATGTGTGTCCATCATAACTGTTTCACACATGGTAAAATAGTAAATAATTGAACCCATTAACATCTAGTCAATTTCAATAATTTAGGACAGAGAAAAACTGCCCCAGAAAATGTCCAAACCTATAATCCACAGAAGTCCTCTGCTGCTTCTTCATCCCACAGAGCCACTGGTGGGTTTAATCAAACAACTTTTGAATAGCAGCCTAATACTTAACCACTGCAAAATCAGGGCTTTTTTTTTTTTTTTTT
>NW_006408520.1:41942044-41957895 GCF_000296735.1 Chrysochloris asiatica | reverse complement strand
GAGACCTCCCTCTAAAGTGCTAGGGCAAAATGAAAGTTCTCCCATGTAAACTATCATATAATCCACAAAAAAACCTTAAAAAAAAAAAAAAAAAAAAATACTGTTTTTCAGTCTTCTCACCTGAAATGAGGATTTGAGTTTCTTCACTATCTCCAATTTCTACATGAGAACAAAAACACTTCCAGTCCTTCATGTGGTTAGAAATGTAAACACTACCAAAGATGCATCTCTCACTTCACACTTCAGAAATGATGTAAAAGATCATTTTATCCCCTTAGGGCTTAAAATAATGGGTAGTCTTTTGCATGTGTTCTGGGTGGAAAAGAATAACGATTACCTCCTGTTCATGTCAACCATACCAATCCGGACACTACCCACATATGTTATAACCACTAAAAGCTTCATTTTTAACAGAAACAATAACAACAAAAATAAAAGGACAAAGATTGTGAGCGACGGTTAAATATTTGTAAATGTTATGACATCTAAGTAATTGTTACTTATTCTTTGATAGTGACAATCTGCTTTTTAGTGTCCACCAAGTGTTTGGAATATGTGGTTCAGGGTTATTCACCTTGAAATGTGTAAATTCCTCTTTGGAAGCATACCAAGTGTGCAATTTTCCACAAGCTTTAGAGGGAAGATACCATGTAAACCCAGCACACAAATAAATGCATAATATTGGAAGATACAGCTCCAGGCTATTTTTTTGTTGTTGTTTGTTTGTTTGCTTTAATCTTCTTTTGTTTCAGATTTTCAGGTTTAGGTATTTTGTTGATTTTCCCTTTTCACATACTTTATTACTGTTATTAAACTCTAATGACATAATACTTCATTCAAATGCAAAATACATCTTTCTGAGAAGTTGTTGATGTTGTCGTTGTTTGGTTCGAACTCATAACAACCCAATATAGTGTTTCCAAGGATCAGCTGTTGAGTTTCAACCACCATCCTTGTGATGCAAACCCATCTTTTGGTCTAGTCCTTTATTCTACAGTGCCACTATCAATTTACCGACAACTCCAATGGAGCCTTGGGGTGGTACTGTAAGATAAGCACTTGATGGCTACCTGCAAGTTCAGCAGTTTAAATACATCAGCCACTCCTTGGAAATCCTATACAGGTTACTATGAGTTGGAACCGGCTTGATGGTACTTAATAAAAACAGGAATCTAATAGTATGTTAAGGAGCTCTGGTAGCGTAGTGGTTACGAATCGGACTGTGAACCTTAAGGTCAGCGGTTCGAAACTATCAGCCGCTCCGCGGGAGAAAGACGAGGCTTTCTACTCCCGTAAAGATTTACACCCTCGGAAACCCTGTACAGGGTCGTTATGGGTCGGAACCGACTCGATGGCACTTAACAACAACAATAGTATGTTAATAGCAAAAGAAGCATAGGAAGAACTATTAAGTGATCTTATACAATATGGAAACAAAGTATTGTGAAGGTAGTGTACATTAGAGCTTAAAGTTTCTGTAAGATACATTTGAATTTGGGGTCTGTTCACTCCTGAATAGGTGTTGTTGCTAAGTGCCATTGAGTCAATTCTTACTCATATCAACCCTATATAGGTTTCTGAGGAGTGGCTGATGAGTTTGAACCGCCAGTTTTGTAGTTCAAGTCAGCCTTGTGGGTCCAGTGCGTATCCTACAGTGAATAATTAGAAAGCATTTGCTCTCTTTAATTACTTTCTTTCTGCTTCCTTTGCCTTCATGTTGTCATGTGAAACTGGATGATAAATTATAATTCATAGGGTTAATGAAACTGTAATTAAATTATTATCTACTCTGGTAGCATAGTGGTTAAAAGTCAGGCTGTCAACCTCAAGGTCAGCAGTTCGAAACTACCAGAGGTTCCATGGGAGAAAGATGAGGTGTTCTGCTCCCGTAAAGATTTACAGCCTCAGAAACCCTGTGCAGAGTTACTGAGTTGGAACTGACTCCACGGTACTTAACAACAACAAATAGAGATATTTAAGCGTGTTTTACTTTAACTTATTATAAATCAGATAGCTTAATGAAAATTGATCAAGTTTGTTTTTACTGGGATTCAAATATGCTTTTAATAATGTTGATTTTTATCAAGCAAATCCCATCAAGAGACCAACAGTGAATTCTATGTGGAGAAAATATCATTAGTATCTCTTAAAATTAATTTTTCACTGAGCTTTTAAAATGAGCACAATTAATATTTAGAAAACTATTGACATGCTGTGTTCACTCATTAAATGAAGGTGCATATTCAGGTTTCTTCCCCAGCTTATTTATCATTCTCTAATAGTATGATTGACTTCCATGGTTGCTATAGCCAGAATAAACTAAATCAATTGCTTTGGAGTCTATTCCTACTCACAGCAACCCCATATTTGTCAGGGTAGAACTGTATGCTCCATATCATTTTCAGTGACTGAATTTTGAAATTAGACTGCCAGACCATTCCACCCAGGTAACTCAAAGTAGACTTGAGCCTCCAACCAAACATTTTAACAGTTTCTACCACACAGGGAATCTCATATCCAAAGTACACACTTTAATATAACAATCAAGGGACCACCACATGCTTACTGAATTTCTACTTAGTGTGAAAGCATTATTTACAAGTCAAAATCCCATTCAAGACTCTATAGTGGGTGCTACTACCTGGGAAGCATGATTAAGAGTATCAATTAAGACAGCTACTCAAATTTCATTGTATATTCTCTTATACATTTTTATTTGAAGCATTTTTATCTACATACATATTTTTAAACAAAACCAAGAAAAATGATATCTGTTTTCAGAGATTTTAAATTAGAATGAGAAATATGCAATATACATGCAAAGATCCCTATGCTTGGTTTAATGTTCTTTTAATGATTTTTGAACAGCAAATTTTATGGGGAGTCCTAATACACATAAAGTTGGCATCATATGACAGTACATGATTAAAACCCACTAAATAGTGTTTTTAATTCCTAGTAGAGTAGTTCATAGGAAAGCTAGATAACTGTATGATTAAACAGGTAAAATTAGAATGAAATGTATCATTTGTAAAATCAACAGCATATGCAAAACACCTCATTACTACAATAAATGATCAACTTTCTAATGTCCTTGTTGTTGCTGTTGTTGTTGTTAAGTTCTGTCAAGTCAGTTTGACTCATAGCGACCCTGTATAGGATTTCTGAGGAGCAGCTGGTGGGTTTGAGCCAATGATTTTGTGGTTCAAATTGACCTTGCGTACCAGCGCGTTTTCCTGCAGATCCACACCGTAAGTCTACTGATACTAAAAATGGAAATTAGCCCTCTTTTCCAACAAAGTATAATGTTTTGCTTTGTTTTTAAGTGTTGGCATACTAAAAAATCCAAGTTGCATTTATTTACTCAGGTAAAATGACTTTCTAAGTGTAAACTATTAGTAATCTAAAGAGTATAGGCATTTATCCTTACTGAAAGTTAACTTCATTGCCCTTTCAATTTATGTCTTTTATCCTTCTGATATGTTACCGCTATTGCCCTTTTGAAGAACCCCTTTGGGGATCAATTATGTCTATAATTCATGCAATAGAAGCAACTTGTTGTCAACTGACTGACAAGACACTATCAAATGGGTCACTTCATGACACATTTGAACTTAATTGGTACGAATTGTCAAAATCTTGAAGATGCTTCTGAATGCAAGAATTTATTGATCCAAGCCACCAAACTAAGTTGCACCAAGAAAAGCTGTACCACAAAGTCTAACTTTTTGAAAAGCAATATGGACCAAAGGACTATTATACATATGACAGAGATCTTTCAGCACTATGCCCTTGCCCCAAATTATACACTTATTAACACGAACATGTAGACATGATGCGTTGTGCCTAGTTTTTCTTAAGACAGAGACTAAAATGTGTGCCAAGTGATGTACGGAGCCAAGCTATGGCAGCTGACTGTTTCAGCAAACTGAAATGTAGAGGAGATGCCACTGTGGCAAATGGTGCTGAAAAGCAGGAGAAAAGTGGGACAGGCAAAACGCCGGGCAAGACATAGGATGATTGATGGCATGCCTTTTTTGTTAGGTGCCATCTGTTGAAGAGTGCAAGGAGATAAGTGAGTAGACTGCAATTTTTAAATAGCTTGTTTTCTTTTATGAAATCAATCAATGTAATAGAACTTAAAAAGTACATGTCTACTTGCCCTTCCAGATTCCAGTCCTTTCCATCTCCTGTCAAAAATATTTTTGGTAAGTAGAAAGAGGCCTTATGCCATATGTGTTTTAATATGATAATTTTTAACACTTATGTTTTCTTTTCCATTCCCAGTTGAAGAAAAGGAAACATTCTATTGCATAGTTTCTTTTCCAAAATCACTTGAGAAAAGATTTTCAGAACACATTATTTCCCATTTTGCAGATGACTATTTTATTCACTAACATTCCCTAGTCTCAAAGCCATAATTTTAATTTAGAGTAGAAAATGAATAGTCAAAGCATACTAATATCACTGTGCATTTTAGATATAAGGCTTGTGAAAAATCTTGTTATACCTGTCATTGATGGGTCCTTAGTTTGAGTAAGGTTTCTTAATAACCTATATGTTTATTAAACCTGCTTTAATTTCCAGGACATGCAACCAATTTTCCCTCCTTTACTCCTTCTCACAAAGAAAATAAAAGGACTTTGTATCTACACTCAAATCTGCAGTTGAAAATCCTAGTGATTTAGAACATTAAATTAACTTCAGGATATTTTTCAATAAAATGTCATCAATGCTTTTATAAAACGAGTACACTGAAGAGTCTCATATATTGAGGGTGAGGGTCAAATATTTTTCATATGAAAATATGCATCATTATTGATGAAGGAAAAGTTGTGTCTACATTTCCATAAGGAATTTACATAAATCTCCACAGCAATAGAACTTTAAAATATTCTATGAATTTTTTTTCTCTTGGAAGTCAAGCTCCTACAATGAATTTGAAATAAGGTAGATAAAGTCTGTGGTATAAAATGAAAATTCACATATTTTCATTGCATGAGTAAGAAAAGGGATGGTAACAATATCCATTTTATTCTTTGATCCCTTTCTTGATGCTTTGTATACTGATTTCAAACATTGTGGTTGCTGTTAAGTGCCTTCAAGTCATTTTCCACCCATAGTGACCTGTATACGATTTCTGAGGAGATGCTGATGAGCTTGAACCACCGAGCTTGAAGTTCAAAGCAACTTTGCAGTCCAGAGCATTAACCCACAGTGCCACACCAGGACTCCTTTTCAAACATTGTTGCTGTTGTTAAGTGCCGTTGAGTTGATTCTGACCCATAGTGACTCTATACAGAGTGTCTGAGGAGCAACTGGTGAGCTTGAACCACCTACCTTGCAGTTCAAATGGTTTTGTACTGATGCATTAGCCCACAGCGCCACACCAAGACTCCTTTTTAAACATGTGTCAATATCTTCATTAAGTCAATATTTTATAGCAAAGATTAAATCAATACTATCAAAAGAAAATAAAAACTAATTGATTTTAAGGTAACAACTTATAATCTTTTAAATTTTTTTCTGAAGAGCAAAATTCCATTAATTATACAGTTGTTTCTAGAGAAGGAACTGCCCCCAAAATCGTTAATATTTTTTGAAATCATTACTATTGGGCTTGAAATACCCAGACAATGTATTTTATGAATCTGGTTTTAGAATAAAATCTAGGTCCTATTTTGTATCCTGCTCTCAGTATATCACCAACAAAAAGAAGCCCTTTACAACCTATGCTAAGGTTTACTATATTATACAGAGAAAAAATTAAATTATCAGAAATAAAATTTACAAAAAACATCAAAATTAAATTACAAATTTGGTAACCTATCTGAAGTGCTAAAAAAGATACTTTCTATTTAACTATGTATTCATGAAAGCCAGGATGTACCTTTTAAAGATGTTTTACATGTGATCAGAAATTAAATTTAAATCTGGTATCTTCCCCTTCTCTTCATACCAGCAAGATTCTTCCGGAACATCCTATTGCTCTGATTAACTTCAGCAGATCTGTCTGTGTTGAAATTAAGTTTTTTCAAGGAGGTAAATACTATACGAAAATATTAACCTAAGCCTATAGAGTCCTGGTGTGGTGCTGTGGTCTAATGTGTCAGACTGCAAGGTCATTTGAACATTTTATTTACTACTAATTTTGTAAATTATATATTAGGTGGAAAAAACATATCACTTCATTTATTTGTATAAGGGAATTATATGCTTTCTATAAGGAGCTATGGTAGCTAGTGCTTACGAATCGGGCTGCAAACCTTAAAGTCAGCAGGTCAAAACTATCAGCTGTTCCGCGGGAGAAACATGAGGCTTTCTGCTCCCGTAAATATATATATATTTTTAATGTTTTATTGTGAATTATGTGATAGTTTACATGAAGAACATTAGTTTTACATTCATCCTATCCTATCGTATATCGTTTCATTACCATGGTTACAATCCCCTCTATGCATCATCAACCAACCAAAGGGTATATCCTAGAAGCCCCTCCCCTCCACTAACCCCCCCCCCCCCCCCCCACTCCCGCCCGATCATCAACACACAGCCCCCTCACTCTCTGGGTCTAAAGTCTCTAGTTGCTCCATTTCTCCATGTCATCATCTCTGCCTCCATCTCAGGCATCACTGTTTCTCTGGGTAGGGTCCCACTCTTCGCAATTCTCCCTTCATGGTCCCAGGGACCTTCACTCCTAGACTTGTTACAAAACATCTACCTTTACAACCCAACCCTCACAGTCAGTCCTGATAACAATTATTCACTACTGTATCAAAAAAGACCTATCCATGTTTCCTTTCATCAGCTCCACCTAGACAGATTGGATACTACTCAGTGGAGATTCTACCTTCCTCCATGCCCTTTGGATGTAGGTTCCCTCTTGAAAGCTTTTAAACCAGTCACTTCTTGCCTTTGTAGCCCCCAACCCCGATTTTAGATAGCCAATGTCCAAGTTGACCATCCCTGTCTACTCTGTGTATGGGGGTGGGGGTGGGGGTGGGAATGATCCTTGCTGTAAAGATTTGTTTCCTATTATGAGCTACTGCATCCATAGGTGTAGGTCAAGTTCATCAAATTGTATCAGCTTACTCTTTTTTTCCTCTTCCTTCTTCTTCTAGTTGAGCTATGATCATCCAGTCATTGAAGCCAGGTCAAGTTGGTATTATCTGCAAGTGTGGGTGTTCTTGTGCATATGCCCTCTCTTCTTATCAGCCGGATGCTTCACTCTCCACTCTAGTCCTCTGTGGCTATGTCACTGACTCTGAACCAAAGAATCCCCAGGTCTTGCCACACTGTTGGCCAGCCAGGTCTCCACCCAGGTTCACAGGAGTCTATAGAACATATTAGGGCTTAGCTTGCATCTTCATTGATGTTTTTCCCTCACTTCCACTTATCGGTGATGAATGTGGTCACCAATCAGAGCGTGTATTCCCATTGAGTCTTAGTCTTGGAAGGAGGCTTGCTCTGATGGGACCCAACCGCTTGCCTTGATGTCTCCTGGGCAAGCAACTTGCTTGTTCTTGTAGTAATCAGATTGTTTGCTTATATTGTTTTGTGTTTTTCCTGTAGGTCTTTCTTTCAAGAAGTATCTCCTATTCTTTTGGCCACTCCAGACTGCTTTGCTCATCCTTTCAAGAGGAAATTTCCCACCTCTGAAGATTCTGGATGCTGTCAGGATTCCACCTTATGTAATGCAGAGGCTCCGCAGGAAGCCTTCTTCACTGGCATGCTATAGCCCCATTTTAGGTATTCCAATAAATTATAGGCAGAAGATGGACTTACAAGCTATCTATGGTGATATTTCTGGCTATTCCTTTCTCTCCCCTTCCAGTGTCTATTTTATAATGTAATGCAAGGAAAACCAAGATTCAAAAGATAGCCAAGCATCTTAACATTATTTCCCCTCTTTGCCCCATTCCAACCATGTCTCAGTCCTTGTATCCCAGAGCTCTGTTGCTCCAAGGTTTTGCATACATCATTATTTACCTCTGTCCCACTTAGCTCATGCAAACCTGCCTAATTGTTCTCCCATCTGCTTTGTTCTTCCATTCCCCTCTCCTTTCTTGTATATTGTCTCCCTCCCCAGCATCCAAACTATCCAGTGTCTATTCCCTGCCCTGTGCTCCACCTTCCCCTCCCTCCCCTCAACCCCATCACCCACATCCCAGCAACCAGCCACCATCCTCTTTAGTATGGAATCTTTTTGTTAGTCTTTTAAGTAGTGGTCCTATGCAGTATTTCTCCTTTTGTGACTGACTAATTTCACTCAACATAAAGTCCTCATGGTTCATCCATGTTTTGCGGTGGCTTGCAGCTTCCTTATTATTCTTCAAGGTAGCATAACATTCCATTGTGTGTATGTACCACAGTTTTTTTATCTATTCTTCAGTTGATGGGCACTTTGGCTGTCTCCATCTTTTTGCTATTGTAAATAGTGCTGCTATGAACACATTGGTGTGCATATATCTACTTGTGTTATGGCTCGTACTTCTTGTGGGTAAATACCAAGTAGAGGGATTGCTGGATCATAAGATATTTCTATTTCCACCCTTCTGAGGAAGCGCCATATTGCTTCCCAGAGAGGTTGGACCATTTTGCAGTCCCACCAGCAATGTCCCAGTCTTTCCACATCCCCACCAACATTTATTGTCCTCCACTTTTTTGATCTTTGCTGTTAGTGCTGGCTGGTATGAGATCGTATCTCATTGTTGTTTTGATTTGCATCTGTCAAATGGCTAGTAATTGTGAACATTTCTTCATATGTTTGTTGGCTGTCTGGATCTTCTCCTTGGTGAAGTGTCTGTTCATATCCTGTGCCCATTTTCTAATTGGGTTATTTGTCTTTTTCTTGTAGAGGTGTTGTAATTTCCTATATATTTTAGAAATAAGTCTCTTGTCTTATGTGTCATTGCAAGCAATCTTTTCCCATTCTGTGTGTTCCCTTTTCACTCTTTTTGGGAAGTCTTTTGATAAACATAAGTTTTTAATCTTTAATATGTCCCACTTATCTGTTTTGTCTACTTTTGTTTGTATATTTTTCATAATGGTTGGTAGTCTGTATATTCCCTGAATTATTGCCCTCATATTTGTTCCTGTTTTTTCATTGATGTCCTTCATAATTCTGGGATTCACATTTAGGTCTTCTATCCATGTTGAGTTGGTTTTTGTATAAGGTGTGAGGCAAAGGTCTTGCTTCAGTCTTTTGCATATAGCTTTCCAGTTCTGCCAGCACCATCTGTTGAAGAGACTGTATCTCCCCAAGTGATACATTTTGGCGTTTTGCCAATAATCAGTTGGCTGTATGTAGATTCGTTAATTTCTGGATTCTTGATTCTGTTCCATTGATCTATGTATCTTTCATTGTACCAGTACCAAGCTGTTTTGACCACTGTAGCCATGTAGTAAATTTTGAAGTCAGGAAGTGAGAGGCCTCCAACCGGATTCTTCTTTTTAAGCAGTGCTTTGCTTATCCTGGGTCTCTTTCCTTTCCATATAAAGTTTGTAATTGTTTTTTCCATCTCTTTGAATAATTTTTTGGAATGTGGATTCAAATTGCATTATTTGTGCAAATTGCTTTGGGCAGTATTGATATTTTCACAATGTTAAGTCTTCCTATACAGGAGCATGGTACATTCTTCCATTTTTGTAGGTCTCTTTTGGTTTCTTGTAGTAGTGTTTTGTAGTTTTCTTTGTATAAGTCCTTTTGTTTCTCTGCTACATTTATTCCAAGATATTTCATTCTTTGGGTAGCTATTATAAATGGTATTGTTTTCCTAATGTCCTTTTCAACTGATTTTTGTATGTTGATCTTATATCCTGTCACTTTGCTGAATCTTCCAATGAGGTCTAGTAGCTTATTTACTGAGTCTTTGGGGTTTACTATGTATAGGATCATACCGTCTGCAAATAAAGAGAGTTTTACTTCCACTTTGCCAATTTGGATGCCTTTAATTTCCTTGTCTTGCCGTATAGGTCTTGCTAAGACTTCCAGCACAATATTGAATAGGAGTAGTGACAAAGAGCATCCTTGTCTGGTTCCTGTTTGCAGAGGGAAGGCTTTCAGTTTCTCTCCATTGAGAATAATGCAGGCTGTTGGTTTTGTATATATGCTCTTAATTATGTTGAGGAATTTCTCTTCAATTCCTATTTTGTTGAGTGTTTTTATCAGGAATGGATGTTGGATTTTGTCAAATGCCTTTTCTGCATCAATCGATATGATCGTGTGGTTCTTTCTTTTTTCTTATTTATATGGTGGGTATTGTTGATCATTTTCTTATGTTGAACCATCCTTGCAACCCTGATATGAACCCCACTTGATCATGATGTATTATCTTTTTGATGTGTTGCTGGATTCTGTTGGCTAGTATTTTTTTGAGATTTTTTGCATCTATGTTCATGAGGGATATTGGTCTATAATTTTCTTTCTTAGTAACGCCCTTCACTGCTTTTGCTATGAGGGTTATGTTTGCTTCATAAAATGTAATAGGAAGTTTTCCATTCTCCTCTATGTTCTGGAATAATTTGAGTAGAATTGGTGACAGCTCTTCCCTGAATGTTTGATAGAACTCACCAGTGAAGCCATCTGGGCCTGGATTTTTTGGTTGGGAGTCTTTTGATGACCTGATCAATTTCTTCTTTTGTTATGGGTCTGTTTACGTTTTCTACTTCACTGTGTGTAAGTTTAGGTAGGTCTTGTTTATCTAAAAACATATCCATCTCTTCTAAGTGTTCAAATCTGTTGGAGTGTTGGAGTACAACTCTTCATAGTATTCTGTTATTATCCTTTTGATTTCCTTTGGTTCCATTGTGACATCACCCATGTGGTTTCTAATGTGTGTTATTTGTGTCTTATCCCTCTTTTCTTTTGTTAGGTTTGCCAATGGTTTGTCAATTTTGTTAATCCTTTCAAAGAACCAGCTTCCTGTTCTATTGATTGTTTCTATAATTTTTCTGTTTTCTATCTCATTTATTTCTGCTCTAATCTTTATTATTTATTTTCTTTTGGTGGCTGTAGGTTCCCTCTGTTGGTCTGTTTCTAATTGTTGTAGATGCTGTGTTAATGTGTTAATTTTGGTTATTTCTTCTTTTTTGATGTGTGTGTTTATTGTAATAAATTGTCCTCTCAGCACTGCCTTTGCAGTGACCCAGAGATTCTGTTATGTTGTGTTTTCATTTTCATATGTTTCTAGGAACTTTGTGAGTTCACGTTTAATTTCGTCTACTACCCAGTTGCTTTTCAGCAGGGTGTTAGTCAGTTAGTTTCCATGTATTTGACTTGATTTCCTTGGTCTTTCTATTATTGATTTCTAATTTGATAGCATTGTGATCTGAGAAGATGCTTTGTAGTATTTTAGTATTTGTAAATTTATGAAGATTTGTTTTGTGACCTAAGACATGGTTTTCTTGTAAAGATTTACAGCCTCAGAAACCCTGTACAGGATCACTATGAGTCAGAACCGACTCCATGGCACATAACAACAACAACAAAGCTCTAATGGGCTACAAAGATGGACTGTACCTTCATTCTCCATTGAAATGAATTCCCTGGAATACAACATTTGCCAGAATGTGTAAGAAGAAACAAGAATCTCTTTGAGAAATTCAAATAAGGAACCAGAAACCTGTGTCCACCAATATGTCACCTGCTTGTTAACCTTTATAAATGAATCCCTGATATTTGGAATGAATTCTGCTTCATAAATATGCAGCACATCTATGATTATGCTTTGCAGCACAATGAAATGTATGGAAAGTTTGACTATATGCTTTGTTCCAAATGAAGTTCAAGTTCATCTAAATGATGGGCATATAGGTTAAAGGTATTCTGGATCATGTAGTTTCAAGCTTTCAGAGACATAAAGGAATACACACTAGAAGATGTAAGGAAAGACTCACTAGAAATATGTGTTAATGATTTCTCTGTTCAGTATTACCATGTTGTTAAATTCCATTGAGTCAGTTCCAACTCATAGCAACTCTGTATAGGTTTTCCTAGGAGTTGCTGGTGAATTTGAACTACCAATGTGGTAGTTCAAATCGACCTTGCAGTCCAGTTCTTATTCTGCAGTGCCACACCAGGACTTCATTCAGTATTACCATATTCATCCACTGTTCTGATCATACATTCAGTAACATACCTTGGAATTTTTCATGCAAACATAAATGGATCACTTTGTATATTAGCCATCATCTGGTAACCTGTTTTCTTACCCCAGTTTTTCTGCTATTGGTCTGATATTTGAAGTCTTTCCTTCATCCCAAATGATTAACTCTAGTTTTGTTATCCGTGTTGCCATTAAGATTTTTTTTTTTTAATCTAAAATTTTTCCTTAAGTCAGTTTCTTTAATTCTATACCCAATCTGGGTATATCTACACTTCATGATTTTGTTCAAATTAAAATTTTAGGCTAATTTTAGGCTAAAAGCATGAGTAATTCTCCCTCCTCTTCATTTGTATTTTTTGTTAATGTTATTATAAAATAGAAAAGTCTTTATTTCTGATCAGATTACAAGAGCTTAAGAATTCGAACTAGGAGAAATTAGGTGATGTATATTGTTAATAACTGGACAAAATGCTAAACATTTAGTGGTTCATACTCATTCCAAGGCATTCAAAGACAGTCCTGGAAATCTGTTTTTAAAAAGTCACTGTATCAATTAAATGACATCCAGCAAGAGCAGTGTACCAAGTATGCTTTAGATATAATTTTTCTTTCTATGTTAGCTAGAATGTTTTGTACAATATAGATGTGTAATAAATACTGGTTACCTTACTGAATAATATGACTCCATTGAACATTCTGTGATATCTTTTGAAAAGTATGAGTAAAATGAATTCATTTCTAAATGTATAAATAAGATACACTGTGATCAAAAATAACTTTTCAAGATGATTGATGTTTTAATTTGGCAGGGTCTTAGTCTGTGTTATTTAGAGAAGCAAAACCAGTGAAGTTTATATGTGTATATATGAAGAGAGGTTTATAGCAAGGAAATGGCTCACACTGTAGAAGAGGCTAGCATGTCACAAGTTTGTGAGTCAGATGTCAGGCTGGAGGCTTCTAACTAACAGAGCTAAAAGGGCTTGTGAACCAAGATCTGCAGCTCAGATGGCAGGCTGGCAGGGAGACTTGTCCAACAGGTAAGAAGGCAGGCTGTTGATGATTTCTTGGATTGGCAGATAATCGAATAGGTCACTGGCTTAAGTCCAAAGAACCGGAGGTTGAAGGATGAGCAAGATGCAAGATCCAGAGCCAGCAAAGATCAAGCACGTTTTACTTAAATGTCCGATATATTGGAAGCAAGCCACCTTCCCAGGGAAACTTACTTGCAATTGATTATCTGTTCACAGCAGATCTCATCAGGGGAATTACTACATCTTAACTGTCAAACCACTGAAAATCTTGATCTAGTCAAGTAGACACAAAATCTTAACTATCTCAGGCTAAAAGATTATTTCTGTTGCCAACACAAAGTATACTACGTAGTTAAGTAAAGTAATTATTAAAAATTTGATACTAGACAAAGCAAAATTTAAAAGTAAGGAAGATATATCTTAATATATTAAATAAATGGAATATAATTAAGTGTATTTGTTGTATGTAGCTAAAATGTTTTTATAGATGCTTTTTGTGAACATAGAAAATAATTGTTTACCAGAGTTTAATGATTATTATAATTAAATCCCATTATTAAACAAAGTACAGAAATGGTTGAATATAAGAAATTTAAAAAACTTTTCTCAAAATGCAAATCTGCTTGACTAGTTTATAATCTTAAAAGGCCTATCCCTTAAGATATTAAATACTGAATTGTATAAATGATTACTAATTATGATACCAGGAAAATATGTATCTTTTAAGGAATAAACATATTTAGGAATAAGTCGAATAAGGAATGACCCATAGTATGTGAATCTAATTTCTTTGATGTGTCCATTGTATTTCCAGATGTTTCAATTCCCAACTGTACTACTTCTGGCAAGTGAATTATGAAGCTGTTGCTGTCATTTATTTATTTTGTCATTTATATATCTATTTCTTTACTTTTAGCTGAATAATGAGTTTTAGCAATAAGTTTTGGCAAGTGATATAAAAACATTATGGCATGTATATATTGTAAATGCATATCACTCAATGGAATTATAGGACTAATGTTAGAATTGAGAAAGAAGCTGTGCATTTCATTGTGCCAACTAAAGCTAAGATGACAGGCTTTATTTCAATTTAAATAAAACCTGAAGGTAGAGCTGTGGAAAGCTGGCTCAAGCTGTCTGGCATTCTGCCTAGAAGAGAATCTTTGATAGTGTTCTTCCTTAGACTATATTAGCTTCATCAGTTTTTCTTATTTAACATTAAAAAATTAATTCTCAAAACAGTATAATTCACCTGAATTTTGCCATTGTTTAGTCTGTCTCCCTATTTCCTACATTATTTGAAGCAGTTCATTCAACAAGATTCTTAAATTCATAAAATGAATAATCTACAGTCTACAGTTTGCTGAAGTTTTCCTTTCTGAATGCAATATGATATTGTCTTTCAGATCTTGGAAGCACCATTTAATTATATGCCACTGTAGGAAACTGAACTTAGAGTAGTAAATATTCCTGAGACTCGAGGAGACATTTAAAAACTATGTTTCTTAACTTTATTTTCAAGTAAGTTTTCAGGGGCTTTTAATTATCAATCAAAGTGAAAGGTAGATTAAGAATTATTTGTAGGTTCTGATCTGTTTATGATTTTTTTAAAAAACCTGTTGTACTTTTATTTTATAAAAAGAAAGTATTTTTTCCACAAAGGTAATCAGGACATATAAAGAAAAAAAATCATAATCACAATACTCTTGAATTCTGTTTTATATTTGGTTTAATTCTTGGTTATTTAGCACCTTCATTTTTGAGCAAGGTAAAATTTTCCCATACTACGGAGTCCCAATTTTCTTATATTCATTTTACACATCTTTCTCTTCTAAAAATATCATATGGAAGATTACTGTTTTTAGAACTTTCTAAAAATGTCCTTATGGAAGATAACTAGGAAATATTAACAAATACAAAAGCAAGTTTATAATTTAACTGTGAATATCTTTTGATAATTTAATGATGTTTCTAAGTACGGTAGAGTCAGTTCCGACTCATAGTAACCCTGCACAGGGCTTCCGAGGCTGTTAACCTCTATAGGAGCAGAAAACCCCATCTTTCTCCTGCGAAACAGCTGGCAGTTTCAAACTGCGTACCTTGAGGTTAGCAGCCCAGTTTGTAGCCACTACGCTACCAGAGCTCCTTAATTTAATGATACTGTAGGTTTATTTGATAGAATCCTCCATGCCATTCAAATCCACACCACAGTCTCAGATATCTGCTCTATTCCCTTAGTTCTATGTTTTAGATAAATCTTGTTGGCCATTTTTTCAATGTATAAGGTACAAGAACCATCAGGACTTAAAGAAATATGTTTCAATTTTGAAAGAGGAATTCTCAATTAAAAATTAATATCAGCTCTAGATTGTTTTGACTATGATCTCATAATGTTTGTCACCAATGTGATGTTTAGCTTATGCCACATTTACTTTATAGTTTTGAGTATCAATAAACAATTATTAACTAATTGTTTTACAATTATTTTCCTCTTAGGTTTTTTTTAATTAAATTATGTTTTCTCATTTAATTTTTCTGACTTATTTGCAATTTAGCTAAAGCAAATGGAAAAATTGGATCTTGGCTGAAGGCAGAGAATACCAGAAGGGTGTTTACCTGTGATTTATTGACTACGCAAAGGCTTTCGATTGTGTGGATCATGACAAGCTATGGACAACATTGAGAAGTATGAGTATTCCAGAACACTTAATTG
>NW_006408520.1:41924482-41941129 GCF_000296735.1 Chrysochloris asiatica | reverse complement strand
CTATGAGTTGGTTCCAACTAGATGGCACCTGACAACAACAACAACAATTTGCAATTTAAAAAAATCTTTCTATAACAAAAGTTTAATGATGAGTTGCTATACACAGGAAAGTTGTTTAGGTGCTATTGTAGGTGACTTATTGTTATACTTTTATTTTTTTCTTTGAGCATAGTTAAAATATGAGAAAAGCCAAAGAGCAAGAGTCTAAATGTGAGAGAAGCCAAGGAGATTTATGTGTTGTTTCATAATTTAATTTACTTTTTCCTGGCATTCAGATATACTTCAGCTTCTCTTAACCTGAATCCAAGCTACAAATATTGTGTCTAAATGAAAAAAAAAAAAAGGATTTCTTAAAGGAATCAATTATTAATATTAAAATTTTCAGGTTAAATGTGAAATTTTAGTGTTATGTTATAAATAGGAGTAGCAGATACTGATATCAGCAAATGTGAATTTGTTGTAATTCAGAATTTCATAATTGAACCAATCCAAATGTTGGCCATTCATTTAAGTTAGTATAAAGGAAGAATCTGAATTTCCATCCAGTGGAATACTCTCACAATCCATACTGTACTGAAAGCATTGGTAAAAAAAAAAAAAAAAAAAAAAAAAAACAAGGCTGCAGAAATTAATAGAATACAAACTGAAATTCTTCAACAAACCAATACAGAGCTAGAAGTGCTCATTGCTTATGCCAAGAAATTTTGAAGACAGCTATCTGGTCAACTAACAGAAAGAGAACTACATTAGTGCCCATTTCAAAGAATATTGACACAACAATGCAGAAATTGTCTAACAATGTCATTAATATTGCATGTAAAAGACACAGTTACAGCTGTACATGGAAAGGTAGCGGCCAGATTCAAGCAGAATTCAGAAGATGATGTTGAATGAGGCGTATCATTATTACCATCAAAAGGATCATAGCTGCTGGAAGCAAAGAATACCAGAAAGATGTTGTGATTTATTGACTATGCAAAGGCATTAAACTCTGTGGATCATAGAAAACTATAGATAACATTGCAAGTAATGGAAATTCCAGAACACTTCATTGTGCTCATTCATAACCTAGACATTGGCCACCCAAGAAATACTGCATGATTTAAAAATCAGGAACAGTGTAAATAAGGTCTATAACCTTTCACCATATTTATTCAATCTGTATGCTGTGCATTTACTTGAAAAACTGAAAAAAAAAAAAATTGGCATAAAGATTGGGGGGAGGCTTATTAACAACCAGTGATATACAGATGAAATGACCTGGATTGCTGGAAGGGAAGAGAACTTGAAGCACTTTCTGATGCAGATCGAAGACTATACCCTTCAGTATGGGTTACACATCAATGTAAAGAAGGTAAAAATTCTCACAACTGGACAAATAAACAATATCATGATGAATGAAGAAAAGACTGAAGTTGTTAAAAATGACATTTAAAAAAAAAGCTTTTTATTGTGAATTGAGTAAAGTTTTACAGCCAAGATCATCAGTTTTGCTTCAACAAATGGTTGCTGTGTTGTTGTTAAGTGTCATTAAGTTGGTTTCAACTCATAGCAACCCAGTATAGAGTTTCTGAGGAGTGGCTGGTGAGTTTGAACTGCCAACATTTTGGTTCTCAATCCAGTGCTTATCCTATAGTGTCACATAATGATACATGTTGTTTTATATCAATGATTGCAATCTCCTCTGTGCAGCAACAGTTATCCCACTCCCTCCCTGTGGTTTTTATTTTCACTACACCCTCTATCCCATCCCTTCTTAATTTTTCTTTAGGTAAATGTTTCCCTCTCCATATTTTATGAGTGACCATTCCATCACTAGAATAACCCACTAGTGTTGTTGTTCCTCCTATATATATGTTGCTTGGATGAAAATTGTGCCATGAGGATGAGTTCCTTTCCATACCTGTATGGTGGTAGATGGTCACAGTCAAGTGTTCCTCCAGTCTCTTTCTAATCAATAAGCCCAGTCTTTTTTTTAAAAAAATATTTTTTCATGTTTTTTTTCCCACTCTCTCTGCGATCTTCTAATGTTATCCATTTCAGAACATTTGGTAGTAGTAGCTGGGTGTCATCTAGTTCTTCTGATGTTGTAGTTGTAGTAACTGATTTTCACTTGCTCCATTGGTCCATTGGAATTGTTGATTTCAACATCTTCAGTTTTCATCACTCTTCTTTCTTCTACACATGGAAAGACAAATGGTTGCACCTTAGATGGCCACTCATGAGCTTTTAAGATCCCAGATGTTACTTATCAAAGTTGGATGTACAACATTGTGTTTTCAGACTATGTTATGCCAGTTGACAATAGTGTCCCCTTAGGCTATGGTCCTGAGCTCTCTGACCCAGCAACTCATTGTCTTAAGATGTAAGATAATATTTGATAAGTTATCATCATTTTACCAGCTGTATGCTCCACCACATTCATGGTGTATTTGCAACAAAGGTAAATTGCCCATGTACAAATTTCCTCTCTCAAATCCTTATACATTTGTGGATATACTACCACTCTTCCTCCCATACCTATTCATCTGTAGATCTGTCCATGTATCTACTTACAGAACACTGTTGTGTGGTGTGTGTGGTGGTTATGTGTTGTGGAGTCACTTTGACTGTTAGCAACTCTGTATATTTTCTGAAGCTATAACCTTTATGGGAGAAGACAGTCTCATCTTTCTCCTGAGGAACAGTTGGTAAATTTGAATTGATGACCTTGCAGTCAGCAGTTCAACATGTAGCCTATTACACTACCAGAGATCCTCCCAGGGTTGTTTAAATAATATTATTTACCACTATCCCATTTAACCCTTGCATAACTCCTTGTGTTCATCATTCTGCTAACCTCATTCTTCTTGTATATTGCATGCCCTAACATGTGAATCATTGTAGCTCTTCAGGTTAATGCGCTAGACTGCAACGCCAGTTTGAAACTCAAGGTCCACGATTCAAGCTCACCAAGGCTCCTCAGAAACCCTATACAGGGTTGCTATGAGTAGAAACTGACTCATCAACACTCAACAGCAACAGCAACTCCATAGCCATTGAATTGTTCTCCCTTTTCTCCTCTAGTAACCATTTCTTATAACATGAAAATATTTTCTTGATTTTTTTACAATAGTGGCCTCATACAATATTTGTCCTTTTGTGATTGACTAATTTCATGCAATATAGTATCCTCCATATTCATCAATGTTTCACAGATTAATCATTTTTCTTCACCATTGCATAGTATTTCATTGTTTGCATGTGGTGGTTATAGTGGTGTACTATGGAGTGGATTCAGACTCAGTGACCCTGCAAAGATTTCAGAGATTGTAAATTTTTACAGAAGAAAGCCTCATCTTTCTACTGTGGAACAGCTGTTGTTTTTCCAACTGCTAACCTTGAGTTTAACATCCCAACTTATAACCACTACAGTACCAGAGTTTCTTTGTTGTAGCAAAGTTTATTTATCCATTCTTCCATTGTTGGGCCTTTTGGTTGTCTCCATCATTTTCTTATACTGAATAAGTACTATGATAAATATGTGTGTGTATGTATTTACTGGAGTCATGGTTTTAATTTCTTGTGCATATATTTGAAATAGAGGAATACTGGGTAATAGGTATTTCTATGTCCAAGTTTTTTAGTAAGTGCCAAGGCATTTTTCACAGAGGTTGTATCATATTATAATCCCACTGGAGGATACAAGTCCCTCCATACACTTAAAAGAATTTGCTGTTTGCTGTTCTTTTTTTTTTTTTTTTACACTTTGTTTTTAATGATGCTGGAGCCTTGGTGTGGCATTGTAGTATAAACACTGTGCTAACCACAATATTTTCATTGCAAATAACTTTAAAACAACATAAATATGATTATACATATGGGCCTTACCAGAGGGAATACACAAAAATAAAATTGACTACATTTGTGGAAAGAAACCATGGAAAAACTCCATATCATCAGCCAAAACAAGTCCAAATATTATAACAAAATGTGCAAATACCTGGTGTGAGATGATACCTCATTGTTGTTTTTGATTTGAATATCTGTAATGGCTAATGACCATGAACATTTCTTCATATGTTTGATGGCTGCCCAAATCTCTTTGTTGGTGAAGTGTCTGTTCATGTTCTTTGCCCATTTTTCAATTGAGTTGTCTTTTTCTTATAGACATATTGTAGTTTCCTATAGATTTTAGAAATTAGTCCTTTATCTGATGTGTTGCTGCAAAAGATTTTTTTCCTATTCTGTGGGCACCCTTTTTACTGTTTTGGTGAAATTTTTTGATGCACCCTGTCCAAATCATCTATTTTTTCTTCTCTAGTTTGTTCAATTTTCACAATGTTTGGTAGTCTGTGTGTGTCATGTATTAGAGTCCTTAAATTTGTTCCTATTTTTTAATTGATAACCTTTTAATTCTGGGATTCACATTTAATTCTTAATCCATGCTGAGTTGGTTTTTGTATATGGCATGAGGTAAAGATCTTGTTTCAATCTTTTGCATATTGATTTCTAGGTCTGCCAGTACCATCTGTTGAAGAGACTATGTCTTCCCCATTCAATATACTTGGCCCTTTGTCAAAGATCAGTTGGCTGTATGTGGATTCCTCTTCAACTTCTACTTTGTTAAGTGTGTTTTTTAGGAATGGTTGGGAATTTTTGATGATGTGATAAATTTCTTATTCTGTTGTAGGTCTGTTCAACTTTTCTGCTTCACGCTGTGGAAATTCAGGTAGGTCTTGTTTTTCTAAAGATATGTCCCTCTCCTCTAGATTTTCCAAGTTTTTGGAGTACAACTCTTCATAGTATTCTGTTATTACCCTTTTAATTTTTATTTGGTAACATTGTGACATCACCCAAGAGGTTTTATATGTGTGTTATTTGTATACTTTCTCTTGTTAGCTTTGCCAATGGTTTGCCAATTTTATTAATCCTTTAGAAGAACCAGCTTTTTGTCCTACAGGTTCTTTCTATAGGTTTTCTTTTCTCTACTCCTCAATTCTGCTATAATTTTTATTATTTCTTTTCTTCTGGTGGCCATAGGTTTACTTTGCTGGTCTGTTTCTAATTGTTGGATATGTTGTGCTAATGTGTTAATTTTGGTTCTTTCTTCTTTTTGTATGTGTGCATTTATTGCAATAAATTGTCCTCTCAGCACTGCTTTTGCCGTGTCCCAAAGATTTTGGTATGTTGTGTTTTTATTATCATTTGCTTCTAGGAGCTTTGTGAATTCACTTTTTATTTGTTAAAAGTTTTACATATATAGGTATAGTTCTACTACCCAGTAGCTTTTATTCAGTCTTCATGTATTTGACTTTACTTTCTTGGTCTTCATATTGTTAATTTCTAATTTTATAACATTGTGGTCTGAGAAGATGTATTTGTAGTATTTTGCTATTTGAAAATTTATGGAGGCTTGTTTTGTGGCCTAACATACGGTCTGTTTGGAAGAGTGTTCCATGTGCACTGAAAAGAACATGTATTGTTGGGTTGAATGCCAGTATACATCTCTGAGGTCAAGGTGGTCGATTGCATTGTTTAGTTCCTCTGTGTCTTTGTCATGTTTCTTTCTGTTTGTTTTATCCTTTTTCAAAAGTGGTGTGTTAAAATCTCCCACTATTATTGTAGATTTGTCCATTTCCTTCTTAATATCTATTAGAATTTGCTTTATATATTTTCAGGTCTTTCATCGGGAGTGTAGATATTTATTATGGTTATGTCTTCTTGTTCAATTATCCCTTTAATCATGAGATAATGTCCATCTTTTTCTATTATGCTGGGTTTTGCCTTAAAGTTTTTTTTATCAAAGATTAGTATGGCCACTCCTGCTTAGTTTTTATTGCAATTAGCTTGGCATATTTTTTTCCCATCCTTTCACTTTTAATCTGTTTTTATCTTTGTGTATAAATTGTGGCTCTTGCAGAAAGAATATTGAAGGATCTTGTTTTCTTATCCATTCTGCCCCTCTCTGTCTCTTAACTGGTGCATTTCAACTGTTGACATTAGTATAATTTTCAGTAGGTATGAATTAATTGCTGTCATTATGTTTGTTTATTTTTTTGTGGTGCTGCTGGTTTCTTTGTTCTGCATGCCTTCCTATCCTGGGTTCATGGGTTTGGTTTTTGTTTTTTTGTTTGTTTGTTTTTTTGTATTTTAAGTTGTCAGTTTCCTCATAGTATGAATGTTTCCAAGTTCTTCTTGGATTTTAATTTTCTTGATATATTGTGAAGTATTAATTTTCTTTGAGTGTGTGTTATATTCTATTACCTTTTTCCTCCACTTAAAACAATCTATTTTATCCTGCAATATACCTGAATTCCTTACCACCTGGATCTCTGTTCCTTTGTTTTTATGTATTGTAGTTGTTTTGAAAATAGACTGACCTCCCAGATCCTCTGAATTTATTTTTATAGTTTTGTTCTGTTATGGACAACTCCATTGGTGCTGCCATGTATGCCAATCTCTATTTGTTGTCTGTTCTTGTTTATTTTCAGTCCAAAGAGCTTCCTTTAGGATATTTTGAAGTGCTGGGTTGACTTTGGTAAAATCACTTAGATTCTGTTTATCTGGGAATGTTTTTATTTCACTGTAGTATTTGATTGACAGCTTTGCTGAATAGACGATTCTTGGTCAGTAGTTATTTTTGTTTTGTTTTTAAGGGTTTCATATATGTCTCGCCATTGCCTTCTTGACTGCCTGGTTTCTACTGAGAGATCCAAGCTTAATGTGATTTGCTTGCTTTTGTATGTAACACTTCTTTTTTCCTTAGTTGCTTTCAGGTTTCTCTCCTTGTCTTTGATTTTGGAGAGCTTATCTCTGGTAGCGTAGTGGTTATGAATCGGGCTGCAAAACGCAAGGTCAGCACTTCGAAACTACCAGCTGTTCCATGGGAGAGAGAGGAGTCTTTCTGCTCCTGTGAAGATTTACAGCCTCGGAAACCCTGTACAGGGTCGCTATGAGTCAGAACCTACTCCACAGCACATAATAACAACAACATTTATGATATCTTAGTGATTTTCTTTTGGGGCTACCATTTCTGGGTTTCATTGAACTTCTTGAATGTGTATCTTTTCATTTTACAGGATGTTAGGGAATTTTTCTTCTAGCAGCTTTTCAACTAGCTCCTCTGTGGAGTTGTGTGATTCTTCTTGTTCTGGAATGCAAATAATTCTTTGTTGTTGTTTTTTTTTTTTATTAAGGTTTTTATTGTGGATTGAGTGAAAGTGTACAGGGCAGATCATCAGTTTTACATTCAACAAATCACATACCTTGTTCCATTACAATGATTATAATCCCCTACATGTTCCATCAGTTAACAGTATTTCTCTGTATTCACTTTAGCTTTTTTTTAAAAAAAAGAAAAAACAAAAACAAAACACAGTCAGGCATACATAAAAATTCACGCCTCCAAAGGGTACTTTCTTCAAGTCTGTCTCTTGTCCACTGGCTCTTAGTCCCTCTTTTCCCATGAATCTAGAGTCCTCAGCTGCTCCCTCTCTCCTGTCCCCATCTCTGCCTCAGACTCTGGAATCACTGCTTCTCTAGATTAGTTCCCACATTCTGTTTGTACTCTTTTCCCTTGAAGGTCCTAGGGTCCTCTGTTTTTGGACTGTAAGATTAACCACTCCCCTATTTTTGTTACAAAACTTCTATCTTTAGATTTGTGACAGTCGCAATTAGTCGGGATAATAATTATTCACTATTGAATCTTATCCCCATCTCTTTTCACCAGACCCATCTATTCAGTGGGGACTCTTTCTTACCCCCCTTATTCTTAAACTAAACTCCCTCTTGAAATCTTGTAAAGGTAAATTGCGGCAATTTACCCTTATTTCCTTTATCAAAAAAAAAATTTTTTTTTTTTCAATCTTCCTCTAGTCGAGTTCTGATTATCAAGCCATCAAGGCTAGGACAAATGGATACTGTCTGCAAGTTTGGGTGTTCTTGTGCATCTCCCCTCACTTCATATCAGCTGGATGCTTCAGTCTTAACTCTAGCCCTCTGTGGCTATGTCCTTGTCCTTGGGCTCAAGTGTTCCCAGATCTCACCACACTTTGGACCAATCAACTCTTCATCTTCTCTCTCTCATCTCCAGGTCAAGAGGAGTCAATGAACTGTGGTTCAACTCAGCCCATTTCTTCATTTCTGCCTTTCCCCATTTTCCACTCATCAGTAGACCAAAGTGGTCACCAACAAACCTATAGGCCTGTTTGTGTGTCCCTTTGAGTTTCTGTCTTAGAGGAGAGTTTGTCCTGTAGAAACTTGAATGCTTACCTTGATGGCTTCTGGTGAATAGCTTGCTTATTCTTGTAGTAGCTAGTCATGCTTATATTTTTGCTTTGGGTTTTTCCTGATGATCTTTCTTTGAAGGTGTATCTTCCTTTGCTCTAGCTATTTCAGGCTGGTACTTGCTAGTGGGAATGTCCCACCTCATAAGGTTCTGGATGGGACTCAGGATTCCACCTAAGGTCCTATACTCTGAAAAGGCTTTGCAAGAAACCTATTTCACTGGTCAAATTCTAGAACTCCTTTTAGGTATGCCAATCAGTTACAGGCTGAAGACAGGCTTACAAGTTTTCTGTAATCATGTTTCCCAACATTGCTTTCTATCTCACTCAAATGTCTATTTCAAACTACTAGGCAAGGGAAACCAATATTCATAAGACAGTCAAGCATTTTAGTATTCTTTCCCCTCTTCAAACTACGCCTAGATCCCTGTATCACAGAGCCCTGTTGTTCCAAGGTTGAACATGCATCACTATTTACCTCTGTCTCATTTAGGCCACACAAACCTCTCTTAGTGTCCCCTTATCTATCTTGTTCTTCCACCTTCTCCCCCTTCTTGTCTTGCCCTCTCCAACACCCAAAGTAAACCCTCCACCCCAACCCAACTGTTGTGGTTACTTCATAATCCATTAATTCTTTCCTCCATTTAAGACAGTGTATTTTGTCCTGTAATCTTCCTGACCTTCACACCACCTGGATCTCTGTTGCTCTGTGTTTAACTTCTTTCACATTATAATTGTTTTGATCATAGACTGACCTCCCAGAGCCTCTGTTTTTATCATTTTATTCTGTTCTTGACTCTTCCACTTGTTGATTGAGTTCAGGGTGGTGCTGCCATGTATGTCATTCTCTGGTTGTTGTCTGTTCTTGTTGGTTCTCAGTCCACAGAACTTCCTTTAGGTTGTTTTTCATAGCAGGGTTGGCTTTGGCAAAATTCCTTAGATTCTGTTTATCCTGGAATGTTTTGATTACACCATTATATTTGATTGACAGCTTTGCTGGGTATAGGATTCTTGGGTGGCAGTTTTTTTCCTTTCAGAGTTTTATATATGTCTCCTCATTGTCTTCTTGCCTGTATTGTTTCTGCTGAGAAATCAGAGCTTAAACTGATTTGCTTGCCTTTGTATGCTACTACACTTCACTTTCCTTAGCTGCTTTCAGGAATCTGTCCTTATCTTTGATTTTGGAGAGCTTGATTATTATATGTCTTGGTTATTTTCTTTTAGGGTCTTTCCTTCCTGGGGTTTGTTGAGCTTCTTGAATGCTTATCTTTTTGTTTTTCAGCATGTTAGGGAAATTTTCTTCCAGAAGCTCTTCAACTATCTCTTTTGTGGATATGTGTGATTCTTCCTGTTCTGGAATGCCGATGGTTCTTAAGTTATTCCTCTTTATGTTGTCCAATATGAATCTTAGGCCTTCTTCAGTTTTTTTTTAATCCTTTTTTGTGCTTGCTCTTTTACCTTAGTAATGTTGAGAAATTTATCTTCTCGCTCACTAGTTCTGGCTTCTGAATTTTTTCTATTCTACTCCTTTGCCCTTTCAGTGTATTGTCCATTTTTGATATTCTATTATTAATTGTTTGGACCTCTTTTTGTAGGTTTTGAATTGTATCCAGTGCTGAATTTATCTTATGTTTGATTGTTCCTGTAGCACTTTCCTGACTTCTTCCTTATTTTTCTCAACTCCGTTGTATAGTGGTTTGATGCATTTGATAATCATTTTTGTGAATTCCTTCTCAGGCATTTCCAAAGCTTGCTCATCTTCCAGTATGGAGAATAAGTCTACTTCCAGCTCATTTGCCTCAGTCACTTTATCTCATTTCTGTACATGTGCTGATATGGTCATCTGTTACTGCTTTTTTTTTAATATTCAGAAGTTATCTGTGGCCTTAATACTTAGATGGGTGTGTATTTTGGCTTTTTTTTTTTTTATGCTTTCTTATTGCCTCCAGGTAAATGTGATCGGGTGATGGGCTTCCCTTTTCTCTCTTCTTCTTGAAAAATTTTGAGATGCCACCATTGGTCATTGTGATGTAACTCAAGATTTAATTTTCAGCCTATTTCCTTTTTAGTCTGTCCTTCCTGCTCCACAATCCCCATTCAGTCCTTTTTCCTAGTGATAACAATTCAGGGCCGGCTGTAGCCGTTGTGCACTGCCGTTTAGTTTTAAGTGGAAGCTGTCACTTCTAATTTCAAGGAGATCTGTGTGCATGCATAGTAGAACCTTCTGGGGCTGCGTGTGGTGTGTCCACTTGCTCAGTAACTCCCTCTAGTCACCTGAATGGAGGTATGCAGACATCGAAAGACCAATGAACAGAAAAAAATAAAAGAATGTCCACACCTTTGTCTTCGTGGTTCTGTCAGGTGTTCGTGGCTGCTCTGGTCCTACCCTTGCTTGGTCTTGCCCAAAATGGTGGCTCTGGGAGCAGCTGAGTGTCTTGGATTATAAAGCAATGGATTTCTTGTTTCTGCTACAAATTCCCCTAGCTGTAAGCCTTCCAATTTTCTAAATATTCCTTTATATGTGGTTTAAAGTTCTGAGACCATCCCCTGAGCCTGCTTGGTCCAGTATTCTGTGTTGTTGCTGATGAAGCTCCTCACTGCAGTTCTATCCAATCTGCCATCTTGTTTGTTCTTCCAGAATGCAAATAATTCTTAAATTATTCCTCTTCATGTTGTCCCACATGAATCTTAAACCTACTTCAGATTTTTTTTTTTTAATCCTCTTTTCTGCTTGCTCTTCTATGTTAGCAATATTGAGATATTTGTGTTCCAACTCACTGGTTCTGGCTTCCATATATTCAATTCTATTCCTTTGCCCTTTCAGTCTATTGTCCATTTCTGATATTTTATTATTTTTCATTTGGATCTCTTTTTGCAGATTTTGAATACTTTCCAATACTGTATCTATCTTATTTTATTGTTTCTGTAGCATTTTCCTGACTTCCTTATTTTTCTCAACCCCACTGTGTAGTGTTTGGATGCATTTCAATACCATTCTTCTGAATTCCTTCTCAGGCAGTTCCAAAGCCTGCTTTCCTTCCAAGGTGACATGTAGGTTAACTCTATCTGATTTGTCTCAGATGCTCTATCTTGTTTCTGGATGTGTACCAATATGGTCAGTTGTTTCTTCAATAATTTGTGTTGTGTGATTTTAGTCATTAGATGAATGTATATTGATGCTTTCTGATTGCCTTCAGGTAGATGTGATTAGGAGACAGGATTCCCTTTACACTTTTCTTATTACTCAACTCAGAGTAAGTATAGGATGTTGACTGTTCATCTGGTGTATAGCAGCTGGTATTGGCTCTTGCCTAGATGGTGGGATTTTATAGGGTGTGATTGTAGCTAGGCTATATGACTACAATTGCTATATGACTCTTCTTTAGTAGTGTAGGGAGAGAGAGAGCCCACTCTACTTTAAAAGGAAGGGTACATAGCAAAATAGTCTAGGTTTTTTTCCAAGTGGAAGACAGTTCACAGCTCAGCAGATCCTTGCATATGCACAGTAGAACCCTCCTGGAGTGATGGTGATATCCACTCACTCAGGCACTCCTTCTAGTCACCAGAGTGGTGGTGCATAGACAGAGAAAGGGAAATAGGCAGACGAAAAATTGTACATACCTTTATCTCTGAAGGTCAGTCAGATCTCTGCATTGGGATTTCTGTCCTGTGGCCTTATTTGCTGTGACCATCTCAAGATGACTGCACCCTTCTCAAGATAACCCCTTTCTTGTATTTTTAATGACTTTTTGCATTCTTCCTGTATAGTGTTCATGATATGATCCTACAACTATCTGATCTTCAGTAATTAGTCCCTAATGCATCCGTTATTGTATGGGTTCTAAATTTCAAGGTCATTATTTGGCTTTCATTGATTTGTTTCAATTTTCCTCAACATTAGCCTAAACTTGCATATGAGCAATTAATGGCCTGTTAAACAGTCAGCACCTGTTCTTCTCTGCACTGATGATACTGAGTTTGTCCACTGTTTCTTCCCACAAATGTTTTCAATTTGATTTCTGTCTATTCCATCTTGTGAGATTCATGTGGATAGTCACATTTTGTGTTTAAAAAGTACTTACAATAAATTCATTGGTCTTCCAAATTTTTATCATGTGATATCCAGCATCATTTACATCACCAGGAACATATTTTACAACTACTGATTATTCCTGTGCTTCCAACCTTTACATTCCAATGTACCAATGTATCTTATTGAGCAGTTTCAAAGCCTGCACTTCTTCCAATGGAAATTCTAGATCTACCTACAGCTTATTTGTGTGAGTTACTCTGTCTTGTTTCTGGACATGAGCAGAGATACTCTATTGCTTTTTAGGCATTGTAGTGCTGCTGTATTTTCAATAATTTGATGAATGCATGTTGGTGTATTCTTAAACTCTCTCATTGCTTCCTGGTAGATGTGATCAGGAGATGCACTTCTCTTTTCAATTGTCTTACTATTCACCTCAGAGTGTTTTAGCAGGTGTTGATTATTTACATTGTTCTGGCATATGTTTTTATCGTTAAGTTCTGCTGAGTCAATTCTGACCATAGTGACCCTGTATAGGGTTTCCAAGGAGCAACTGGTAAGTCGAACCACTGACCTTACATTTCAAACAATTTAGCAGTCTGACACATTAGCCCACAGTGCAACACAAGGACTCTATTCTAGCATATAACAGCTGGTATTGGTTCTTGCCCAGATGGTATTGGTTCTTGCTCATATTTTATAGGGTTCAATTGTAGTTTGGTGGTATGGCCACAATTGTTGTCTCTCGTTGGGTAAGGCAAGGATATAAAGAGCCTTTCACCAAGTTTGATGGGGGAAAAACAACAACAAAAACTGAACACTAAAGTCCAAAATCACCAAAAAAATCCATGTAACAAAATATGAGTAAGACTTCAGTGCCCATTTTTTGGCTTTTTGCCTTCAAAGCTGCCTGAGAAATGTCAAGATATTCCTTTTGCACCTTATGATTTAACTCAAGGCCTTGTTTTTGGTCTCTTTTCTCCTTTCTTGCCTCTCTCACCTCCCCTTAAGCCCATTCAGGTGTTTCTACTAGTGCGATCCAGTACAGGGCTGGCCATCTTCTTTTTGGAAGACACTCCTGTTTTAAGCTGTTCCTGTTGACTCCTTCCCCTTCTTGGATTTTGTGCCTAATGATACTGGCTATTCAGATACATGTGTGTGCATAGAACCTTCCCTAGGGGTGTCTACTTGCTTAGATACCCCATCTGGTCCCCAGAGGGGAGGTGGGCAGACAGAGGAAAATAAAAGATAAAAAAAGAAATGTTCACCTATTTATCTCTGATGATCTTTCAGACCTCTGCAATGGGAGTTCTCTCTTGACCTTGTATCTGGTCCTTCCCATTTAAAAATGGGTGTGCAGGGACCCATTTGCCACCACAAATCAGAAAACACCTCCTTTCTGACATCTGCTCTAAACCTACTCTCAATAAGACTTGAGTCCTTTTAAATAAATATCCCTTTATATGAAATTCAGAGTGTTGGGACTGTCTTTTGAAACTGTTTATTTATTTATTTTTTTCCTGGTATTCCATATTATTACTGGAAGAGGTCTGTGAAGTCTTTCTCCTTAGTCTTCCACCAAGTCCCACCCCACCCCCCATGCAAGCCTCAATTAGTATCTTGATTACATGTTTGATCAATTTCAAACTGAAGATATTGGTAGGATACTTTAATTTCATCATCACTGGCTTTAGTGTTTGGTATGTGAATTTGAATAATAGTGATATTAAGTAGTCTTCCTTGTGGTGGTGATTGTGGTTGTGAGCCACTGAGTGGATTCTGACTCATTGTGACCCTGTATAGGATGTCTGAGGCTGTAAATCTTTATGGGAGCAGAAAACCTCATCTCTCTCCTGAAGAACAACTGATAGATTTGAACTACTGACTTTACAGTTTGCAGTTCACCTCAGAATCCTCTATGCTGCCAGGGATCATTTGTCTTCCTTGTAGGCTTATGAATTTTATCCAATCATGAACAACATTGTACTTAAAGATAGATCTTGAATGTTCTTTTTGACAATGAATGTTATGACATTCCTCTTGAATCTATTGTTCTGGCATAACAAAACATATGTTTGTCAGTTTCAAAATGGTTAATACCAGTTGATTTCAGCTTGCTAATGCCTAGGGTAAAGTCCTTCCAGTTCAAATTCACCACCTGCTCCTCAGAAGCCCTATGTAAAGTCACTATGCGTCAGAATGGACTCAATAGCACTTAACAACAACAATAGTACCTAGGATGTCAATATTGATGGGTTCTGTCTCATTTTTACAACATGCAATTTTCCTAGACGAATGCTTTATACATTCAATGTTGTGATTATCAGTGTAGGTTTCCTGCTGTTTCTTCTCATTTTCAGTTGACCTCAACTACAAATGAAGGTCCCCAAAGCTTTACTGAATTGACTTCATCATGGTTAATTCAACTTATAAGAGGCAGCTCTTCCTCAGCCATATTTTGAGTGCCTTCCATTCTGAGGGACTCATCTTCTGGCACTATATCTTATACTGTTATGCTGCATTTCATACTGTGTTCATTTCCTAGTTTTATGTCTAACAGTGTTCTGCTTCATAAGTAACTGGTCTTGAACAATTCTTTCATGCTAGCTTCAGTATCATTTCTATCACCAGCGCCTTATTTTTCAACTACTGAACCTTCTTATTTTTTTTCCAACCTTTGCATTTCAGTCACCAGATATTATCAATAAATGTGCATGTTTGACCAGTTTCAGACTGAAAAAATTGGTAGAATTTTTCAGTTTCATCTTTTCTGGCTTTAGTGGTTGATGCTTAAATCTGAGTAATAGTGGCAATAACAGGTCTTTCTTCTAGGCATATGGATATTATCTTATCACAGACAGGGTGAACTCCTAGACATATCTTGATATGTTCTTTGTGATGATGAATGCAATGACATTCCTCCTCAATTTGTCATTCAGGCATAGTAAACCATGTGATTGTCAGATTCAAATATCAGCTCACTAATGCCTACAATATCAATGTTTATATGGGCTTATACATTATAAGGAGCTCTGGTAGCGTAGTGGTTACTAATCGGGCTGCGAACCTTAAGGTCAGCGGTTCGAAAGTACCAGCTGCTCCGCGGGAGAAAGATGAGGCTTTCTACTCCCGTAAGGATTTACACCCTCAGAAACCCTGTACAGGGTCGCTATGGGTCGGAACCGACTCGACGGCATTTAACAACAACAACAATACATTATTATTATTCAGAATCAACTTGATAGCACTAACACCAATAACAATGATGGAACTGCATTTCTGCTTTAAAGAATTAGGCTGGACCTTTCTTAATAGTGCCAAAATCAACTCAAAATGGGCAAAATATCAATATGTGTTGATACTCTATAGTAAAGGCATAAGTGTTTTGAATTTGGATTAAGCAAGTATATCTTAACTATGTCACACACACAAATTACAACAAGCAAAAAAAAAAAAAAAGATAAGGTCATTGGGTTTCATCAAAATTTAAAACATTTATTTTTTCAAATAATACTATTAAGAACATGTAAAAAGATAACCCATATCAGGAGAGAATTTTTTCTTTTAAAAAACAGATCTAATAAGGAACTCTTACCCAGAATATATGCAGAACTCATACAACTCCACAATAATATGGTCAAAGCACATAAAAACTGTTCAGCATCAGATAGTAGCCAAATGCTTAAATGTTGTTATTCCTGGGGTTCTAATATAAAAGAATAAGAAGCTTAAAAAAATAACATACTGTGTTATTCCATTTCATGAAATGATCAGAAATATATAAGGAAATTGGGGTCTTGGTGGTGTTAAGCATTCAACCATAAGGTTAGTTTGAGCTATAAGGTATCAGTTCAGACTTATCAATAACTCATCTGAAATTCTATACAGGGTTGCTATGAGTTGGAACCAACTGGATTGCACTTAGCAACAACAACATATAAACAAATGACATCAGTGCTTGACTTAAACTTGAAGTGGTAGTAGGAAGAATTGGGCATGACTGTTTTTTGAGGTGGCAACATGTTCCTAAGTTATATTGTATTGATTGATGTTCAAATCAGAATATTCTAAAAGCTATTGCATTATGTAAAATTTCATTAAGTTAATTGGATGATATGTGAATTGTATCATAATAAGATTTTTTTATTTTTAAACATGAAAGTAAATACTCTCAAATTTAATTACACATGAGAAAATAAGCTAGTTATTAATATTCTTCTAGAAGGACATCTTCTAGAAGTATATACTTCTAGAAGGCTTTCGATTGTGTGGATCATGACAAGCTATGGACAACATTGAGAAGTATGAGTATTCCAGAACACTTAATTGTACTTCTAAGAAATCTGTACC
>NW_006408520.1:41922154-41923629 GCF_000296735.1 Chrysochloris asiatica | reverse complement strand
GGACATATTGTCCGGAGGAAACAGTCGTTGGAGAAGAATGTCATGCTGGGTAGGGTGGAGGATCAGAGAAAAAGAGGAAGACCCCCAATGAGATGGATCAGCCAGGTGGCATCATTGATGGACTCAAGTGTGGCAGCAGTAGTGAGGTTGCCCTAGGATAGAACATTGTTTCGTTCTGCTGTGCATGGGGTCGCTATGAGTCGGTTCTGACTCGATGGCACCTGACAACAACAACAACAACAGAAGGACATCTTACTTATAGCAGTTTGAAATTCAAATATTACTCAATACTTTCCCTATGTGTATAATTTTGAAAGTATTTTTATAAGTAAAACTCCAAGATAAGTTCACTGAAAAGGCCCACTACTTAGAACTGGATCCACGTGGCTTATGTGTTTGGCTCTGGCCACAGGGTTAGGGGTTGAAAGCACCAGTGGTTCTGCAGAAGAGAGATGCAATTGTCTGCTCTCAAAAAGATTTACAGCCTGGAAAACACTAGGGAAGAATCGTATTCTGTTCTATTGGGTCACTATGAGTCAGAATTGACTCAACGCCAGTGTTGCTTTTTTGGGGGGGTTACTTGTTTATACAATTTAAATCAAGAAAATACTTAAGTATCTGAGTAATTCAGGGAACTATCAAGGAGAGTGGATTGTTTGGACTTCCTTCATTTTTTTAAAAATAGAAATTCTAAGTTTACTTTATTATTTTCAAACTTTTAATTGTACTTTGGATGAAAAATTTCAAAGAAAATAGACTTCCCATGGAATGATTCACACACATTTTGGTTAGTGAAACTAATTAAAATCCACACAATATAGTAGCACTCTTCTGAATATCTCCTTTTGTGTCCCATATCCATTTGTCCATCTTTTCCATCCTTTTATGTCCTCTAAACTTTGTGTTGTAAACAGCTATCAAATCAGTTCCAGCTCTTAGTGACCCTGCATAGGGTTTCCAAGGAGCAGCTCTCTAGTGTATTATCCTGCAGTGCTGCACCAAGATTCCCTTCTAAGCTTTATCCCTGTTCAAATGCAGCCCTTTTAACACCATGGTAGCATGCATAGTGGTTACGAATTGGGCTGTGAACCACAAGGTCAGCAGTCCCAAACTACCACCTGTTCCCCAGGAGAAAGATGAGGCTTTCTGCTCCTGTAAAGATTTATGGCCTCAGAAACCCTGTACAGGGTCGCTATGAGTTGGAACCGATTCCACAGCACATAATAACAACAACAATTGATTGTTCTAAGTAGTGTGTACTTCCCTAGTGTTATAGTTCACTGTGTAGACTTGTCTATTGTTTCACTGAAAGTTGACCCATGAAATATGGATGGTGATTTCAGTTCCAGGATATATTTGTAGCTCATATAAACACATATTGAAGAATTGAAGAATTGAAGAGGTCCAAGAGCTGAACAGAAAATTTCAAAGATCAGCTTGAGAAGATAAAACCAAATACTATAATAAAATATGCA
>NW_006408520.1:41905299-41920370 GCF_000296735.1 Chrysochloris asiatica | reverse complement strand
TGTCTATATGTGGCATGGTTCTCATTTCCAGAGGGTACATACCTAGTAGAAGAATTGCTGGATCACATGGTATTTCTATTTCTAAGGAAATGTCCTACAGTTTTCTAACATTCTTTTAACGGACAAATTGACCTCTATAAAGGACCAGTAGAACAAAGTCCTGCCACATATTTTCATAATCTGCCCTTATTATATAGAAGGAAGGTCAGAAGCACATCTAAAGCTGCACTGTTTCTTTCTGTGGCAATGTAGTTACAGAGTGTCTTTGAGTCAGCATATCCATATTCTAGAGCTCTGGGGAATTCACCAGATTCATCATCTATGAAATGTTACAAGATATGACTGAAGATCATAAGAAAGTCCATAATACATCATAAATCTAAAATGTAAAAGTCTGGTCAATCTAGTATTCTATCATTGTCTTAAAACCACTCTCCTTCTGGCAAAATTCATTAATTTGGTCTCTCTCTAAACCTAGGCTTAAATTTGACAGCTAAAGCTTTAGGGCATGAAAGGATGAATACTAGCTAAAACCTGAGACTGTCTAATACATCTATTATCTGAGGCCTAAGTACTGTATCATGAACAATAGTTGAATAAAAAGCACAGTGTACCCTCCTTAGAATTTTTCCCATTTTTTTCAGAGATCATCACAATATTACTCAACAAGTGAAAATGAGTTGATGATAGTCGAGGCTAAAATTTCTGTCAGAGGCTTAAATATATTGAAAAAAAAAATAGTCATTACATGAACTCATTTTTTTAGATCTTTTGTCTGTAATGAGCAAAGTTACTTGCATAATCAAATCAATATTTGCATTAACATTCAAATGATAAACCATATATATATACATATATACAAGACCTATTTTTTTTTTTCCCAATTACAGAGTGGAGACGTAAAATGAATTCAATAGATTCTCAGTAATAATTAACATTTCTGGCTTCTTCTGTAGTCATTTTGTTTCAGTTTAAAAATTGCTTTACTAAAACAAACAAAAATAAAACAACATAAAAACTTACTGAAGCAAGGGGTGCTGTTCCAGAAATATCCTGAGTTACTCTGTAATATTATTGTATTTCAACACATATATGATGCTTCTTAGGAAATTCAATAGAATGTCAGAAAAGAAATCACAAAATTAATAGATGTATTCACATATTTAGTTTTGTGTATCTGCTTCTTTACGTATAAAGGAGTGGTGTCGACTTTTAAAGAGCAGTGTGTGTGTGAGAGAGAGAGAGATTTGTGAAAAAGGGGAATGTGTGAACTCTTTGAATTTGGAAAGAAACAATGATGCAATAAAGTAATAATGTTTAGGGAAGGTGGCTGCTAAACACAGATTATATTATCACTGGAATTTTGTTCAAATATTATCTACCCCAGGAATTAAATAATCATAAAGGGTCCATTAGACAAATCAGGTGGCAGTGAAAAGCTTTCAGCAACATGTCTGTAATTCTGGAAATCATTTTTTCTTCAGGTTTGATAGGAATGGATCCTGTCAGCACTATCTTCCAACTCTATAACTGAAATTGCGTGTTGCTGGATAGAAATTTCATTTGGCCATATTTCTTTAAATACAGTAGTGACAAGACTTTTCTTTCTAAAAAGTATAATCATCTTGATCTTTATTTTGGAAAACTTTTGTTAACTTGCAGCACCTATGCCATGAAGTTATTGAGTAACTTTGAACAATTTTCTGATGTCTCAATGATTTTTACCCTTCTAAAAATACTGACAATATCTATTCTATATATGCTATAGTATTATAGTGTGAATTTAAAAAAATGTAATTGTATAAACTGTGGATATCTATAGTGAGAAAATTTATATTTGCAAAATAATTTCTTTTCTACACATTAATTTGAAATAGTTACTTAAATTGTAACATATTTTGGAAGGATCAGCACCCAGCTAGTCCCTATGAGGTAAAGGTTAAAGATATTCCAAATCTCTTATTTTTCCAATATGTTTTACTACTTCAAAATTCCCCATATTGATCATCATTCATCCCCTCCCTCACGTCCCATGGTTCTGTAATACACTACAACATCTCACGAAACTTAATGACCTGTTAAGCAAATGACTTATACAATTGTGGAGACGGGCAAGTCCCAAATCCACAGTTCACATATCAGTCTGGAGGATTATCCTCACTCATATAGTCTCAGGGACTGGGGGACTCAAATTGGTACATCAGATGATAGGCTGTTGATGCACACAGCTGTGAGAGCTGGTGAAACTGGCCAGGTGGTAGACAAATCCCACGAACTGGAGGTCAGATGGA
Source organism: Chrysochloris asiatica (assembly GCF_000296735.1). Classification (NCBI taxonomy): domain Eukaryota; kingdom Metazoa; phylum Chordata; class Mammalia; order Afrosoricida; family Chrysochloridae; genus Chrysochloris; species Chrysochloris asiatica. The sequence goes on along the minus strand of NW_006408520.1, from coordinate 41,918,079 downwards.
GATGAGCAAGATATAGGATCCAGAGCATGAGAGTGAACTTTACCAAAGTATTCATATATATTGGATCCAAACCATACTGTCAAGAGAAAATGAAAGTGATGACTTGAGTCATCTTCTCTAGTAATGTGAGAACATCCTTGGCTTCATCTTAAACTTCACACCTTAATCCCACCTTAATCTTTAAACCTTAATCCTTGGTATCCTTCTGTGGTGCTATAGGATAAACATTAGACTGCTAACCATAAGATCAATGGTTCAAACTCACTTGCTGCTCCTCAGAAACCCTATACAGGGTTGCTTAGAGTAAAACCTGACTCAACAGCACTTAACAACAACAATCTTTAGTCTTTATCCCCACCTTAATCCTTAATCACACTTGAATCCCACCTTAATTGTTCCACATTGGAGTCCTGATGTGGCCTTATGGGTTAATGCGCTGGATTGCTGTATCAGTCTGAATCACATCATTGGCAGTTTGAGTTCACCTGGTTGCTTCTGGAAATCCTTTTGCAGGGTCACTATAGGCTGGAATGGATTCACAGCACTTAACAACAACAATCCTTACTCATTAACAACTCACTCCAAATGGAACCATTATTACAGGTATGGTACTGTTGTTGTAAAGTGGCATTGAGTAAGTTCCGACTCGTGTCATTGTTTCTAGATGTAGTTGAGTCAGTTCAGACCCAAAGCTACCCTATGTATAACAGTCTGAACCACCTGCTCAGTCCTGTATCACAATTGCTGCTATGCTTAAGCCCACTGCTGCTGCCCCGGGGCCAGTCCATCTTGTTGGGGGTCTCCTGTATAGGGTTTCTGAGGCTGTAAATCTTTGTGGGAGCAGAAAACCTCATCTTTCTTCCATTGAGAGACTGGTGGGTTTAAATCACCGACTTTGTGGTTCACAGTCCAGTGCTTGTCATGCAGAGCAAATGTACTACCTAATCATAAACACTGTTGTTGTTCAGGGCAATCGATTGTATTTCAACTCATAGCGACCCTATATAGGGTTTCCAAGGAGCAGCTGGTGGGTTTCAAAATTTTCAATACAGTGCTGATGCTACAGTGCCACACCAGGGGTCTCCAATCAAGCATTGTTGTTGTTAAGTGCCATCAAGTTGGTTCTGACCCATAGCAACCCATAAGCTAGTGGATTTGAATTGCCAGCCTTGTGGTTTGCAGTCCAGTGCTGATCCTACAGGTCCACACAGGAATGCACTCATAAGTATGTTGTTGTTGTTATGTGCCGTGGAGTTGGTTCCGACTCATAGCGAGACCCTGCACAGGGTTTTTCAGGCTGTAAATCTTTACGGGATCAGAAAGCCTCATCTTTCTCCCACAGAACAGCTGGTAGTTTCGAACTGCTGACCTTGCAGCTTGCAGCCCGATTCGTAACAACTATGCTACCAGAGCTCCTTACTCATAAGTATAGAGGCTGATTTATAATACATCCTCCACCCATTACGATACAGAATGGCGGAATATGCTAGAATGCCATATTAAGTAATTAACTGCACTGTAAAAACAAACTACAAAAGGATATGATCCTGACAGGTTAGAACTCTTTCCATTTCCCCTAAGGTCAGAGAGTAGCAAAGATAGATTGTCATGTAATGATAAATTAATATTTGTATCACTTATAATTTGTAAAGTACTTTGTACACATAACATCATTTAGTTATCTTAAACACTATGAAAGACTCCACTATATTTTGTAGATTTTAATAGTTGACATGTCTTGAGTACTTATGGTCAGGCATTGTTGTAAACACCAAACATTGTTCTAAGCACCAAAAATAGCTATCAATTATTTTTTCCATCACAATAAACTCTGCAAGTAAAATTTTGCTGAAGATAATTTTAAAAATGCCACAACAGTACAGACTGTTTAAGCTGGATTCAGATGAGGACATGGAATGAGGGATATCATTACTGATGTCAGGTGAATCTTGGATGAAAGCAGAGTCTACCAGAAAGATATTGACCTGTGCCTTATTGACTAAGCAAAGGCTTTTGGTTGTGTATATCCTGACAAGTTATGGATGACACTACAGAGAATGAGTATTATGGAACAATTATTTATGTTCATGAGGAACCTGTATATAGAATAAGAGGCAGTTGTTTGAACAGAACACAGGGACACTGAATGGTTTAATATTAGGAAGGGTGGTTACCAGGGTTGTAGTCTTCCACCATACTTACTAAATATGTATGCTGAGCAAATAGTTTGAGAAACTGGATTATATGAAGAAGAACATGGCATTAGAATTGGAGGAAGACTCATAAACAACCTGATATATGAAGATGATGCAACATTACTTGCTGAAAGTCAAGAGGACTTTAACTATTTACTGATGAGGAACAAAGACCACAGGCTTCAGTATAGGTTGAACATCAACATAAAGGAGACAAAGTCCTCACCACTGAACCAATAAATCACATAAAAAAAAATGGAGAAAAGATTGAAGTTGTCAAATACTTAATTTTCCTTGGATCAACCATCAACACTCATGGCAGCAGTAATCACAAAATCAGAAGTTGTATTGCATTAGGCAAAACTGATGCACAAAACCTCTTGAAAGTGTTCAAAAGCAAAGATGTCAGTTTGAGGACTAATATGCACCTGACCTAAGACCTGGTCTTCTCAATAACTTCACATGCATGTGAAAGTTGGACAATGAATAAAGATCATAGAAGAACTGATGCATTTGAATTATGGTGTTGGAGGAGAATATCAAAATACTGTTGTTGTTGTTGTTGTTGTCAGGTGCCATCAAGTCAGAACCGACCCATAGCAACCCCATGCACAGCAGAACAAAACAATGTCCAATCCTGGGCCAACCTCACTACCACTGCCACACCTGACGCCATCAATGATGCCACCGGGCCAATCCATCTCGTTAGGGGTCTTCCTCTCTTTCTCTGACCTTCCACCTTACCCAGCATGACATCATTCTCCAGTGACTGTTCCCTCCTGACAATATGTCCAAAGTGTGAGAGATGAAACTTAGCCATCTTGGCCTCCAAGGAGCACTCTGGCTGCACTTCTTCCAAAACAGAACTATTGGTTCTTTTGGCAGTCCATGGGACTTTCAGTATTCTCCTCCAATACCACAACTCAAAGGCATCAATTCTTCTATGATCTTCCTTATTCACTGTCCAGTTTTCACATCCAGATGAGGTTATTGAAAATACCATGGCTTGAGTCAGGCGCACCTTAGTCCTCAAGCTGCCATCTCTGCTCTTCAACACTATAAAAAGTTCCTGTGTAGCAGATTTGCCCAGTGCAATACGTCGTCTGATCTCTTGACTGCTGCTTCCACGAGTGTTGATAGTTGATCCAAGAAGAATGAAGTCCTTGACAACTTCAATCTTTTCTCCATTGATAAGAATGTTGTTTATTGGTCCAGTGGTGAGGATTTTTGTTTTCTTGACATTGAGGTATAATCCATACCGAAGGCTGTGAAATACTACGGACTGCCGAAAGAACAAATAAATCTGCTTTGGAAGAAGTACAGCCAGAATTCTCCTTAGAAACTAGACTTCAACTCTTTTACTTTGGACATGTTGTCAGGAAGGAGCATTCCCTGGAGAAAGACATCATGCTTAGTGAATTGGAGGGTTGTCAAGGAAAGGAGGACCCCTAATGGGATGGATTGGTACAATGGCAGCAGCAGTGGGCTCAAGCATGGCAGTGATTGAAGAGTTGGTGCTGTTATGTATGAGGTTGCTGTAAGTAGGTTCTATCTCTGTGGCACCTAATAACAACAAAGTATGAGATAAGCAACATTCGTCTTCTTCTTCTTTTTTAAGTTTTTATTGTGAATTGAGTGATAGTTTACATGGGAGAATATCAGGGTTACATTCATCCTATCATATTGTGTTTCACTGCAATGATTACAATCCCCTCCATGCATCATCTAACAACCAAAGGGTACACCTCATAAGCCTGTCCCCTGGCCATCAGCACACAGCCCCTCTCCCTCTCTGAGTCCAGAGTCCCCACTCATTCCATCTCTCTGCGTCATAATCTCTGCCTCCATCTCTGGTGTTACCACGTCTATAGATAGGGTCCCACACTCTGCTCTTCTCCCTTGATGCTCCCAGGGTCCTCTGCTCCTGGAATGCAAAATCAACCACTTCCCTCCTTTTGTTACAAAACATCTACCTTTACATTTGCTATACTCAGTCCTGATAGCAATTATTCACTATTGAACCACAAGAGTCTTATCCCCATCTCCTTTCATCTGCCCAATCCAGACATGTTGGAAACCACTCAGTGGAGATTCTACCTTCCCCCACACCCTCTGGAACTAGGCTCCCTCTTGAAAGCTTGTAAGCCAGTCACTTTTTACCTTTGTAGCCCCTTTCATCCCATTTTGGGTAGCTGATGTCTAAGTTGCCCATCCCTGTCACCCCTGTGTACCAAGGGAGTGGGAATGATCCTTGCTGTAAAGATTTGTTCCCTCTTTTGAGCTACTACATCTATAAGTATAGGTCAAGTTTATCAAATTGTAGTGGATTGCTTTCTTTTTCCTCTTATTTCTTTCTCTAGTTGAGTTCTGATCATCCAGCCATTGGAGCCAGGTCAAGTCGGTACTATCTTTAAATATGGGTGTTCTTGTGCATCTCCCCTTACTTCGTATCAGCTGAATGCTTCACACTCCGCTCTAGTCCTCCGCGGCCATGTCCTTGTCCCGGAGCCCAGGAGTCCCCAGGTTTAGCCATAATGCTGACCAACTAGGTCTGATCCCAGGTTAACAGGAGTCTATTGAACATGGTCGGGCTTAGTAAGCACCATTCTTCTAATTTCACACTTAAAATTACATAATTAGCTACTAACTAATAATTGGCATGGCTCAAAAGAAAGATTTGGTCATCTGTTTCTGAAAATAGTCACTGAAAGTCCTGCAAACACAATTTTACTCTGAAATATACAGGAGGTACACTGAATTGAAACTGACATGATAGCTTCTGGTAACTAACCTGAGGAAATCACACGTTATAAATGACAGATTTCAGGTTCCATAGTCCGTGCTCTTAAATACTAAACTTCTATTGGAAACATGAAACTAAGACTCAAGCTACAGTATTTCACACAGGCTCTTAACCAGTATTAAAGGCCTATAATTATTGTGTTGAATCATTTTGTTTTCCATCAAAGTAAAATATGTGTTAATGTGTGCAATATTTCCATTAAATGGGAATTAGTCAAAGAGTGAAATAGTTACTTAGATGTTATAATGAAAATTAAATACATTAACATTTTTTTAAGAATGCAAGCATCTTGACTCTCCTGAATCTTTTATGAGAGGTTATATCCTTCTAGCACAATATTAACAATGATGTTGAATGTTTATCTTTCATGAAATGTATTTTTCTGTTTCATTTATTCCCTCTGACTTCTTTTTAAACTAATGTTTTGTTGTATGTTAGAGAAATATCACAGTCTGCTTACAGTAAAAGCAACAAAGGCTTATTGAGGGATAGTTGTTGTCTACACCAAGAAGACATCAATTTCACAGACTGAAAATGGCCACTTTGCAAGCCAATGAGGAAGAAATCATTTTTGTATAGTTTGAGCATGAGCTAATTGTGTCAAAATCACCAACTGGCTGAAAGAGAATCAAGTGAGTCAAAGATGGGGTATTGAAAAGTAGGGATTTTGTAGGGCCATGTGTATAACATATATGTGGGATTCTATAATTCATTGAGGTTACATAATTGTACATGTACTCGATCATCAGTTTACTATAGATGGTCATAGTACAAGTTAGTACAGGTGTTCCAGGTAAAATTGCTTCCTCATTCATACCTGTTCCTGGGGGTTACCTGTAAAGATTTGTCAATAATGTTGTGCATCAAGACCCTTCAGGTATAAGCTATCATATCTTGTGCTTGTTTGATGACAGTGGAAAGATCTTCTTGATAGATTTTAATATTCTACACCTGCCAGAACTCAGAGAAAAAGAATGTCTCATTTAGGGTCAATATTTAGGTCACCATCAAGGTTAGGTCAGCATCAAGTTTATAGGAACTGCTGTTATAAAAGGCAGCTTTTAAAATTCAGCATAGATTCTTGTCTTGACTCATGTCAAGATTTCAAAAATGGAGTTAAGTCTATGCTTTCAAACTGCTCTATTTACACACATCAAGTACCTGTGATTTCAATACTCATAACAGCTGGAGAATAACGTCATTCTTCTTACTTCTAGTTACTTATGGTTTAGCAGTTTATTAATCTTTTTGGTTATGTAGCTGTACTTAATAATTAATTATTTTCCAGGACGTACAAATAATCTTAAATGGAAACTATTTTATCAGATTTCCAATTCTCTTATATTAAAGTAGTTGCTTTAAACTTGCAACAAGTATTTGATTCAAAATGCTTCCAAATGTGAGCATATGAAGATATTTGGTTAAAAAATAAATAAATATAGGCATTGTTGTTGAAGCAATTTTACTATATCACTTGCAAAATGTTCCACTTAAAATTCTGTTTTTTTTTTTTTTTTTCCAAGTTGGTTAATTTAATCCTGCTTTATATTCAGATAAACTAGCTGTTATATACTGCCTGCACATACCAGCTCTTCCACAAGTGAATACAATTCTTTTTTTTTTTACTTTGCTCCTGCTTGGTTATCCCCAGTTATTAAAAAGTCAGAAATGGAAATAGGACAGTCTAAATAAAGGTAACAGGGATTAACATTTGTAAATCTTGATAAACCAATGTACAAAACTTCTTCTAAGCAAGTGTTTGTTCTGTGATCAGAAGAAGTGCTAGGTGGCTAAGCAATCAGAGTCAATTTTATCCACTAGGATGTCTTTAACAAGTAGAATTAAGAAACCAAAAAAGTTGTATTGTTTTTCCAGAATGATGGAGGTGGTAGGTGACTAAATGCAAATATTCAGTGAAAGTGGCAAAACCGTAATCCCAGACAAAATTTCAGAGGAATCTATACACCTACAAGAATATTGCTTTTCTAACAGACCTCACAGTTTGCATATGTAAAACTTGATCTACATGTAAGTACCTATTGAATCAAGAAAATAAATGAGCAAATGTTCTAATGGCAGAGAGAAAGATATTGACTATTTTTGCTCAAAGAATAGAATGAGAAGTAACTGAAGCATAAAAGCTTCTATCATTTAAAAATCGATACCATACTTCTTTTCCACTTTCATTGAGTCTTCTCCCTGCTCCTTTTATGATAAAGACTATACTAAAAAGTGGGAAGAGTGGGCCAGCATGATCTTGCTTTTCCTGGTTTTAGAGGAGCACAGACAAACATGAAGTTGTCAAAAAGCATCTTCCCATTAAATCAAACCCAGGTATTTTCCACCTTGGAAAATAGTTATATTCTAAACTTCTTTAAGGAAGGACAACATGTCTGGAAGGGAAAACAATTCTCCAAATCAAATGAGCATGAAGGTGGGAGAGGTTATCGGTATCTACACTAGACCTGATAACTGATGTACAGAGTGGATTTTCAGGAATGTAATATTCAGGAACTGTAGGAGAGAGTAATGAGTTTTGTCTAGAATTTCCACATAGTGACCTTATATAGGGCTTCTAAACCTTTAAGTCTTTAGGAGACCAAATAATGTGATTTGTTTCTCTCAGAGTGACTGGTGGGTTTGAGCCAATGACCTTACAGTTAGTAACCCCATTCCTATCCCACAGTGCTAGCAGGGCTCCCATATGAGATGTATATGTCGTTGTTGTTATGGAGTTGATTCTGACTCACAGCAACCATGTATATGATTTCTAGTGGGTTTAAACTACTTATCTTGTGGCTAGAAGCCCAGTAGTTATTCTACAATGATTGTTGATGTTAAATAAAGGTATGTTGATATTAATAGTGAAAGACCATAAGCATGTAACTATGGTAAGCAAATATTTTGTTTTTTAAATCAATAATCTACAGATACTTCCTTTTATATCTACTTAAAAATACTGGTTTATGGAAATTGCTCCAACCAAAAAAATATATACAACAGTTGTAAAACATTATAATTAGTATTGTGCCTGTTTTAAATTTTTTCTTGGAAAATTTAATATTCATGGGTAATATTCTTTTGCCTGAGGAACTTATTAAGCCCAAGTCATATAAATGCATGTACTGAAAGTGGTTCCAATAGCATATATATAACCCCAAACCATGGGAACCAAGATTTCATTAGTTCATACTGATGTTACAGGCAAAATAGCTAGTGCTTAGAAAAATCTTGGTGACACTGATCTTGTCATAAACAGTTTACAAACCTACTTTTAAATGAATTACTAGTGATATAAAATGCACTAAACATTGCACTCAGACTAAATGCAAAAATTTGGAGTTCACTAACATCAATGATTGGTGGGGCAGGGGAAGGATCTTTTCCAATCCAAAATATTTTAACTTTTTTCTTTATATCTAACCTTCAATCAGTCAGTCCTCCTGAACCTTGATTTAAAAAAATTGATTTTGCTTTTGCACTTTTAAATAGAAATAATGATCTTCTTTTGCTTTCCATCCACAGCTGCAGAATCCCACCTGGATTAATCTAGTGATTTATTGAAAATGAGCACATTGATCTTCCTTTACCCTTCCCTTCTTGGCTCTGTATACATACTCCTGGACTCAACCTCAGCAGTGGTATCTGATATTTAAAACCCTATAGAGACTGAGCCTCCCTAGTTGAAAATAAATTGCCGCTCATTTTGGTCAAGCTCAATTGGTTTTTTAGAACAGAATTAAGCTTGATGGTGATGTCATGACCACTCAGTTCCTGGTGGAAGAAATTGATTGATTGATCTTGCTCAGAATGTCAGAGGAGCAATGCACAGAGTATAAGACATGAGGTGCGCTGGGCTTCCTGGGTTGAATTTGTGGTAAGATTTAAAATCTTTGGCAAAAAGGAAAACATGACAGTTGTGATGATAAGTGCCTCTGTAGGGTGGCTTCTTCAATTGTAGCAGGTCATGTCATAGAAACACTCTAAACAGCATGTTACCAGGTAAAATAATTGCTGCTAGGTCACACACAGAAAAGTCTGAGCGATTTCTTTGAAAAGTGTATTATCTTTCTTGAATACAACTTGCACCTATATTTGCAGAAGCATCTCTCCATTTTTATAAGTTTTTTTTTTGTTTTTTTTTTAACATCACCCACTTATTAAACATATGCAAATTAGGAATTTAAAAAATAAAATTGCTCACAACTTGCACAAAGAATGCTGACTTAAAATTTATAGATGCAGAAACTAGTGTGATAAAAGCATTTGGTGTTGCTTGCTATCAGTCGGGACCAACTTAACAACAACAACAACCTCTTTATATGAGAAGCAAGGGTATCTGAATACACAGTTATAGCTGGTCCTGTATTTCACACTTACATTGGTTGATTTACTCAACGTCTTTCAAGTGACCGTCATGTTCTAGAGCTTAGGACAAAAATGATGATTTGGGTATTTCCCAATATTAAAGAATTAACCAGGTATTGGTTGCTGCTGTTAAATGTCATTGAGTCAGTTCAACTCTTAATAACCCTATATAGGATTTCCTAGGAGTGGCTGGTGGGTTTGAACTGCTGACCCTGTGGTTAGTAGTCCAGTGCTGATCCTACAGTGCCACTCCAGGAATCCTTTTACTAGAGAAGAGTAAATGAAGGATGATGGATACTGTAATATGGATAAGCACGGGGGCTATGGGATCAGTCTGAAGAAAGTTTCAATATTATCTATCACTAAATATGGAATCATGCATAATTATTGTGCAGTGTTGCAGGATAATTCACTGGATTGCAAGGTTGGCAGTTCACACTCACCAGCCGCTCCTTGAAAACCCTATACAGAGACACTATGAGTCAGAATTGACATGACAACACTTAATAACAACAGCATCACTAAATATAAGGCGCTTTGGTGGTGTAGTGCAAGGTCAGCAGTTCAAATCCACTAAATACTCAACATGAGAAAGAAGAGGGTTTCTGCTTCCGTAAATATTTACAGACTCAGAAACTCTATACAGGATGACTATGACTCTGGTCTACTCAACAGCACACAATTGCCAATCACTGAACATAAAACCATTTTAGTTGAGGAGGAGTGGTCAGAGGAGGCTTTCTTTGGGAAAACAAGATGTTTCACAATTCTTATACAATTTACTACAGATCACTGTACTTTTGCTGTCCTAATTATCTTCAAATTGTTGTTGCTACTGTTAAGTTTCCTCGAGTGAGTTCTGACTCATGGTGACCCTGTATAGGGTTTAGGAGGAGAGGGAGGTGAACTTGAACCGCCGACATTGCAGTTCAAACCGACCTTGCAGTTAAGTGCTTTAACCCACAGGACCACACCAGGATTCTATCCTCAAATTAGGTCTTTTATAACTCTTCTAAGGTTCTAATTTTGATTTGTTATTAATGAAATACTTTCTTTAAAGTTTCTTTCTTAAAGATGTCAGGATTTTTTTTTTTCACTAAAACACGAAACCAGATTTGAGTAGATCATAGTAAACTTTCTTTAAAGATAGTTTTCCTACAATTATTAAATACTTATTTAACACACAAGATATTGAATAAGTACTATGGGAAGAAACATAAGATAAAGAACCTTTCCTGGAGCTTTTGCCTCATAATAGAAGTACTATTTTCAGTAAATAAAATGAATGTTCAAAAGTTTTAAGTGACTCAACAGTTAAGATTACTAAAAAGGCATAAATGATTAAATGCAAAGAAAATTGATGAGAAAATATGCCACTAGAAGATTGGAAAAATGAGACAAGTTTTGGTAACGTAACAAAAATGAATGAGAAATGGAAAATAAGAATTGAAAGAATCATTAAAAAAAAAAAAATCATTGAAAGACTTGAATATCATCTTTGCCCAAAGAATTAATATTGCAAAGCACAGATTTGGTTCATACAGTACCTTCATTAAAATTTCTCCATGGATTCTCATCATCATGAAAGATATTACAAGCAATTAGGCAAATGTGTAAAATCATTCTGTGGCTTCTATTACTCTCTTCAGACACTTCAACCAATCTCCCCTTTGAGCTTCAGACCTAAAAATGTAATAAGTTACGTGAATTGTCTTGAAAATGCCATGCAGCCACATGTCCTCATGACCTTAAACAACCCTTTTAGTTTACTTATATGAAGAAGCCTATAAACACAATCTCATACATTATATTTTCCAACACACTTTAAGCACAATCTTATTTATTCAGTTTTTTATACCTGTATTTTATTGCCCTTTGGATGGCATGCTATTTTACTGAAATCACTTATTTCATTTGTTATTATGTTTTGATGGTTGACTTTTGAAGTGTGGTACTATGTTTTGTTTACCTTGATCTCCCTGTGGCTGAGAATAATATTATATTAATATTAGCAGATAATGTTGTAGCAGATAATGGTATTACAATATTGTCATAGCAAATAATGTTGCTACAATTCTGAACAGGGTTTAGCAAAACTTCTAGATTAAGACAGATGAGAAAGAAACTGGGGAGTGAAAATAATACTTAATATTATTGAAGATAATGTTGTTGTTATTGTGTGCTGTTGAATGAATTCTGACTCGTTGGGACCACACAGGTAAGAGTAGAACTGTCTGATAGGGTGCCCTAGACTATAATCTTCACACAAGCAGATTGCCAGATCTTTTTTCCCCTGAGTCTGCTGGTGGGTTTTACAATGGTTAAACATAGTTATCAGCCTAGTCCTAATCATCATAAAACCAGGATTTTTTAAAGTGGACATCAAAGTCAGCATCATAGGATAAATTCCAACTCACAGCAACTTTGTAAAACAGAGAAGAACTATTCTGTAGAGTTTCCAAGACTAGAAATCTTTATGGAAGAAGACAGTCTTATCTTTTTCCAGAGGGGTGGCTGTTGTGTTTGAACCACCACCCTTGCAGTTAGCAGCTACAGTGCAGTTAATTGCTCAATTAGTAATGTTCTTCTCCAGGCCTTTCTAGCCATAACCTTTTATTTTATGATGTACTGTAAATCCTAGTCTCTATGCCTGTGGTTATAGTATCATTTTGGACCGAGGAGTCTGTTATGTTAACGAGGCATAATTAAGGTGGTATATATCTTGAGGTCCTGGCTTACTAGAGGGTATGACTTGAATCACCAGTCTTAATTTCTTTGAGAATGTGGGATCCATTTTAGCAGTCATATTTAACATCTATGTTAAAACAAAAATTAACTTTCTGTTTTAAGCTGTTACCATATAAAGCCAGTCTCCTGCTTAATATAGAAAAACATGAAGCGAGAGTCTCAGAACTGGCTGGAACAATATCTGGCTTGCTTAACAAGTACAGTAAAGACCAAAGTGTCCTTACCAGACTTTATGATATAATAAGGCTAATGAACACTTTCATCAATGCCCCTGACAAAAAGCAAAACACCATCACTGTGGCCTCCCCCTTCCAGAATGAGGATAAGCATTGAACTGGTTCTGGTCATTACTTATCCTAAGGAAGACCAATCAAATGCTGGCTACCACGATAAAAACCCTTAGCCCAGGGGATGGAAGCCATCTTGGTGACTAAGTCCTAGTGTGTGCCTTTGCTTGATGAACCAAACACACCTTCATCAACTTTGAGACAGTGACCTTTTGTCTGACCTGATTTGCAAGCTTCTGCTGCCTTGTGAGTCAACAGTTCAATATTGTGTGACTAATTCATGTACCATAGAGTCAGCTACAACTGATAGCGGCCCTAAAATGGTTTTTGGGTTTGAATTGCTGATCTTGTGGTGGTTACATGTCCAGTGCATATATAT
>NW_006408520.1:41900379-41904354 GCF_000296735.1 Chrysochloris asiatica | reverse complement strand
CTTGGATTATTTGCTCAGCATACAGGTTGAATAAGTATGGTGAAAGAATACAACCCTGTCGCACATCTGTCTTCATTTTAAACCATTCAGTGTTCCCATGTTCTCTTCGAATAACTGCCTCTTGGTCTAGGTACAGATTCCTCATGAGCATAATTAAGTGTTCTGGAATACTCATACTTTGCAATGTTGTCCATAACTTGTCATGATCTACACAATTGAAAACCTTTACATACTCAATAAAGCACAGGTAAACATCTTTCTGGTACTATCTACTTTCAGCCAAGATCCATCAGACACCAGCAATGATATTCCTCATTCTACATCCTTGTCTGAATCTGGCTTGAACACACATATATGTATACACACACACATATATATATGGACATCTTGTAGCATAGTGGTTACGAGTCAGGCTGGTAACCTCAAATTCAGCAGTTTGAAACTACCAGTTGTTTTTTTGTGTGTGTGGTGGGGGGGAGGGGGGGTAGAAAGGTGAGGCTTTGTGGCCCCATAAAGATTTACAGCCTCAGAAACCCTATCCAGGGCCACTATGAGTCACAAATGGCTCCACACACAAAACCACCATCGATAATATACATATAATGTGTGTGCCCATATAGATATAATTGTTCTTAAGTGATGTTGAGTCAGTTCCAAATCATAGCAACCCTGTAAAGGGTTTCCAAGCTGTAGCCTGTGTTTGAAATGCTGACATTATTTGTGGCATGGTACTGTGTTGTTCTTATTGTTCTTGTTGTTAAGTGTTGTTGAGTTGGTTCTAACTCATAGTGACCCTGCATAGGGTTTCTAAGCTGGTGAGCTTGAACTGCTATCCTTGAGGTTCAAACCAACCTTGCATTTTAGAGCAATAACCTACAATATTAGGTACCATCAAATTGGTACTCACTTATAGCAACCCTATGCATAACAGAACGAAACACTGCCTGGTCCTTCTCCACCCTCACTATCATTGATACACTTCAGCTCATTGCTGCTGTCTCTATGAACAATCCTTCTCATTGGGATTTATCTTTGACCATCCACTTCACCAAGCATGATGATTTTTTCCTCATAAAATGTCCGAAGTATGAAGCATGAAGTCTGGCAATGTTCACTTCCAAAGAGCATTCTGAAAGTTCTCTGTTGATGTACTGTTGCAGCTGACTTTGAATTATCTTTAGCAAAAATTTACTTGCTTGTGATAGTAATGATATGTCCGAAGATTTCAGCATTCTGTGGAGTCATCTTTCTTTGGAATGAGTGCAAATATGGATCTTTTTAAATCAGTTGGCCAGGTAGATGCCTTGAAAATTTATTGGTATATATGAGTGTGTACCTAATTTGTATTGCATCAATAATTAGAGCCGTATTCTTTCACATCTTCAAAGCATCTTGTACTTTTTAGAATCTTATACTTTTTCTTTCAGTATCATTGACTCTTCAACATATGCTACCTCTTGAAATGGTTGAACATCAGCCGTTTCTTTTTGGGACAGTGACTTTGTGTATTTCTTTCATCTTCTTTGATGCTTTTTCCATCATTCACTATTTTGTGCATAAAATTCTTTAATATTGCAAGTCAAGGCTTGATTTTTCTTAAGTTCCCTCAGTTTCAAAAATGCTGAATACATTCATTCATTTTGGTTTCCTAACTCCAGGTCTCTACTCATTACTTTATAATATTTGACTTTGTCTTTTCAAACTGAGCTCTTGTAACGTTCAGCTCTTGTAACTTCTCATTTCTCCCATTTGCTTTAACATTTCTATACTGGAAATCAAGTTTCAGAGTCTCTTCTGACATCAATTTTCATCTTTTCCTTCTTAATTACCCTTTGCTTTCTTTCTGTATGATGTTGCTGATGTAATCATACTTCTTCTGGTCTCTAATCTTTAGTGTCTAATGCATCAAATAAGTTCTTCAGATGATCTCTGAAGTCAGGTGGCATTTGTTCAAGGCTATATTTTGGCTATTGTGGACTTGTTTTAATTTTCTTCAGCTTCAGCTTGAACTTGCATATGAGTAACTGATGGTCTGTTCCACAGTCTGTCTGCCTCTGGCCTTCTTTGGAGACTTTCCACAATATCTTTCCACAGATGTAGACAATTTGATGTTTATGTATTACATCTGGTGAGGTCCATGAGTATAGTTGTCTTTTATGTTGTTTAAAAAAAGGTATTTGCAATAATGAAATAATTGGTCTTGCAAAAATCTACCATGGGATCTCCAGTATTGTTTCTTTCACCATGGCTATATTATATAATTATTGATCCTTCTTCTTTATTTCCAACTTTTCCATTGCAATGTCCAATAATTATCAATACATCTTGATTAAAATGTTATCAATTTAAGGCAATTAGTCATTATCATTCCTCAGCTACAGGATATATCTGTGGGTTTTTTTATTGTGTGTGTGTATCCTAGTATGGTGCTCTAGGATGTGCTCTGTACTGCTAAAAAAAATAGCAGGATAGACATTGAATATCACCAGTTGCTCCTCATAAACTCTATACATTGTCTCCATGAGTCAGAATAGACTCAATGGCATTGAACATCAAATACACACACACACACACACACACACACACACACACACATATATATATATAATTTTTTGCACTCTGGTTATATTAAAACTCCCATGGATGTCCAAGTCTGATGAAAACATTGAGTGTGCATGTGAAATGATTCTGTCGTATAGACGAGTGACAGTAGATTATGTGGCAAATAATTTGCAAATCATCTGTGGCTCCATTGATGAAATAACCCATGACAGACTTTATGTACCTAAACAAATCACATAAGAGCATAAACAGAAATATTTGGACATCTGCAAACAAAATTTGGACTGATACTCAAAGGAAGGTAAGTTTCTTAACAAAAATCTTACTGGTGATGAGAAATGGATCCATCACTACAAGTCTGAGAGTAACCAGCAGCGTATTGAATGTAAACATCCTCAACTGCTGACCAAGAAAAAGTTTAAAAGTCAACCAGCACCAGGAAAACCGATGCTTACAGTTTTCTGGGATTCTCAAGGGCCAGTATTGGAACATTATCAGGAAAAAGTTCCTATAGGTCTGATCTTATTCCATTGGGCTTCACCTGTTTGGTCTCCTGAAAAGAACACTTCAAAAATGAATATTCACCTGTGATAAAGAAGTGATGAAAGCAGTGTATTTGTCACTCTCAGTACATCCTAAACTATTTTTTATTAAGGGAATAAGGGAATACAAAATCTTATTGGTACATGACAAAGTGTATTGAAAAGTAAAAATTATGTAAAATGATATTTGTCTCTTCTAAAAAGGTTGGTTAAAATGAATTCCACAATCAGATTGCTGAAATTTTTTGACTCACCCTCATGTATGTGTGTATGGTGGTGGTGGTGTGCTGAGAAGTTGGTTACATTTCATAGTGATCCTGTATAGGGTTTCCGAGGCAGTAGATCTGTACAGGAGTAGAACATTTCATTTTACTCCCTCAGGGCAGCTGGTATATTTGAACTGGTAACCTTGTGGTTAGCAGCCAACATGTAACCACTAAGCTACCAGTGTTCATAATGTGTGTGTGTGTGTGTGTGTGTGTGTGTATGAATGTGGCTGTATGTACATGTGTATATATGTGTATGTTTGCTTTCGTTATGTGCCTCCGAGTCTGTTCTGACTCATAGTAAGTTTTATGTGGTAATGGGGTTTCTGAGGAGCAACTAGTAGGTCTAAACTGTCAACCGTACTGTTTGCAGTCCAGTGCTGATCCTACAACATAACACCAGGAGTCCATATATGCATATATATGTTTATATATGGAATCTTGGTGTGACAATGTAGAATCAGCCCTGGACTGTTAATCAGAAGATTGGCAGTTCAAACCCACAAGATGCTCCTTAGAAAGTCTATGTTGTTGTTGTTAAGTGCCATCGAGTGGAGTCTGACCCATAGTGACCCTGTATAGGGTTTCCAAGAAGCAGCTGGTGA
>NW_006408520.1:41896017-41899557 GCF_000296735.1 Chrysochloris asiatica | reverse complement strand
TGTGTGTGTGTGTGTGTGTGTGTGTGTGTGTGATTATTTCATATATTTTCATTTAGAGAGCATTTCTTAGAACTTCAAGAGTGGCAACAGTAGTGAGGTTGGCCCAGGATCGGGCAGTGTTTCGTTCTGCTGTGCATAAGGTCACTATGGGTCAGTACTGACTCGATGGCACAAGAAGATAAAATTGAGTGTCTGGATGGGGCTATGCAGTAAGCACTGGTCTCCTAACCACAAGTTCAGTGGTTCAAACCAATTGGAAACCTATACAGTGTTTCCTTGGAAACTCTATACAGTGTCACTATGAATCAGAACCAACTCTATGGCACTTGTCGACAACAAATGTACATTTTTGGAGTTCTGACGTAATGCTATAGGATAAGCAAGGTCGGCAGTTCAAACTCACCAGCTGTTCCTCAGAAACCCTATATAGGATCAGTGAGTCAGAACCAACTTGATGACATTTAACAACAACTTAGGTAATTTTTTTCATATTAATATAAGAAAGAATGAAGAGGTTAGATGAAATTAAGAAATTGCTTGTAACAAATTTTTTTAATGAGTCTTCCTCCAATTCTGATGTCACATTCTTCTTCATAAAGTCAAGTGTATCAGAATATTTGCTCAGGATAAAGACTGAATAAGTATGTTGAAAGAATTCAGTCCTGCTGAACTCCTTTCCTGATTTTAAACTTTTCAATATCTCCTTGTTCTTTCTGTTTGAATGCCTGTCTCTTGGCCTATGTACAAGATCTTATGAGCACAACTAAATGTTCTGGAATACTCATTGTTTGAAATATTATCCATAGCTTGCTATGATAGCTACAGTTGAAAGCCTTTACATAGTACAAAGCACAGATAAACAACTCTCTTGAATACTCTACTTTCAACCGTATTCCATCTGATGTCAATAACGATATCCCTTATTCTACATCTTTTTGGAATCTAGCTTATGTTTCTGCCAGCTACATTTTGATGAATTATTTTAAAGCCATTTTTAAAATTATGTTCAACAAATTTTGTTTTCATGTGACATTAATGATATTGTTTAATGATTTATTTATTCGTTGAGTCACCTCTCTTTGTACTGGGCACAAATATGGATATCTTTCAATTGGTTGGCGAGGGAACTGACTTCCAGATTTGTTGGCCTTCATGCTACACCATGTTTGTTTGAAAGATTTCAGTTTATATTCTGTCAGTCACTAGAGCCTTGTTTCTCACCAGTGTCTTCAGTGCAGCTTGGACTTTTTCCTTAAGTACCATTGACTCTTGATCATATGCTACCACTTGAAATGGTTGAACATTGACCATTTCTTTTTGTTATGATGACTGTATATTTCTTTCCTTTTTTGATACTTTCTGTGCCGCTCAGTATTTTTTGCCCATAGAATCCTTCAATATTTCAATCAAGGCTTCAAAAGTTCATCCAATTATTTCAGCTTGAGAAATGCTAAACATGTTCTTCTCTTTTCATTTTCTAACTCATTTTTACACATTTCATTTTATTTTGTTTTCTCAAGTTGCCCTTTAACATTTTCTGTTCGGCTCTTTGATTTCTTCATTTCTTCACTTTGCTTTAGCACCTCTACACTGGAAAGAAAGTTTCAGTCTCTCCGGACGTTTTTTTTTCCTTGTTCTTTCCTACTTTTTTTATGAACATTTATTTTCTTCCTGTATGGTGTGTTTGATGTAATCCCACAACTCGTCTCTTCTTGGGTCATGAGCATCTAATGCATTAAGTGTATTCTTGTGATAGTCTCTAAATTCAGGTGGGATATATTCAACATCTTACTTTGGCACATGTGGACTTGTTTTAATTTTTTTCATCTTTAGTCTGAACTTGCATACGGTCAATTGATGGTCTATTCCACAGTCTGCCCCTGATCTTGTTTTGACTGATGATACTGAGCTTTTCCACTGTTTCCTCCCACAGATGTAGTAAATTTGATTGCTGTGTATTCTCTCTGGTGAGAATGGAATCCATCCTTTTATGTTGTTTTAAAAAATGCATTTATATTGAATAAGTCATTAGAATTTCAATATTGACCCAGGATCAGGCAATGTTTCATTCTGTTGTGCATAAGGTCACTATGAGTCGGTACCGACTTGGTGGCACCAAACAACAACAAAAACCCTACAGTAACATGGATACTCCTTCACTTTTTTTTCTCTAAAGTGTGAATGGGAATACTCACAACCTAGAGCACTATACATACTATTATTATTTCAGTGGAAACAAATTTTGTGATAACTACAGGTCTGTCTTATTTAAGCTTAGAAGATTCTTTCATTATTTCTAAATAGAAATACTAATGGCCCAAAATATAGTAACATTTAAGATGGTTCTTTTTTCCTCTCAACAATTTCTCTTCATGTTAGATTGTCCTAGGAATATGGTTCATTTGAAAATTGAGTGACATAATTCATTTTAAGATATAATTTGGCAACAGCATTTAATGATTGTCACAATAATCAATCAAGAAATCAATCAAAAAACAAGGGGAATGCTATTATAGGTCTTGTACTGCATACTAAGTGAAACATATAACCTAGCATCAATAAAATTAAGTTATATATATTTTATTGTCTTATGAGTTTAAACTGCATTTATTGAATAGCAGTATGTTTAATTAGAATTTCATGGAATTACATGAAAAATAAAAGACTTTAGGCTCATAATGTTGATATTTGTATAAAGATTTTAGCAATACTGATTCATATTTTCCATTCATTCAACTGAAATACATTATTGCCCCTTAAAAACTGGTGTTAAATAGATATAAGCTCTCTTTTCCATTAGGATACTCTTAAACATGGAAACAAGCAATTTCAAAACGTATAATATTGTGGTGGTGGTGGCTATGTGCCATGCAGTCAATTCGGATTCATAGGGACCCTGTATAGGATTTCCGAGGCTATAAATCTTTAAGGAGCTGAAAGCTGCATCTTTCTCCTTCAGATCAATTGTTAGTTCTGAACTGCTGACACTGAGCTTAGCAGCCCAACTCATAATCACTCTGCTACCAGAGCTCCTGTGTATAATATACTATAGAGTGTATAATATATTATGCCAAGAAATTTGGAAGACAACTATTTGGCCAACTGATTGGAAGAGATCCATATTTGTGCCCATTCCAAAGAGAGGTGAGCTAATGGAATGGGGAAATCCCCAGACAATATCTTTGATATCCCATGTGAGTATAGTTTTACTAAAGGTAATACAGAAATGGCTGCAAGAATACATTGACAGAGAACTTCCAGAGATTCAAGCCAGATTCAGAAGAGGACGTGGAACAAGGATATCATTGCTGAAAACCGATGGATCTTGGCTGAAAATAGAGAATATCAGAAAGATGTTTTGTTGTTGTTGTTAGGTGCCATTGAGTCGGTACTGACCCATAGCGACCTTATGCACAGCAAAACAAAACACTGCCCGATCCTGGACCAACATCACTACTGTTGCCATGCTTGAGTCTATTGATGCTGTCACTTTGCCAATCCATCTCGTTGGGAGTCTTCCTCTTTTTCTCTGACCCTCCA
>NW_006408520.1:41893779-41895287 GCF_000296735.1 Chrysochloris asiatica | reverse complement strand
AAACATTTTTCTGATATTCTCTGCTTTCAGCCCAGATCCATCGGACATCAGCAATGATATTCCTCATTCCATGGCCTCTTCTGAATCCAGCTTGAACCTCTGGAAGTTCTGTCAGTGTATGATTGTAGCTGTTTCTGTATTACCTTTAGCAAAACTTTACTTGCATGGGCTATCAAAGAAATTGTCTGATAATTTCCATATTCCAATGGGTCACCTCTCTTTGGAATAAGCACAAATATGGATTTCTTCCAATCAGTCAGCTAGATAGTTTTCTGCCAAATTTCTTGGCAGTGATGAGTGAGTGCCTTCTGTGCAGGCTAACTTTCTTGTAAGATTTCAAGTATTGTTCCATCAATTCTTGGTGCCTTGTCCTTTGCCAATTTCTTCAATGCACCTTGGATTTCCTCCTTCAGTATCATTGGCTCTTGATCATATGCTACCTCTTGAAATGACTGAACATTAACCATTTCTTTTTGGTACAGTGACTCTGTATATTCCTTCCATCTTCTATTGATGCTTTCTGTATCATTCAATAATATGCCCATAGAATATTTCAATAACAAAAGTCGAGGCTTGAACATTTTCTTCAGTTCCCCCAGCTTGAGAAATGCTGAGCGTGTTCTTCCTTTTTGGTTTTCTTATTCCAGATCTTTGCACATTTTGTTGTAGTATTTGGTATTATCTTCTCGAGCTGATCTTTGAAATTTTCTGCTCAGCTCTTGGACCTCCTCATTTCTACCATTTGCTTTTGCATCTCTATGCTGGAGAGCAAGTTTCGGTGGCTCTTGTGACATCCATTTTGACTTTTTCCTTCTTTCTTGTCTTCTTTATGACTATATGCTTTTTTCATGTATGCTATTCTTGATGTCATCCCACGCCTCTCTGGTCTTTGGTCTTTAGTGATTAGTGTATCAAATATGTTCTTCAAATGATCTCTAAATTCAGGTGGGATATATTCAAAGTCATATTTTGGCTCCCATGGTCTTATTTTCATTTTATTCAGCTTCAGTTTGAATTTGCATATGAATTATTGGATGGTCTGTTCCATGGTCTGCCCCTGGCCTTGTTTTTAACTGATAATATGGAGCTTTTCCATCTTGTCTTTCTGCAGATGTAGTCAATTTGATTTCTGTGTATTCAATCTGGTGAGGTCCTTGTGTATAGTCATCTGTTATGCTAGCTAAAGAAGGTATTTGAAATGAACAAATCATTGGTTTTGCAGAATTCTATCATGCATTCCCCAACATCATTTCTATCACTAAGGCCATATTTTTCAACCACTGATCCTTCCTCTTTGCTCCCAACCTTTACAATCCAATCACCAGTAATGATCAATACATCTTGATTGCATGTTTGATCAATTTCAGATTGAGGAAGTTGGTAGAAATCTTCTATTTCATCCTCACTGGTTTTAGAGATTGGTGCATAAATTTGAATAATAGTGGTATTAACTGGTCTTCCCTGTATGTGCATGGATATTATCCTATCACAGACAGCATTGTGATATG
>NW_006408520.1:41885783-41888480 GCF_000296735.1 Chrysochloris asiatica | reverse complement strand
TTGATAAGAATGTTGTTTATTGGTCCAGTGGTGAGGATTTTTGTTTTCCTGACATTGAGATGCAACCCATACCGAAGGCTGTGCTCTTTGATCTTCATCAGTAAATGTTGTAAGTCCTCTTCACTTTCAGCAAGCAAGGTTGTATCATCTGCATATCATCAACCATTTTAATAGGTAGCAAATGATCAAGAACCAATGTTATGGAAAGAAGAAGTTCAATTTGCACTGAAGGCATTGACAAAAAGCAAGGATCCAGGAATTTGCAGACTAGAAATTGAATTTTTTCAATGAACTAATGAAGCACTGGAAGTTCTCACTCATCATTGCCAAGACCTTTTTGGAAGACAACTTCTTCACCATCATTTGGAAGATACCCATATTTGTGACCATCCCAAAGAGAGGTAACGCACCAGAATGAAGAAATCATCTGACAATATTGTTCATATCACACGCAAGTAAAATTTTGCTGAAGATAAGGAAGAAATGGTTGCAACAGTTCATTGACAGAGAACTCCCAGAAATTCAAGCCATATTCAGAAGAGGATGTTGAACTAGGGATATCTCTGCTGATGTCTGATGGATTTTGGCTGAAAACAAACATTGCCATAAACATACTTTCTTGTGCCTTATTGACTATGAAAGGGAATTAAATCGTGTGTATCATGCTGCTATTGTAGTCACCTGAAACAAAAGCCTGACCAGATAAATAAGATGGTTGATAGGCAGCCGTGGACTACTGGATCTAACTGTCAAATACCCAAAACCATAAGCACATAAACAGACTATCCTGAATGCTTTAAAGAGTGTTATTAGCTAACACTATTAAGCTTGTGTGTTTTAAAAAGTGTTTTGGAGTCCTGATGTGGTCATGTGGGTTAATGTGCTAGACTGCAAGGTCACTTTGAACCACAGGTCTGCGGTTCTAGCTCACCACCTGCTCCTTGGAAACTCTATACAGTGTTGCTATGAGTTAGTCCTGACTCGACAGCACTTAACAACAACAACAACAATTGTATATCATAATTGCAGCGTCTTTAAGCCACCTTCAGTCTATATTTGATTGAATATGCTAAAAGTGGAGTTGGAAATATGTGGAATAAAAAGACTTTTGTTTTACACCTTTGTAGAGTATGGGGTCTATGTGGAAACTTGAGTCCCACCCAGTACTGCTGAATAAAAAGGAACTTAACCTGTGAAGGATAAATCTGCAGAAAACAAAACAAAACAGAAAGACTATCTTTTAAATTTTGTGGAAGTAGTTTGCAATTGGTTGTATTCAGGCAGGAAATTCTATGTCTATCAGAGAAACTCTCATTTTATAATGGAAAGTAATGACAGTCAGTGAATAGATAGTCGGGTAGGTTCACTAGTGACTACCTGTCACCACTTGGTGAGTAGATATTTGGGAGAATATAGCAATGAAGGCATGGTGTGAGAAAAAAGAGGGAGGGCTTGCTGGTCTGATGTTTTGGGTGTTGTGTGGACTCCTGAATCAATGGGCACTGACCTAACTCAGGTTCTGAGACTGAGAGAAAGAGAGTAAATGGGCCAGCTGATCTAATATACAGGGAGGGAGGTGTGTTTGAACTCTCACGCTTGTACCTGGTACCTGTTTGACCTAGATAGGATGGCTAGGGTTTAATTGACCAAAACCTGGTCAAATGATGGTACAGATGTTTGATACTGTATTTGTTGTTGTTGTTGTTAGCTACTATGAAATTTATTCTAACCCATAGTGACCCAATGCACAACAGAAGGAAACACTGCCTGGTCCTGCACCATCCTCATAACTGTTAACATATTTGAGCACATTATGGATTCCACTACATGATTCCATCTCCTTGATGGTCTTCCTCTTTTTCATTGATGCTTCGCTCTTCCAAGCATGCTGTCCTTCTCCATATTTCCATATTCCATTTGGTCACCTTTCTTTAGAATGGGCATAGATATAGATCTCTTCCAATAGTCTGGCCAGGTCACTATCTTCTGAATCCCTCCAAACAAATAAGTCTTTGCTTCCAGTGGCTTGATACATTGAGTTAGTATAAATTGCCACCACTCATCTATTAAATTGTCATAATGTGGTGGTATGCTTATTGCTGTAATTCTGGAAGCTATGCCATGAGTATTTTAAATACCACCTGAGTCATCCACAGTGGACCAAGTTTCAGCTAAGCTTCCAGAAGAAGACAGATTGAAAGAAGGAGAGATGGACTACTTACTTCAGTTAGTTAGTCACTGAATATCTTATGAAGAATAGTGAAACACTATCAGCACCAGAATATTGAATATTAAAATATGATGATGAGCAGCAAAATATTATGAGACATAGTGCCAGAAGATAAGTCCCTCAGGTTGGAAGACATTCAAAATACTACTGGAGAAGAGCTACCTCTTCAAAGAAGAGTTGACCTTAATGATGCAAATTGAGTCAAGCCTTTGACACATTCACTTGCTGATGGGGCATAAATCAAAATGAAGAGAAAAAGCTGTAAACATCCATATATAATTGGAATATTGACTTTATGATGTATTAATCTAGGAAAATAGGAAATTATGAAAAATGAAATGGAACAAATGAACATCAATATTCTAGGCATTGTTGTTGTTGTTAGGCGTCATTGAGTTGGTACTAAGTCATAGGGACTCTATGCACAGCAGAACAAAACACTGCCCGATCCTGGACCAACCTCACTA
>NW_006408520.1:41879358-41885683 GCF_000296735.1 Chrysochloris asiatica | reverse complement strand
ACATTCCATGTTCTGATTTTCAATGAATGTTTACAGCTGTTTCTCTTCATTTTTAGTTGTGTCCCATCAGCAAATGAAGATCCCATGGGCTTTTCTCCCATGTGCTTTACTTCATTCATGTTATCACGGTCAACTCTACTTTGAGGAGGCTGTTCTTCCCAAGTCACATTTTGACTGAGGGGCTCATTTTCTGGCACTATCTCTGACAGTGTTTCTCTGCTATTCATAAGGTTTTCAGTGGCTAAATATTTGGAAGTAGTTAATCACTCTTTCTTCCTTGTCTGTCTTTGTCTGGAAGCTCATCTGAAACCTGTCCACCATGGGTCACCCTGCTGGTATTTAAAAAAATGTTGCCATAGCTTTCAGAATCACAGCAACTCACAAGCCACCACAGTACGACAAACTGACAGACAAATGGTAGCTAGTTTTAAGTGGAAACTGTCATTTAATACAATGATCAAAATCAAGACATTACCATTGCTGCACTATTTAGTAGATACTGAATTTTGCCATGTTTTAACCCAGCATCCCTTTTTCTTTTCTAGATTCCAATCCAGGATCCCACATTGCATTTAGTTTCATGTCTCCTAATTCTTTGTTAATCTTTTCCAAATAAATGCCCAGTTGATCCAGAACTATTCATTAAAATGTCCATTTTTATCAGATTAATTTGAAGTACTGTCTTTGCCATATACCATATATTCTATGTTCTATTTCTGGAGCTTATATATTTTTTGATACATCTATTCATTCACCACTTGTCTGTCAGTTTGTTGTACTGTAGTGGGTTTTGTGTTGCTGTGATAATGAATGCTAGGCTACCAGTATTTCATACTTAAAGACCAGCAGTGTCACTGTATGACAGTTAATTATTTATTGTTGTCCTTCTAGCCAAGTTTCTCCATTTTTGTGATGTATTACAAATCCTAGCTGTTACTCCTGTGATGATTAACCATTTTGAAATGAGTTGCTAAAGGGATTAACATGGGACTAAGGAGTTAAATTTACAGTGGAATTAAAAATTAAAGATGCCCCCATGTTAATAGAGGGTGTTACTAAAGTCACCACCCATAGTTTCCTTGGGGGCATAGTCTGACTTCAATTTATAAGACTGCTTTGGTCAAGTTTACTCTCTTGCACTGCATCTTGTATTTTGCTCATTACATCTGAACTCTATCTAGTTTGTTGGACTTTGGCCCCTCACGTGACTTGATTTACTAGCTTCCGAAGCTTTGTGCATCAACACCCTGTTAGTCTGACCTGTAGATATGGGTTCCTCAGCTCCTAAAACAATGTGGGTGAAAAGATTCTTTGAGAGTAATCTCTGAACTATGTATTAGGGATTGCCAGTCTCCACAATTGAGTGAGCTATTTACTTAGATAATTGTGAGTTTTGTGAGATGTAGCAACATGTTTCGGAACACTGGAACTTGAGGGAAGGAAGGTGAAGTGATTGATATAAAGGACTATGGAATAGTGTAATATGTTTGAAAAGTTGAACAGTTGAGATATCTTTAACTTTAATTTATAGGGATCAACCTTATACGGATCTTTCTAAAAGAAATTGTTCATGCAATATTGCTGCTGTTGTCGTTAAGTGCCTTTACGTCATTTCTGACTCATAACGACCCTGTATAGGGTTTCTGAGGAACAGTTTTTGAGTTTGAACTGCCGACCTTAAGGTTTAAATTGACTTTAAATTTCAGTGCTTATTCTGCAGTGCCAATAATAATTTAAATGTGAGTCTTTCTGATATCACTAAGGTTTACAGTCTCAAAAACTCTGTATAAGATCACTATGAGTCAGAATCAATTCAGTAACATTTAACAACAACAATAACAACTATTTGAAGTACTTGCAGTATTTTCACATTGTTGCTAAGTATCAAGTAGGTTTCCACTCATAGTGACCCTGTGTAGTGTTTCAGAGATTGTAAATCTTTATGGGACTAGAAAGCCTTATATTTCTTCCATTTTCATTTAGTGTAGTAAAAATAAGTTTTTGATCATGTATTTGTATCAGTAAGCCCTTTACAAATACTACCATTTTCCATAAATCTCTAAAATAAATTCTCAACACTACACAGTCTGAGACTAGATTGGCACTGGATTTGAAACTGAAAGACATTTAGCTAACAATTTTGATAGGATTATTTTTCTACAGTATAAATTAATGTTTACCACATCAAAAATATCTTTGGTGGTGTTTAACTCTATCTACTGCATAGAATGTTTTCAGATAGATAATGAAGATAAATTTTTTAAAAACTTATTTAAATGAGTTTGTTATGCAAACAAATGAGAGAATATTCTAAATTGGATCATGTTAGCATTGTGAGCTAATCGTGGAGTTATAAAATATCTTAGGTTTTTTGTTTAGTTCTTGTTTTTATTTCTTACTCTAGCTTTAATTTTAAAATGTTGCACTTTCTTCATGATTTTCCTCTTTTATCCAAATAATAGTTAAAATCAAATATATAATGTATCCATTGGATATGTCAGCAACAGGAAATTGGTTCCTCATTTCGTAACAATTAAATCCTTTCTCTCTTTAAAGAAAAGCCAAAATAGATTAGCATTTCAAGAACATATTGTTGCGGAGAGTGGGACCCTACCCAGAGAAGCAGTGACACCAGAGAAGGAGGCAGAGACAATGATGTGTAGAGATGGAGCAGCTGGGGACTTCAGACCCAGAGAGGGAGAGGGCCTGTGTGCTGACAACCGGGGGCAGGCTTGCAGGGTATACCCTTTAGTTGGTTGATGACGCATGGAGGGGATTGTAACCATGGCAATGAAACGATATTTGAGAGAATGAATGTAAAGGTGATATTCTCCCATGTAAACTATCACGTAATTCACAATAAAACATTAAAAAAAAAAAAAGAACATATTGTTGTTATTGTTGTGAGTGTCTATTGTTGTTATTGTTGTGAGTGTCATGGAATCAGTTCCAACCCATAGCGACCCTGTATAGAGATTTCCCAGGACTGACTGGTGAGCTTGAACCACTGATCTTATGGTTCAAATTACTTTACAGTTCAGCGTATTAACTCACAGCACCACTATATAGTCCTAGTGTGCAGAAGACGATAAGGTCAGTTGGAATCTGACCTTTACCAACCATATGTATATGTATATATATATAAGTATTTCCAATTTTGTTGTTGTTAAGTGCCATCAAATCAGTTCTGAGTCATAGGCAACTAGTGGGTTTGACCTGCTGACCTTATGGGTGGCAGTTGAGTACTTATCCTACAGTAGTCCTGGTGTGACACTGTAGGTTAATGTAAAAAAATGTATAAATATCTACATCCTATACATTAATTAGCTGAAATGCACTGGTATTGGCTGAGATGGAAAACTGAAAAAGAATGGTGCCACATTCATTGTCAATAAGAATATTTTAAGTTATATTTTGAAATACAAGTTTGCTTGTAATAGGCTAATATCCATAAGTGTACAAGGAAGACCAGTTAATACCACTATTACGAAAATTTACCCATCAACCACTAATGCCAGTAATGATGAAATTGAAGAATTCTACCAAATTCTTTAGTCTGAATTTTAATCAAGATTCATTGCTAATTACTGGTGACTAGAATGCCAAGTTAGGAAACAAAAAGGGAGGATCAGTAGTTGGGAAATATGGTCTTGGAGGTAGAAATTATGCTGAAGATCGCGTGATTAAATTTTACAGCACCAATGACTTCTTCTACATAAAAGGCAACTGTACACATTAGATGGAATACACAGAAACCAAATTTATTAGATCTGCGGGTAGGGGTGGGGTGCCAGCAGAAACACTCAATACTATTTGTCAGAACAGAGTCAGAAGTTGAGTAGGGAACAGACCATCAATGCTCATATGCAATTTCTGGCTGAAGCTGAAGAAAATTACAATAAGTCCATTAGAGTCAAAATGACATTGACTGTGTTGTTGTTGGTGGTAATGTCTGTCGAGTCATATCTGATTCATAGTTATCCTGTATGGGGTTTCCAATATTGCAAAGTATATGTATTCTGGAACACTTAATTGCACACATAAGGAATCTGTATGCATATCTAGAGGCATTTGTTCAAACAGAAATGGGAAACACTGAATGGTTTAAAATTAAGAGAGGTGTGCGACAGAGTTTTATTCTTTCACCATACTTATTTAACATGTATGCTGAGTAAACAGTCCAAGAAGCTGAGTTATATGAAGAAAAATGTGGCATCAGGATTGGAGGAACACTCAACAACCTGAGATATGCAGATGACACAACTTTGCTTGCTGAAAGTGAAGAGGACTTAAAACATATACTGATGAAGATCAAAGAACACAGCCTTCAATATGGATTGCATCTCAATCTAAAGAAAACAAAACTCCTCACCACTGGACCAATAAACAACATTCTTCTCAATGGAGAAAAGATTGAAGTTTTCAAGGACTACATTCTTCTTGGATCAACCATCAACACTCATGGAAACAGCAGTCAAGAAATCAAATGACATATTGCAGTAGGCAAGTCTGCTGCACAAGATCGTTTTAAAGTGTTGAAGAGCAAAGATGCTAACTTGAGGACTAAGGTATGCCTTATCCAAGCCATGATATTTTCAATAACCTCATATGCATGCAAGAGCTGAACAGTGAACAAGTAAGACCATAGAAGAATTGATTCATTTCAGTTATGATATTGGAGGGAGATATTGAAAGTACTGTGGGCTTCCAAAAGAACAAACAGATCTGTGTTGGAAGAAGTGCAGTCAGAGTGTTTCTTGGAGACCAAGATGGCCAAACTTTGTCTCATACTCTGGACATATTATCAGGAGGTATTAGTCTCTGGAGAAGGATATCATATTTGGTATGGTGGAGGGTCAGAGAAAAAGAGGAAGACTCCCAGCAAAATGGAATGGCAAACTGGCAGCATCAATGGGTTCAAGCCTGGCAACAATTATGAGGTTGGCCCAGGACCAGGCAGTGTTTTGTTCTGTTGTGCATAGGGTCACTATGAATTGGTACCAACATGTTGGCACCTAAGAACAACAACAGGATTTCCAAAGTCCACTGGTGGGTTTGAATCAACAATCTTACAGTTAGCATTCTAGAGTTTAACCTACAGCTTCACATCAGAACTCCTTAAATATGTTATTGTTTTTGTTCGGTGCCTTCAAGCCAGTTCTAAACCACAGTGACCCTATTCAAAACAGAAGAAAACACTACTCATTCCTGCACCATCCTCAATATTGTTCTTATTCTTAAACCCATTTCTGCTGCCTCTGTGTCAATCCATCTCCTTGGGTTATCTTCCTCTGTTTCTCTGACCCTCCACTTTACCAAGAATGATTTATTTGTTCAGGGACTGGTTCCACCTGAAGTATTAGAGACAATGTCTCACCATCTTTGCTTCTAAGGAGCATTCTTGACTTATTTCTTTCAACACACATTTGTTTATTCTTGAATATATCCACCTGGATTCAGATATGAGCTAAAGTACAGATTTAATGACCAAAGACCAGAACACTAATGACCAAAGACCAGAACAATGTCCAGAACAGTTTTGGAATGGCATCAACAGCATTATACAGGAAGAAATTTCAAGGACAGAAAAGAAGGAAAAATCAAAACTAGATGTCAGAAGACATTGCTAAACTTGCTTTTGAGTCTAGAGAAGCTGAAACAAAAGGAAGAAATGAGTCAGTAAAAGAGATAAATGGAAAATTTTGAAGGCCAGCTCAGATAGACAGTATATATAGTGAAATGTACAAAGACGTGGAATTAGAAAACCAAAACCAAAGAATACACTTAGAATTTCTCTAACTATAAGAACTGAAGAAAAAATTCATATCTTTACTTGAAATAAGGAAGGAGTCTATAGACAGCATAACAGGTGACTATATACATGAGACTTACCAGATGGAATACATAGAAACCAAACTGATTACACCTGTGGAAAGAGAAGATGGAAAAACTCTATATCATCAGTGAAAATAAAACCAGGGGCAGACTGTGGAACAGACCATCAACTATTCATGTGCAAATTCAAACTGAAGCTGAAGAAAATGGAAACAAGTCCATGAGAGTCAAAATATGGCCTTGAATATAGCCCACATGAATTTAGAGATCATCTGAAGAACAGATATGATACATTAAACACTAAAGACTGAGGACCAGAAGAGTTGTGGGATGACATCAAGAACATCATATGTGAAGAAAGCAAAAAGTCATAAAAATGACAAAAAAGAAGGAAAAGGTCAAAATGGATGTCAGAAGAGACTCTGAAACTTGCTCTCCAGCGTTGAGATGCTAAAGCAAATGGAAGAAATGAGGAGATCCAAAAGCTGAA
>NW_006408520.1:41870833-41873228 GCF_000296735.1 Chrysochloris asiatica | reverse complement strand
TAAGTGTTCCTGAATCCTCATACTTCGTAATGTTGTCCATAGCTTGTCATGATCCACACAATCGAAAGCCTTTGCATAGTCAATAAAGCACAGGTAAATATCTTTCTGATATTCTCTGCTTTCAGCCAAGATCCATCAGTTTTCATCAATGATATCAGTCCTTCCATGGCCTCTTCTGAATCTGGCTTGAACCTCTGGAAGTACTCTGTAAATGTATGTTTGCAGTCGTTTCTGTTTGCAAGTAAAATTTTACTTGCATGGGATAGCAAAGAGATTGTCCAATGATTTCTGTATTCCATTGGGTCTCCTCTCTTTGGTATGGCCACAAATGAGGACCTACTCCAATCAGTCAACCAGATAGTTGTCTTCCAAATTTCTTGTCAGAAATGAGTGAGTGCCTACCATGCCACTTCACTTTCTTGAAATATTTCAAGTTTTATTCCATCAGTTCCTGGTGTCTTGTTCTTTCCCAATGTCTTCAATGCTCCTTGGACTTCCTCCTTCAGTATAAGTGGCTCTTGATCATATGCTACTTCTTGAAATGGTTGAACATTTACCTTTTCCTTTTGGTACAGTGATTCTATGAATTCCGTCCATCTTCTCTTGATGCTTTGCATCATTCACTAATTTGCACAGAAAATCTTTCAATAACGAAAGTCAAGGCTTGAATTTTTTTTTATTAAGTACTCCCAGCTTGAGAAATGCTGAGTGTGTTCTTCCTTTTTAGTTTTCTGATTCCAGATCTTTGCACATTTTTTTTGCTGTGATATTTGGCTTTATCTTTTCAAGCAGATCTTTGAAATTTTCTGTTCAACTCTTGGACCTCCTTATTTCTGCCATTTGTGTTTGCATCTCTATGCTGGAGAGCAAGTTTCATTGTCTCTTCTGACATCCATTTTGGCCTTTTCCTTCTTTCTTTTCTTCTTAATGACTTTTTGCTTTATTCATGTATAATGTTCTATATGTCATCCCACAACTCTTTTTGTCTTCAGTGTTTAATGCTTAATGCATCAAATCTGTTCTTCAGATGATCTCTAAATTCAGCTGGGATATATTCAAGGTCATATTTTGACTCTCGTGGACATTTTTTTCCATTTTCTTCAGCTTCAGTTTGAATTTGCATATGAGTAATTGATGGTCTCCACCTTTTGTCTGTCCGTTCGTTTGTCATACTGTGGTGGCTTGTGAGTTGCTGTGATTCTGGAAGTTATGCCACTGGTATTTTAAATACCAGCAGGGTCACCCATGGTGGACAGGTGTTAGATGAGCTTCCAGACAGAGACAGACTAGGAAGAAGGAGTGACAGAATACTTCCAAATATGTAGTCACTGAAAACCTTATTAATAGCAGAGAAACATTGTCAGATATAGTGCCAGAAAATGAGGCCCTCAGGGTGGAAGGCACTCAAAATGCGATTGGAGAAGAGCTGCCTCCTCAAAATAGAGTTAGCCGTGTTGACGGGAATGGAGTAAAGCCCATGGAAGAAAAGCCTGCAGGATCTTCATTTGCTGATGGGGCACAACACAAAATTAAGAGAAATAGCTGTAAACATCCACTGAAAATTTGAACAAGGAATGTATGAAATATGAATCTGAGAAAATCGGAAGTTATCAAAAATGAAATGGAACAAATAAACACCAACATCTTAGGTATTGTGAGCTGAAATGGATTGCTACTAGCCAATTTGAATCTTATGATGACATGGTTTACTATGCCAGAAATGGCAAATTGAAGAGGATTGGAGTTGCATTCATTGTCAAAAACAACATATCCAGATCAGTCATGAGGTACATTGCTGTCTGTCATAGGATAATATCCATACCCTACAGGGAAGCCCAGTTAATACCTCTATTATTCAAAGATATGCAGAAACCACTAAAGCAAGTGAATTCTATGAACTTCTTCAATCTGAAGTTGATCACACATGCAATCATGATGTATTGATCATTACTGACGATAGGAAAGCAAAGGTTGGGAGAAAAGAGGAAGCATCAATAGATGACAAATATGGCCTTGGTGATAAAAATGATGCTGGAGAATGCATGATAGAATTCTGCAAAACCAATGATTTGTTCATTTCAAATACCTTTGTCAGACAGCATAATAGACGACTATACACATGGACCTCACCAGATGGAATACATAGAAATCAAATTGACTACATCTGTGGAAAGAGATGATGGGACAGCTCCATATGATCAGTCAAAACAAGGCCAGGGGCAGTCTGTGGAGCAGACCATCCATTACTCATATGCAAATTCAATCTGAAGCTGAAGAAAATGAAAACAAGTCCATGAGAGCCAAAATATGACTTTGAATATATACCACCTGAATTTAGAGATCATCTGAAGAACAGATTTGATATTTGAAACAGTAAAGACCAAAGACTAGAAGA
>NW_006408520.1:41862778-41869877 GCF_000296735.1 Chrysochloris asiatica | reverse complement strand
CTGAAAGTGCAGAGGACTTATAACATTTACTGATGAAGATCAAAGAACACAGCCTTCTGTATGGATTACATCTCAATGTAAAGAAAACAAAAATCTTCACCATTGGACCAATAAACAACATTCTTTTCAACCAAGAAAAGATTGAAGTTGTCAAGGACTTCATTCTTCTTGGATCAACCATGAACACTCAAGGAAGCAGCAGTCAAGAAATCAAACAACATACTTCATTAGGCAAATCTGCTGCAAAGCACTTCTTGAAAGCATTTAAGAGCAAAGATGACAATTTGAGGACTAAGGTGCACCTGATCCAAGCCTTAGTATTTTTAATAACCTCGTATGCATGTGAAAGTTAGACAATGAATAAATAAAACTATTGATGAATTTGAGTTGTGGTGTTGGAGAAGAATATTAAAAGTACATGAACTGCCAAAAGTACAACTGGATCTGTGTTGGACGAAACACAGTCAGGGTGCTTCTTGGAAGCCAGGATGATCAGAATTCATCTTCCATACTTTAGATATTTTATTGAGGGACCAGTCCCTGGAGAAGGAGATCATGTTTAGTAAAGTGAAAGGT
The DNA here is from genome assembly GCF_000296735.1 of Chrysochloris asiatica. Classification (NCBI taxonomy): domain Eukaryota; kingdom Metazoa; phylum Chordata; class Mammalia; order Afrosoricida; family Chrysochloridae; genus Chrysochloris; species Chrysochloris asiatica. The sequence goes on along the minus strand of NW_006408520.1, from coordinate 41,869,301 downwards.
TGGATAAAAAGAGGAAGATTCTCAACAAGATAGATTGTAGCAATGGCCTCAAACATAGTAACAATTGTTAGGTTAGAGTAGGACCAGGCAGTGTTTCATTCTGTTGTGTGTAGGGTCAGTAATGACATGTTATGGCTCTTAACAAGTGTAAATTGCTGTAATTTTGAAGATTTTCTAGAAAGAACCTTGCTTATGGATATAGATGACCTAAATTCCAGCCAGGATGAAAATTTTGCACATCAAGGAACATGCTTCTCTTTATAGATTGCTGTGTTGATTGTTGATATTGTTAAATGCTATCATTTCTGTTCTGACTCATTGCCAGCCTGTATGTGATTTCTGAGAAGCCATTGGTTGATTTGAAACACCGACCTTGCATTTAGCACAGTTCTTTGCCTATAGCATCACACCAGAGCAATTTAATAATTGGATACCTAAAATGTCGAGTGGGGGAGACAAAGACATGAAGTGGCTGGTTTGTAGAGTTTCATGAGTGATTTTACACTTACAGTGATTTTGGGGAAAGTTAACTCATCATGCATGAAAGGGTCAATGGCTAGAAGAGCCACTGGGTGGCCCATTGTGCAGTGAATTGTTTGATGTGGATTCTAGCCATAGTCTTTTTAATATTTTGAGAGTAGAGTAGGGCAGAGGCCAGAGATACCTGGCTCCAGGCATCGCTAAGGAGAAGCTTTTCTGACTGAAATAACTCTGCTTTGAATGTTTTCTGATCCTGCATTGTAACCTGTTAATCACCCTGATAAACAGTATAATTGTGAGTAGGGTGCCTGAGTTTTCTGTGGTTAATTCAGTGAATTATTGAACGCAGCTGAGTAAGGTAGTGCTGAGAAAGCTATGGCAATGTTGTTTATAGTGCAGTACAGTGCTGTTGTAAATAGGAAATTTCTATGGCTGTGTCATCTAACTGTTTATGTTTTTGCTATTCTTAAGTATCATTGAGTCCTTCTGACTCATGATGGTGGTGGTGGTTATATGCCGTGGAGTCGGTTCCGATTCATGGAGACCCTGTACAGGTTTCCAAGGCTATAAATCTTTATGGGAGCAGAAAGCCTTATCTTTCTCTCACGGAACAGCTGGTAGTTTCAAACTGCTGTCCTTGAGGTTAGCAGCCCGATATGTAACCACTGTGCAACCCTGTTTCCAAGGAGTGCTGAATTTGAACTCTGACCTTGGGGTGCATTATTCCACAGCACCACTCCAGGACCCCAGTTGTTTATAGTCTGTATAATACAGCTAAGGTGATCTGGTAGCTTAGTAGTTATGAGTTAGGTTGCTAACCTCAAGGTCAACAGTTCAAAACTACCTGTCATGCCCTGGAATAAAGATGAGGCTTTCTGCTCCCATAAAGATTTATAGTCTCAAAATCCTATATAGGGTCACTGAGTCGGAACCGACACCACAGCACACCACCTCCACTACCACCACCACCATAAAATAACTATTGGGAGTACTGTGGCTCTGTAGGATAAAAATTGTACTGTAAACCGTGGGGTCACCAGTTCAAACCCATCAGATGCTCCTCAGGAAAAAGCTGAGACTTTCTGCTCCCCCAAAGATTTACATTCTTGGAAAAGCTATACATTCTCTCTATAAGTTGGAATCTACTAGATGGAACTTAAAAATATATATAAATGCTGACTTCTGGTGTGTTAGTTACTATAGGATAAGCACTGGACTGTAAACAACAAGGTCAGCAGTTCAAACCCATCAGCCTCTCCTCAGAAACTCTATATATGGTCGCTATGAGTCATAACTAACTTGATACCACTTAACAACAACAACAACAATAAAATAATTTATTATATGTGTTAATTTTATACACTATTACTTTGATAAACCAAGCCATGGTACAGTGCTGTAATTTAAGCATTGGACTGGTAACTGCAAAGTCAGCAGTTTAAAGCCACCAGCAGCTACCTGCAACCTCTATACAGCATCTCTGTGAATTGAAGCAACTAGAATGCTGTTGTGTTAGTTCATTTTATTATTGATTATCTGGGCCTTTCCAAGTATACTATTGTATCATCTGTAGTGAAAGATGGTGGGTGTTTTGTTTTGTTTACATTCCATAGTATGAAGGTGAGTCAAAAAATTATCTGAACTCTGATTATATTAAAACTTCTGTTCGCTCCACTGTGTCATCAGCAGTTTCCATTCAAGGTCACTTCTGTGCAAATGTGAAAGTTGACATCGGCAAACAAAATTTGGACCGATATTTGAAGGAAGGTTTTTACCTTCCTTCTTTAAAATAATTCTTTAAAAGAATCTTCTTAAGACACTTTAAAAGAATCTCTTAATATTCTTTAAAAGAATCATCACTAGTGACAAGACATGGATTCAATACTATGAGTCTGAGAGTAATTCGCAAAGTATGGAAGGGAAACATCCTCAATCGCTGACCAAGAAAATGTTCAAAAGTCTACCTGGAAAAATTGATGCTTACAGTTTTCTGTGATTCTCAAGGGCCAGTATTGGAACACTAACAGGAAAAAACTTCAGCAATCAGCAATGCTCCTTACAGGGAAATGCTCTTTGAAGCTTGGAAGCCTAATTTTTGGATTAAAAGCAGAGGACTGCTATTCAAAAGCACAGTGTTCTTGCATGACAATGCACAACCAATTACCTCTGCCCACACTGTTGACATTCTGCAAAAGCTCTGTTTTAAGGTGTTAAAGCATCCTCCCTATAGTTCTGATCTTGCTCCATAAAATACACTGAAAGCAACCTTTCAAGGACTAAGATTAACCTCTGAGGAAGAAGTGAAGACAGCTGTTTATTCATGGCTTACAATTCAGTCTAAATCATTGACAGATTGACAAAGTGTACTAAAATCAAGGTGATTAAGTCAAAAAATGGTGCACTTGTATTTTCTAAAAGTTGATTAAGATAAATTCTATGGCCAGAATGCGAATAATTTTGACACGCCCTCATAGTACTGCAGTGATTAATGTCTTGTTAAATGTATTAGCTAATAGCTCTAGTACAAGATTGAATAGTAGAATACTATTCCTTATCACATTTGTTGCTCTGAATAATACAGTGTCTGATATCAGCATCACTACCCCTCCTCCCTTTTTCCTTCTATTTGCCTGGTATATATTCGTTCATGCTTTTCACAATCACTTTGCTTTAGATATATCTCTTATATATAGCATCTAATCGTCTCTCTGTGAGTCAATATTATATATGTTTGTTGTTTTTTTCCATAACTGGAAAAGCACTGGTTGCATTGTTGGCTAAGAATTTGTCTGTTAACCACAAGTTTAGTAGTTCAAAGTCCCTAGCCACTGTGCTGGAGAAAGACAAGGCTGTCTGCTCCAGTGAAGATATACAATTTTTTGAATGCTTGGGAGCAGTTCTGTTGTGTGCTATACAGGGTCATGATGAGTTAGAATCCACTCATTGGCAGTGGGATGGGGTATGCATGAGATGGGTACATAACATTTGTTAGTATAATTGATATAAATTGTTTCAACTCTGTCATGATATTTAAAAATTAAGAGTTTTTGTACTTAAATATTTATGAATTAGACTATATTACCTTATTCATTTATATATGCATTTTCTTTAAGAGTCCTTCGCAAATGAATACTAGATAGAATGACACTCATTTAGGTAATCTGACCCATAAATATCCTCTCAACTACTTCAGAGAAGTGGAGGAACAAACAAGGATGCTTCAAAGAGTTGGAGGAAAAACAGAATTAAAAAAATAGTGGAAGTTTTCCATAAACATTTAGAAGCCTCCTCGTAATTTCTAAAAAAGGGAACTTTTGGAGGAAAAACTGAAACTGTAGCAACTCAGCGAGTTTTCTCCCTTTCTATTCAGATTTGATCTATTATAAAATCTGCATTCAAGCAAATTAATTAAAACAGGATATTAGAAAAGGGAGAAATATTTAAATTGTTCTTAGATTAGAAAGTGCCCGAGGCCCAGTGACATCTGACAAAAGAAAAGGGCAACATCGGAAATAGTTGACTTAAATGATTCTATCACAGTAAATCTTAATCTAGGACACAATTTAAAAGAGGAGTTTCAAATCAGTTAATGGAGATGTCCTTGAACTAGAAAAAGCAAAAACATTTCTGGAATATCAAAACAGACAATAAGGGAAGGCTAGCAAAAAGGAGCTCTGATGGCGTAGTGATTACAAATCAGGCCTTGAACCGCAAGGTCAGCAGATCGAAACTAACAGCTGCTCTGAGGGAGAAAGATGAGGCTTTCTGCTCCCATAAAGATTTACAGCCCTGGAAACCCTGTTCAGGGTCACTATGAGTTGGAACCAACTCCATAGTACTTAACAACAACAACAGCATAAAGTACTCAAAACCTTTTTCTGTAACATTTCAGATGTGGTGCTGTAGGATCAGCATTGGACTGTGAACCACAAGATTTGCAGTTCAAACCCAACTGCTGCTCTTGTTGTTGTTGTTGTCAGATGCCATCGAGTCAGAACCAATTCATAGTGACCCCATGCACAGCAGAACAAAACAAGGTCGAATCCTGGACTAACCTTACTACCGCTGCCACACTTGATGCCATCAATGATGTCACCTGGCTGATCCATCTCGTTGGGTGTCTTCCTTTCTTTCTCTGACCCTCCATCTTACCCAGCATGACATTCTTCTCCAGGGACTGTTCCCTCCTGACAATATGTCCAAAGTATGAGAGATGAAGCTTAGCCACCCTGGCCTCCAAGGAGCTCTCCGGCTGCACTTCTTCCAAAACAGATCTGTTGGTTCTTTTGGCAGTCCATGGCACTTTTAGTATTCTCCTCCAACACCACAACACAAAGGCATCAATTCTTCTACCATCTTCCTTACTCACTGTCCAGCTTTAGCATCCTCTTAGGAAACCTTATATAGTATAGGGTTTCTATAAGTTGTAACCAACTCTACATCACTTAACATAGTTTTTGTGGAGTCCCGTAAGTTATAAATGTCTTCATGTAAGTTTTAAAGTGTTTATGTACTATTCTTTTGTCAGATATCATTTCTACTACTGTAGGAAAAACGATAGACTTCAAACCTAACGGTCATCAATTCAAACCCACCAGTTGTTCCTTGGAAAATCTATACAGAGTCTCTATTCTCTATCAACCAGAACCAACTGAATGACACTTAAAAACCACAACATAGTTATTATAAGCAACTTACTTGTGAAATTTATGGATTTAGATACTAAGGGAAGTAAATGTTGACATTGAAGGGACATTAGTGGAGCTGTAGGATAATCACTGGACTGCAATGTCAGTTTGAACATTGAGTCAGAGGTTCAAGCTTCCTAGTAACTCCTCAGGCACACTATACAGGGTTGCTATGAGGTCGAACCAATGCAACAACACTAAACATCAAAAACGAACCAAATACCAAAGCCACTGCCATCAAGACAATTCCAATTCTAGCCAAAAAGCCTGTAAGTTTTTTATTAGGCTATAATTCTTTATAGGAGTTAAATGCCTCATTTTTCTCCTGACTTACTTCTGGTGGGTTAGCATCCCAGTGCTCCTACAGCATGACTAGTGCTCCTACAGCATGACTAGAGCTCCTACAGCATGACCAGAGCTCGTAAAGCATGAACAGAGCTCCTACAGCATGACCAGAGCTCGTAAAGCATGACCAGAGCTCCTACAGCATGACCAGAGCTCCTAAAGCATGACCAGAGCTCCTACAGCATGACCAGAGCTCCTACAGCATGACCAGAGATCCTACAGCATGACCAGAGCTCCTACAGCATGATCAGAGCTCCTACAGCATGACTACAGCTCCTACAGCATGACTAGAGTTCTTACAGCATGACCAGAGATCCTACAGCATGACCAGAGATCCTACAGCATGACCAGAGCTCCTACAGCATGACTACAGCTCCTACAGCATGACCAGAGCTTCTACAGCATGACCAGAGCTCCTACAGCATGACCAGAGCTCCAACAGCATGACCAGAGCTCCTACAGCATGACCATAGCTCCTACAACACAACTAGAGCTCCAACAGTATGAACAGAGTTCCTACAGTATGACCAGCACTCTTAGAGCATGACAAGAGCTCCTACAGCATGACCAGAGCTCCTAAAACATGACTAGAGCTCCTATAGCATGACTAGAGTTCCTACAGCATGACTAGAGCTCCTACAGCATGACCAGAGCTCCTACAGCATAACCAGAGCTCCTACAGCAGGATTAGAGCTCCTACAGCATGACTAGAATTCCTACAGCATGACCAGAGCTCCTACAACATGACCAGAGCTCCTACAACATGATTAGAGCAACTACAGCATGATTAGAGCTCCTACAGCATGACTAGAGTTTCTACAGCATGGCTAGAGCTCCTACAGCATGACCAGAGCTCCTAGAGCCTGACCATAGCTCCTACAACATGACTAGAGCTGCTATAGCATGATTAGAGCTCCTACAGCATGACTAGAGTTCTTACAGCATGACTAGAGCTCCTACAGCATGACCAGAGCTCCTACAGCATCACTAGAGCTCCTACAGCATGACCA
>NW_006408520.1:41859539-41860710 GCF_000296735.1 Chrysochloris asiatica | reverse complement strand
GGACATATTGTCAGGAGGGACCAGTCACTGGAGATGGATATCATGTTTGGTAGGGCGGAGGGTCAGAGAAAAAGAGGAAGACTTCCAGAGAGATGGATTAGCAAAGTGGCAGCATCAATGGGCTTAAGAGTGGTAAAAATTGTGAGGTTGGCCCAGGATCAGGCAGTGTTTTGTTCTGTTTTACATAGGGTCACTGTGAGTCGGTACTAACTTGATGGCATCTAACAATAATAACTCACTATGAGTGATGAAATAGCCAATCATTCAAATTCAAAAGGATAACATATATATATAAGGGCAAAGTTAAGAAAGAATGGGAAGGTAGGTGGAAGGGAAACAGGAACAAGAGAGAGGAAGCAGAATAACTTGTTCCATGGAGGAGATTGCAATCATGGAGATGAAAAAAAGTGTATTATTTGTTAAATGTAAGACTGATGATCTAGTATGGATACAATTTATAATAAGGTATAGCAATACCTTTCAGTATTAACATATTTCACTTCCAGATATGATCATTCTGTCTAACTGGAGTGTTTTTACCTAGTCTGAACTCTCTGTAGATTTTTAAATCTAGACTTTAACAGGATTTCTCTGTTCTGAAAGAAAAGCCTTCCTATTCTACCCTATATTTGTTTATTACTTATTAATATAATTATTATTGAATAAATTTATTTGTAACTATAAGTTTGTATCCACCACTTGTCTGTCAGTTAGTTTTACTATGGTGGCTTGTGTGTTGCTGTTATGCTAGAAGTTATGCTACCTATATTTAAATATCAACAGGGTCACCCAGGTTGGACAGGATTCACCTGAGCTTCCAGACTATGACAAACTAGTAAGAAGGAATAGAAAGACTATTTCTGAATGTTTAGCCACAAAAAACCTTGTGCATATCAGCAGAATATTGTCCGTTAGTTCCAGAAGATGAGAATATATGCATAGCACCAGAATATTTTCAGATATAATGTCAGAGGGTGAGCCTCTCAGGTCAGAAGAATATTACTGGTTAAGAGCTGCCTCCTCAAAAGTGAGTTGACCGAGAATGACAAAGAGTAAAGCTTTTGTGACCTTCATTTGCTGATGGGGATCAACTCAAAATGTGGAGAAACAGTCGCAAATATTTATTAATAGTTGGAAAATAGAAAGTACAAAATATGAATACAGGATAATA
>NW_006408520.1:41847710-41849032 GCF_000296735.1 Chrysochloris asiatica | reverse complement strand
GAGTAGTTTAAAATTAGGAAAAGTGTGCTACAGGGTTGTATTCTTTCACCATTTGTTTTTATTCTATATGTTGAACAAATAATCTGAGAAACTGGATTATATGAAGAAGACTGTGCACCAAAATCAGAGGAAGACTCATTAACAATTTGTGATATGCAGATGATACAAATGATATATTTGCTGAAAGTGAAGAGAACTTAAAATACTAACCGACAAAGAGCAAATGCCACAGCCTTCAGTATGGGATGCACCTCAATGTAAAGAAAACAAAATTACTCTCCACGGCACATGCCATCATTGTAAAAGGAGAAAAAATCCAACTTGTCAAAGACTTTATCGTAACTGGATCCACTGTCAACACTCATGGAAACAGCAGTCAGGAAGTCAACAGTTGTTTTACATCTCTATTACATTATATTTAAAATTTTCAAGAGCAAAGATTTCACTTTGAAGACTAAGGTGCACATGACCCAAGTCATGGTATTTTTAATAGCTTCATTGTTCAGTGACATCCAGTTGGTTCCAACCCATTGTGACATTGTGTAGGGTTTCTGAGGAGTGACTGGTGAGCTTGAACCAACAACCTTGAGGTTCAAACTGACTTTGCAGTTCAGCATATTAACCAACACAGCACCTCATGCTTGGGAAATTGGATCATAAGTAAGGGAGACAATTGAAAAATTGATGATTTGAGTTATGGTGTTGAAGAAGAATATTAAAAGTATCATAGACTGCCAGGAGAAAAAACACATCTGTGTTTGAAGTACAGCTAGAATTTTCCTAGAAGCTAGGAGACCAGACTTCATCTCACATACTTTGAACATACTATCAGTATGGATCAGTTCCTGAAGAAGGACATCATGCTTGGTAAAGTGGAGGGTCAGCAAAAAAGAAGACCCAATGATATGGCTAGAAGCATCAGCAATGGGCGTAAGTGTAACAATGATTTTGAGGATGACACAGGACAGAGTAATGTTTTGTTCTGTTGCCCATAGGGTCACTATTAGAACTGCCTCAATGGCACCTAACAACAACAAGTTTTTATACCCTTAATAGAATAAATCCAATTGTATCTGCATCTTGACCATTAGGATATAGTACATCTGACAAAGAATCTAGATCCACAAAATGTTTTAAACTAAATTGAGCTGAATTTTTCTTTCAATAATAGGAATTAATAGATCAAAGAGCACAGCCTTCGATATGGATTACGTCTCAATGTCAAGAAAACAAAAATCCTCACCACTGGACTAATAAACAACATTCTTATCAATGGAGAAAAGATTGAAGTTGTCAAGGACTTCATTCTTCTTGGATCAACT
>NW_006408520.1:41836352-41847305 GCF_000296735.1 Chrysochloris asiatica | reverse complement strand
ACTGGAGAAGGATGTCATGCTGGGTAAGGTGGAGGGTCAGAGAAAAAGAGGAAGACCCCTAACGAGATGGATTGGCCAGGTGGCATCATTGATGTCATCAAGTGTGGCAGCAGTAGTGAGGTTGGCCCAAGATCAGACATTGTTTCGTTCTGCTGTGCATGGGGTCGCTATGAGTCAGTTCCAACTCGATGGCACCTCACAACAACAACAACAAATAGAAATGCAGATAGTGGTATTATTGGAAGTTAATTTTGGTCAATTTAGCACTACAACAAAACCTAGGGAATGTGATTTTCTATTCTCAACGGCTTATGGTGTTGATTTTATTAAACAGAATGAAAGGAAAGTTTTCTTAAATAGAGAATGTAGACAAATTGAAATAAATTTTCCTCTCATAATAGTTTTAAAACATAGAACAAATCAGAGTTCTCCATTGGATTGGATTTAGAGCATCTATACCATTTGGGTGATTGTTCACGTGGAAAGTTTGATCTATTCAAAATCCTTTTAATATCTATATTTATCATTAGTTAATAAAGAAAGTGAGATTAATCTTTCCCCTCCCTAGTTATTTCTATCCTGAGTGTTTATATATATGAGAACGTGATCCAAGTTCAAATGCCACACTGTATTTCGATCATAGATGCCAAAGATAATTTTTCCCTCTATAATTAGATGATTTTTAGGTTTTAAAACTTGCAGTGTAAGCATACTTTTTATTGACAAAAAAAAAAATCACCTATTCGTGGTAGAACATGTCTTTTGGTTGGGGAAGAGAGGAAAAAATAAGGTGGTAAATGAAAAATGGAGGTACTCACTCATCTATGCCAAGAAATTTGAAAGACAACTATTTGGCCAACTGATTGGAAGAGAGCCATATTTGTGCCCATTCCAAAGAGAGGTGACCCAATGGAATGCGGAAATCATCAGACAATATCTTTGTTATTCCAAGCGAGTAAAGTTTTACTAAAGGTAATACAGAAATGGCTACAATCATACATTGACAGAGAACTTCCAGAGGTTCAAGACGGATTCAGAAGAGGCCATGGAATGAGGGATATCACTGTAGATGTCTGATGGCCCTTGGCTGAAAACAGAAAAAACCAGAAAGATGTTTTCCTGTACTTTAGTGTCTATATAAGGCTTCTGATTGTGAGGATCATGACAAGCTTGGACAACATTGCAAAGTATGAGTATTCTGGAACACTTAATTGTACTCATGAGGAATCTGTACATGGACCAAGACGCAGTGGTTCAAATAGAACATGCGAACACTGAATGGTTTAAAATTAAGAAAGGTGTGTGAAAAGATTGTATTATTTCACCATATTTACCCAACCTGTATGCTGAGCAGATAATCTGAGAAGCTGGGTTCTATGAAGAAAAATGTGGTGTCAGGATTAGGGGAAGACTCATTAACAACCTGTGATATGCAGATGATACAACCTTGCTTGCTGAAAATGAAGAGGACTTAAAGCATTTACTGATGAAGATCAAAGAACACAGCCTTCGGTATGGAGTGCATCTCAATGTCAAAAAAACAAAAATCCTCACCACTGGACCAATAAACAACATCTTATCAATGGAGAAAAGATTGAATTTGTCAAGGATTTCATTTTTCTTGGATCAACCATCAACACTCATGGAAGTAGAAGTCAAGAAATCAAACAACACATTGCATTAGGCAAATCTGCTGCACAAGACCCTTTTAAAGTGTTAAAGAACAAAGATGTCAACTTGAAGACCAAGGTCGCTATGGGTTGGTACCGACTCGATGGCACCTAACAACAACAACTACTAATGAAAACTGATTTGTTCCTTTGCCAACTTTTAAAAAGCTGATATTTACCTGGTCTGGTTAGCAATGAAATTTATTTTGATTCAATTCCATCTGTAACAGGTCAAAGTATAGCGTGTTTTTCTTTTTTTCTCTCTTATCATTGTTTCCTTTAATGTGAAGTTTATCAAATCACACACCATCATGATGTACCTCATTTTGTTGTTGTTAAGGAAAATCTAGTTAGTTCTGACTCGTAGCAACCCTGTGTAGAGTTTCTGAGGATGAAAATCTTAAAAGAGCGAAAGCATCATCTTTCTCTCATGGAGCAGTTGGTGGGTTTGTACTGCTGACCTTGTAATTAGCAATGTAGTTCTTATTCTACAGATAGCTGATAAGTTCTCAACAAATGTTACCTATATTATAATCCCATTATCTGTTTGATTTTTATGGTTAAGAATTTCCTCTAACTTTTTAAGCCCAAAGATCTTTATCTTCATATTTTCATTAAATGTTTTTTGAGGAATACCTGGAATATACAAGGAGTTAGAAATGCGGTAAGGAATCCTATTATTGCAATGGTTTTGTGCTCACCTGCTAATTGGCAGTTCAAACCCACCAGCAGATCCATGGTATAAAATCATCTGATGATCTACTCCAGAAAAAAATGTTAAATGCTGTGGAGTGACCCTGTATGGGGTTTCTGAGGAGCAGCTGCTTGGTTTGAAATGCCAATCTTGTGGTTAACAGTTCAATGCTATCCTACAGCACCGGAGAAGGACTCTGATATCCCTTATAGCTGATATGAAAAGAGAAAACCAACTTTCAGTTGTGGTATAGATTACTGTGCTTCACTAATATTGATTGGAACAGCTACTGTCTTGCTGGTTGAATTTTAAATGTGGCTTGATGCACCCAGGCATGTGTGATCATCTAAGTACTACTGTAGATACATTACCAATTAGAAAAGAGCAATTTTTTCTGAAGCTAGCTGAAAATACAAATTGCTTGTCAAATGAATAGAGTATGCTTTCCTTGCCAGAGAATACAATGAAGAAGGGTTGGAGAGATATGAGGAAGTTTCAAGAGTTAGCAGTATGGTTAGATAATTAGCCTTTACATATTAAGAGGATTACCTTTGTTCTATGATTATTGAAATAATACAGGGTTATTTAACTAATAGCATTCTAGTTTGAAGATGATTGACTTCAACAGAAATGCATGCTGGCAAAAGTGCTGTAATTGAGAAATGTAGAACTGCATTTCTAACTCATAGAGCATAGTTAATATTCAGCAGAATAAACAATGTATATATTGTATTCATCCTATAAAGATATTTTGCACCATCTGAGTGAGTAGAAAATAGGACATCTGTTTTAAACATGCCCTGTTTTAACCTAAAGAGAAACAACAAGAATGTCTTGTCACTAGAGGGCAGCCATCATCTGTTACAGCCCATAAAGATTTATTTCTGGATATTCCAATCCAATTGTAGGCAGGCAGGGCAGGATTTAGAGTCAGTGATCTGTTTTTCAGCTGCACTTATTATGAAAAGAGGACACTAACATTCAAGTTTAGGCAGCCAATCAGAAATGATCTGCTTAAAGGGCAAAACAAACAGACAACAGCAATACTGTTTGTGTAAATTGCATGTAAATTATATTCCGTTATCATAGAAAACACTGACTGTATTAAAATAATACCTGAGTTTTCATGTTAATGGACTGGCCTCATCCACATTTCTATGGATTTTCTGTTATTTCAAAATAGAAACTAGATTTTCAAGTAAAGAAAAGAAAAATTGCTATAAAATGCCTATGAGGTTGCTCACATTTTCAAATTTTAGCTACTTGTGGAAATCCTGTAGAACCACTAGAAACACTTGGAAATCAAAAGCAAGTGAACTCTTTATATCAATAGGTATTACTAATAGTTTGTGACAGGGATAAATGTACGCCATGCCAACCTAAAAATAATATCATGGCCAATTCTAGTAGAGTTTACCTCTCTCAATTTAAAGAGATCTCCATGTCCAGACAATTTGAATTAAAAATAAGTGTCAGAATTCTGCAGACATATTTGCCTATGCTTTAACTTAGCATCACCTATCCACCTATCATTTGTACTATTTATTCAGCACAGGAGAGGTCGGTAATGAGCAGCTATTTTAGAGCATGGTTTTCACTGACTCTCACATAGATCTGATCCAGATGTCATCCTGTGAAATATAACAAAAACAAAAACAAAATTACAGTAGTGACAGTACCCTGATATATAAGTTAGAATTTCACTCTTTGCTTTTTTTCATATCAAATCCCAACAGTTACTTTGAACGCTAGTGGTTACAAAGAGGTCCAGCTGGAAAAGTATTGATAGATAACCATGGCTATTTGTGAGCTCCTGATGAGGCACTGTAAGATTAACACTGGACTGCAAACCACAGGTCAGCAACTCAAACCCACCAACTGCTTCTCAGAAACCCTAGGCATGGTTACAATAAGTCAGAACTGACTTGATGGCCCTTACGAGCAACAACACATTTGTAAAGTAGAAAAAGTATTTTATACATATGCAGTATTCATGAATCCAATTAGAATATTTCCCATTGAATTAATGAGTCAATAAATGAAGAATGAATGAATAAATATATGGAATCAATATCACATTCATATAAAGATGTCTTTTTGCAGGGATGTAAATGTCAATTGACACACATGTACTATCCTTATCTTTTCCAGGTTTCGTTAAATGCTTCTAACGAGCCCTGGTGGCAATGTAGGATAAGCATTAGATTGCTAACCATTACATTGACAGTTGAAACCCACCAGCTGCCCACTAAGTAAAGATGAAGCTATCTGCTCCTGTAAAGATTCAGTCTTGGAAACCTATATAGGGTTGCTGTGAATTGGAGTCAACTTGATGGAATTGGGTTTGGCTATTGTTTCTGAGGCTTTATACAGGAGCAGAAAGCCTCATTTTTTTCTGATAAGCGCCTGGTGGATTTGAACTGCTGACCTCAAGATTTTGCTATTTCATAATCACTCACTTGTTGTTGTTATTGTTAAGTGCCATTGAGTTGATTCTGACCCATAACAACCCTGTATAGGGTTTCCAAGGAGAAGCTGGTGAACTTAAACCACCAACCTTGCAGTTCAAATGACTTTGTAGTCTGATGCATTAGTCCACAGCACCACACCAGGACTCCAATCACTCACTTAATATACATCAAAAATATAATGATGATCATGGGCAGTCCACACATTTAAAAATAAGATTAGTAGTCATTACATAAGGGATCTAAATGATATTTCAGATATTCATGGATAACAGAATCAGTGCGTTTGTAACGATGTATCTATTTGGTTTGGTTGGTTTGCTTTGCTGACAATTTTGAATTTTACAAGCATTTTGTAAAATGTACTAAATATACAAATATTGGGTTTAGAAAGCTGTAAAATTATAGTTACTTTGACAAGTCAAGATTTTAATTCAGTCCATGAATTTATTCAGGGTCCAGAAAGATTTTTTTAAATATATTGTTAAAATCTTGCATTGAAGTTAAACTTGGTAAGGTCCAAGAACAATTGAATTTATTCAAGTTCCTAAAAAATGAGGGACCAGACTATGGAAAACAACACAGTGCTTGGTAAACTGGAGAGTCAGTGAAAAAAAGGAAGACCCCCAATGAGATGGATTGACACAATGGCAGTAACAATGGGTTCAAACAAGACAAAAATTGTGAGGATGGAATAGGACTTCCTTCTGTTGTATAAATCCTCCCTCATAGAAAAGTATCTTATTCCTTGAGAAAAATGACTGCTTCAGCCATATTCTCTGTTATAGTGTTGTTGTTGTTAAGTGCCATGGAGTCAATTCCTAACCCTGCATTTCAAACTAACCTTGAAGTTCAGTGCTTATCCTACATAGCCACACCAGAACTCCAAGCAAAAAAAACAAAAACAAAACAGCAAATAGCAGGTGGGAGCTAAACAAATGTTTGAGGGGCATAGAAGTGCTATCATATTCTAGAGACAAAGGCACATTTCTGTAGGTCTCTGGCTGTTGTTGTTTTTATGTGCCATTGAGTCAGTTCAACTCATAGCGACTTTGTATAAGGTTTCCAAGGCTTTAAATTATCGAGGAATCTTTCTCTGGCAGAGAGGCTGGCAAGCTTGAACCGTGGGCTTTGTGGTTTGCAGTTCAGTGATTATTGTATGGAGCCACTGCTTTTCTACTAAAACCAGTCAAAATAGCAAGGAAACGAATACATGGTTTGATTGCCACATCTAGTTCATCCCCTTCAAGCAAAAGATGACTTGTAGAAAAGTGTACAGTAGCTCAAGATAAAAGGACATATATAAAAGAATATATATATATTATTTGAGGGACTTGTACCATGTCATATATATATATGTGTGTGTGTGTGTTGTTATCCTAGTGTGGCTCTGTAGGATAAACACTGGACTGCTAACTGCAAGGGTTGTGGCTCAAACTCACCAGCCTCTCCTTGGAAATCCTATTGCTGTTGATAAGTGTTGTAGAATCTGTTCCAACTCATAGCAACTCTGTATAGGGTATCCAAGGAGCAGCTGGTGAAACTGAACTGCCAACCTTGCAGTTCAAATCAACATTATAATTAAGTGCATTACCCCATAGTGCTACACTAGGACTCCTAGAAACCCTATACAAGGTTATTGTGAGTCAGAATTGTATTCATGGCACTTAACAACAACAACATAGGATAAGCACTGGACTGAGAACCAAAAGGTCAGTGGTTCAAACTCACCAGCTGTTCCTCAGAAAGCCTATACTAGGTTACTATGAATCAGAACCCACCCCACAGCTGCACTTAATAATAACAACAACAAATACACATACCCCCACACAAATACATAGAATATAAGGGACTTCAACCATGTCATATATATTTGTGTGTGTGTGTAAGTTTAGGCTTTAGTTTTGACATTTCATATGTTTAAAACTGGTAACAAAAAAGTCACATAAGCAACCGTTGAAATCACAAATATATTTCTGAGAACATAATTTTCCAAAGCATTTTCTTTTCCCTGAAACTCTTTGCTACTCTGGCCATAAGGTTTAAGAAACTGCTCAAGATTCTGACAACCAACCACAGTGGCCCATCTGTCTGCTGAACCATCCCAACTACCCTCTTTTGTGCCATTTCCCCTTATTTATCATGATACTCTCAAGGCCTTTTCATAAGTCCCAGAGCACTCAAATATGGAACATAGGGGACTGTCCCTCCTCTGCCCTCCTTTGATGTGGTTGGTTTGGTTGTCCTGGAGTAAGTTTCTATTCCCTCGGGATAAGCACCTGATAAGATCCTGCCGGGTCCTGTCTCAAAGGAGAGAACAAATCTGCGTAGTCTTAAATCGACTGGACCAGGGGTTAAATGCTAGAGTGACCCTGGCACCTGGAGATACTGCTTCCCTGACCTTTAAGCTGCTGGGCCTGTGAATGACTTCTGAGCTGCTGGAGGTGTCACAGAGAGACTCAGCAGGGATGAGAATTTTTAATGATTTACAGAACATTGCACAGTACTGAGCACTATATTTTTTCATTATAGAAAATTTCTAGAAATTGCTGCAATATGGAACTTCTGTTAATGACTGTGTAGAAACATATGCATAATAATGCTTATTACTATCAAGATTTGCAATATGCACATGTGTTTACATGCATTCAGATCTAAAATTCATAGTATGATACTGACAGATGTCATCATCTCATTCATCGTCATGATTATAGCTAACATCCATCCAGTGTTTACCATGTGTCAATCAAGGTACTAGGAACTTATGATGTGCTTTCTTATGCAATCCTCACTATAACCTCATATTATTTAACCACATGGTTATCCTAAGTATTGTTACTACTATTATTTCTATTTTACAGGTGAGAATAATTATATGTAGATACATTTATATATAGGCCAAGTCATTTAGCTTATAACTGAGGGAGAGCACAATCCCAAGTAATTGCTGCCTTCTGAATCTGTGCTCTGAAGTATAACATGGCATGTCGCTCACTCCTGGATATTTGCTGAGCTGTTACTATATATGGAGTCGTGGTGTGGTGCTGTGAGTTAATATGCTAGGGTACAATATTGGTTCAACCGCAAGGTTGGTGGTTCAAGCTCACCAGTCTCTTCTCAGAAACCCTATACAGGTTGCAATGAATTAGAACCAACTTGATGGCACTTAACAACAACAACATTACTATACATAAGAGAGAGATAAGAAAAACTTAACATGGGAGGTAGATTTTTTTCAAAACAAACCATAAGAGTTAAAGAGACTGCTAGGATATTGTAACAGGACAGTATCACAGATGTTATTCTTAGAAGATAGATGCAGTGAGGCCACTTAATAAACATAGAAAACAAGTAGCTGTCAGGTTCATTCCTAATCACAGGGTTTTGAATGGCTATTTGTCAGAAGCAGACCACTATAACTTTTCGAGTGCCTCTGCATTAACTCAAACTTCCAACCTTTCCCTAGCAACTCAAGGATTCCACAGTAGATTTAAAAAGTGCAACTTCTAGTATTCATACATACAACCTTGTTAAAAATGATTTTCCACAAAATAAAACGTCCCTTCTTGGCCTCTGGTCCACTTGTGGACAATATAAGGCCTAAAAATTATAATGGAACCAGGCACACTGAGTTCCAATCTTGAAACAATAACTTAGGAGTTGTGCAAGCAGGATTAAAGTATATAATATTTCTAAGCCCTTTTGCTGTTGTTTTCAGTTGCTTTTGAGTTAATTTTGACTCACAGTGATCAAATGGGACAGAGTAGAATGTTCCCTTAATGTTTCCTAGGCTGCGATGTTTCATGGGAACATGTTGTCAAGTCTGTCTCTCATGGAGCAGGTGGGTGTGTGCAAACTGTCATTTTTTTCAGTTAGCAACCAATCACTTAATTGTTAACAGTATTGCCTACCACACAGTATTGCTATAGGATTAGATTTAAAGGATGCCAAACACATAATGCACTATGGGTTGGAACTGACTCAATGGCACTTCATGACAATAACAAACACATCATAAGTACTCCATAAACTCCAGAAAGCCACTAGGCTTTCACTTTCATAAAATGTTGTATGAAAAATATATATATATAAGTTATATAACCAAAAACTAACATCCAATGTAAGGATCCCTGATAGTGTAGTTAACTACAAGCTGAACTGCTAACCACAAGGCTGGCAGTTTGAATCTACTAGTCGATCCACATAAGAAAGATGAGACTTTCTGCTCCAGTAAAGATGTACAGTCTCAGAATCCCTATACAGGTTCACTATAAGTCAGAAATGACTTTGTGGCACACAGCCGCCACCAAGATCTTTGATAAAGACTTCAGATCTTACTAGAGAACAACTCAATATATCGCTAAATATTTTTGTTTTTTATTCTAAGAAAGTTTTAAATATTAAATTTCTTTGATGTAAATTTTTTGGAAAGCTGCCTCCTTATAATTTTTACTTATTAACTTAGCATTTCACAAACTACATTAATTTTTTAATTAAACAGATTTTTAAGGAGGCAGGGCTTGATGGCAGATTGGAGAGAAGTGCAGTGAGGACCTCCATCAGCAATAACACAGAATACAGAATGAAGCAAGTTCAAGGGATGGTCCCAGAATTCTGAACTACATATAAAGGAATATTTCAAAGGTGTAAAGGCTTACAGCCAGTGAAATTTGTAGCAGAAGAAAGAAATCTAGTGCTTTCTTATCAGCCAACCTCAGCATCTCCTAGAACAGCCATCTTGGATGAGATAGAATGGGAGAAGGATCAGAGTCACTATGAAAGCCTGACACCTAACTGATCCTCGGAGATAAAGGTATGGACATTATTATTATTATTATTTCTATCTCTGTTCATTGGTCTCTCGCTATCTGTGTACCTCCATTCTGGTTACTAGAGGGTATACCTGAGCAAGTGGACACCCCCCTCATCCAACCTCGGAGGGTTCTACTACACATGCACACAGATCTGCTCAGAATTTAAAGGAACAGTTTCCACTTAAAGCCAAATGGCAGTGCAAAACATCCACAGCTGGCCCTGAACTGTTAATCACTAGAAAGAAGGCCTGAATGGGGGTTGTGAAGTGGGACAAGCAGACAAAAGAGAAAATAGACCAAAAATTAAATCATGAGTTATGTCATGATGACCAACAGTGGCACCTTGAAATTTCTCAGATGGTCTTGAGGCCAAGAAAAGGACATTAAAGTCATACTCATATTTGGCTACAGAATTGTTATTATTATTATTATTTTCTCTTCTATCTCTTCTGTGATTATAGACTATACTACCAATCTGCTTTTTTTGCTGTTGCTGTTTTGTTTTTTGGTCCCGTCTTTACCTTTAGGGGGTCCTCTTTCTCTCCCTACATTACCCAAGAAGAGACAGAAAGTGTGGTTATATAGTCAAGCTACATTAACACCCGATAAAATCCCACCATCCAGACTAGATCCAATACCAGCAGCCATACACCAGGTAGGCAGCCAACACCTGTGACAATTACTCTGAGTTGAGCAATAAAAAAAGTGAAAAGGGAAGTATATCTCCTGATCATATTTACCTGGAGGCAACCATAAAGCATAATAAAATATCAAAATACTTTCATCTAGTTATTAATGTCCCAGCTAACTACTGAATATGCCCAAGAAATAGATGACCATCTCTGCACATGTCCAGAAACATGATAAAGTGACTGAAACAAATAAGCTGGAGGTAGAGGTAGACCTAGACTGCATATTGGAAGGAGGGCTGGCTTTGGAAATTCCTGAGAAGCAATTCAGAAAAATGATAATGAAACTTTACAAATGAGTTGAAGCTTTACAGAGGAGTTAAGAAAAATAAGGAAAAAGTCAGGAAAGCACTACACAAATAATCAAATAAGATAGATGCAGCATTGGAGACAATTCAAAACCTAGGGGGGAAAGGTCCAAATGATTAATAATAGAAAATCAGAAATGGACAATACAATGAAAGAGCAAAGGAGTAGAATTGAAGAGATGGAAGCCAGCACTAGTGAGCTGGAAGACAAATCTCTCAATACTGCTAAGATAGAAGAGCAAGCAGAAAAAGAAAAAGAAAAATCTGAAGAAGATCTAAGATTCATGTTGGATTACATGAAGAGGAATAA
>NW_006408520.1:41805026-41834662 GCF_000296735.1 Chrysochloris asiatica | reverse complement strand
ATAGACAAATCTATAATAATAGTGGGAGATTTTAATATATCACTTTTGAAAAAGGATAGAACAACGAGAAAGAAACTTGACAAAGACACAGAGGAGAGGGACTAAACAACACAATCAGCCAACTAGACCTCATAGATGTGTACAGAATATTCAACCCAACAACAGCATAATATATAATCTTTCCTAGTGCAGATGTAACATTCTACAGAAGATACCACGTGTTAGGCCACAAAACAAGCCTCCATAAATTTACAAACATCAGAATACTACAAAGGGTCTTCTCAGACCACAAAACAAAGAAATTAGAAATCAATAGGAAGACAAAGGAAATAAAGTAAAATACATTGAAACTAAATAACAACCTGAAAGCTACTGGGTAGCATTAAATGAAATAAAATGTGAATTCGCAAAGTTCCTAGAAACAAATGAGAATGAAAACACAACATACCAATATCTTTGGGCCATGGCAAAAGCAGTGCAGAGAGGACAGATTATTGCATTAAATGCACACATCCTAAAAAGAAGAACCAAAATCAACACATTAACACAACATCTCCAACAACTAGAAACAGACCAGCAAAGTAAAACTACAGTCAACAGAAGAAAGGAAATAATAAAGAGTAGAACAGAAATAAACATGATAGAAAACAGAAAAACTATATAAAGAATCAACAGGACAAGATGCTTGTTCTTAGAAAGAATTAATAAAACGGACATACCGTTGGCAAGCCTAACAAAAGAAAAGAGGGAGAAGACACAAATAACATGCATTAGAAACCATGTGGGTGATGTCAAAACAACCAATAGAAATAAACAAAGTAATAATAACAATATTATGAAGAGTTGTACTCCAAAAATTTTGAAAACCCAAAGGAGATGAATACAATTTTAGAAAACTACGACCAACCTAAACTTACACAAACTGAAGTAGAAAACATGAACAGACCCACAACAAAGGTAAAAATTAACCATGTCATCAAAAAACTCCCAATCAAAAAGAGTCCACATTCAGTTACATTCACTGGTGAGTTTTACCAAACATTCAGGGAAGAGCTATCACCAATTCTACTCAAATTATTCCAGAATATAGAAGAGGATGGAAAACTTCCTAACACATTCCAAGAAGCAAGCATAATCCTCATACAAAAACCAGCGAAGAACATCAGTAAGAAAGAAAATTGTAAACCAATATTCCTCAGGATCATAGACATTTTCAACAAAATCCTAGCCAACAGAATTCAGCAACGCATCAAAATAAATAAATAATAATAATAATACATCCTGACCAATTGGAATTCATATCAGGGATGCAAGGATGATTCAACTTTATAAAAACAATCAATGTAACCCACCATATAAATAAAAAAGGAAAAGAACCACATGATCATATCAATTTATTCAGAAAAAACATTTGACAGAATCCAAATCCGTTCCTGACAGAAACACTCAACAAAGTAGGTATTGAATGGAAACTCCTCAGCATGATTGCGAGCATATATATAAAACCAATAGCTAACAACACTCTTAATGAAGAGAAACTGAGAGCCTTCCCCTTGTGAACAGGAACCAGACAAGGATGCCCTTCATCACCACTCTTATTCAATACTGTTTTGGAAGTCTTATCCAGAGCTATAATGCAAGATAGATTAAAGGCATTCAAGTGGCAAAGCGGAGATAAAACTCTACTGCAGATGATATGATCTTATACCCAGAAAATCCCAAAGACTCACTAAAAAACTACTGGAACTCATTGGAAGATTCAGCAAGTCACAGTGTATAAGATCACGATACAAAAATTAGTTGAATTCCTCTATATTGATAATGTCAATGCTGAAAATGATTTAGGGGAAAATACCATTTATAATAACCACCCAAAGGATGAAATATTGAGGAATAAATATAACCAGAGAAAGAAAGGACCTATACAAAGAAAACTACAAAACACTACTACATGAAACCAAAAGACACAAAAATGGAGTAATATACCCTGTTCCTGGATAGAAAGACTTAACATTGTGAAAATGTCAATGATACTCAAAACAATCTACCCATATAATGCAATCCCAATCTAGATTCTAATGACATTCTTTAGAGAAATTGGAAAAACAATTACAAACATTATATGGAAAGGAAAGAGACCCAGGATAAGCAAAGCACTTCTTAAAAGGAAGAACAAGTTGGAAGCCTTCTACTCCCAGATTTCAGAATTTACTACAGGGTTACAGTGGTCAAAACAGAATTGAGAATCCAGAAATTAACCCATCCACATATAGCCAACTGATCTTTGACAAAGGGTCAAAGTACATTGAGTGGGGAAACATAGTCTCTTCAATAGATGGTGCTGGAAATCCATATACAAATGATTGAAACAAGACTTTTATCTCACACCATATACAAAGCCCAACTCAACATGGATTAAAGACTTAAATGTGAATCCCAGAATTATAAAGGTCATCAATGTAAAATTAGGGACAAATCTAAGGGCTCTAATCCAGGGCAAAAACAAACTACCAAACATTGTGAAAATTATGCAAACAGAAGACAAATAGATGATTGGGACATTTTAAAAATTAGAAACTTATGTGCATCAAAGGATTTCACCAAAAGAATAAAAAGGGAGCCCACAGAATGGGAAAAAATCTTTTGCAATGACATATTGGACAAGGGACTAATTTCTAAAATCAGTAGAACACTACAACACCTCTACAAGAAAAAGACAAATAACCCAATTAAAAAATGGGCACAGGACATGAACAGACACTTCACCAAGGAAGAGATTTGGGCAACCAACAAGCATATGAAGAAACATTAACGATCATTGGGCGTTAGAGAGATGCAAATCAAAACAACAATGAGGTGTCATCTCACACCATCAATAACAGCAAAGTTCAAAAATTCAGAAAACAATAAATGCTGTCAAGAATGCGGAGAGACTGGGACCCTCCTATATTGCAAGTGAAAGTGCAAAATGGTCCAACCACTCTTGAAAACAGTATGGTGCTTCCTCTGAAAGTTGGAAATAGAAAAATCTTATGAATCAGAAATTCCTCTACTTGGTATTTGCCCATAAGAAATACGAGTCATAACACTAATAGATATATGCACACCAATGTTCGTAGCAACATTATTTACAAGAGCAAAAAGATGGAGACAGCCTAAGTGACCATCAAAGGAAGAATGGATGAATAAATTTCGGTACATACGCACAATGGAATATTAAGACTTGAAGACTAACAAGAAAGCAATAAGTCACCACATAACATGGATGGACCTTGAGGACATTATGCTGAGTGAAATGAGTCAGTCACGAAAGGAAAAATATTGCATAAGGCCATTATTGTGAAACCTTAAGAAAAGATTCCCATACCAAATGGCTGGAGATGTTTAGAGGAGGAGGAGTGAGGTAACAGCAGAACACAGGGTATGGGGCAGACACATCATAATTCTGGTGTTGGGGAGGGCAATACACAAGAACAGGGAGAGGGTGGAAGAACAAGGTAGATAGGGAAACCTGAGACAGCTTTGCATGGGCTAAATGGGACAGACATAAATCATTATGCATACTCAACCTTATAACAATAGGGCATTATGATACAGGGATTGACGCATAGTCTGAAGAAGGATAATAATACTAAGATGCTCGACTGTCTTATGAATATTGATTTCTCTTGCCTACTATTGTAAAAGAGAGACTTGAGTGAATAGAAAGGAATGTCGGGAAACATGATTACAGAAAGCTTGTAAGCCCATCTTCAGTCTATAACTGATCGGAATACCTAAAAGGAGTTCCCCAACTTGCCCAGCGAAATAGGCCTCTTGCAAAGCCTTTACAGCGTATAGAACCTTAGGTGGAATCCTGATTCCCATTCAGAACCTTTTGAGGAGAGACATTCCCACTATAAAGGACAACTAGACCTGCCTGGAACAGGTAGAGTGAAAGATGATACATCTTCAAAGAAAGATCATTAGGAAAAATCCAAAACAAAAATGGTAGTATAATTGGCTACTACAAGAATAAGCAAGTTGTTCACCAGGAAGCCATCAAGTCCCTTCAGGTCAAACTCCCCTCTAAGACTGAAACTCAAAGGGAACACAGGAACAGACCTGTAAGCTTGCTGGTGACCTAATTGGTCTACTGATGAGTGGAAGAGTGGGAAAATCAGTATTGAAGAAATGGGCTAAGTTTAACCACATTCCCTAGACTCCCGTTGACCTGGAGATGAGAGGGAAAAGAGGAAGGGCTGGTTAGTCCAAAGTGTGGTGAGACCTGGGGACACCCGAACATATGGGCAACAACATAGTCACAGTGGGCTAGAGCTGAGAGTGAAGCATCCAGCTGACATGAAGTGATGGTAAATGTACAAGAACACCTAAGCCTGCAGATAGTACACATTTGACCTAGCCTCAATGACTTGATAATCAGAATTTGACTACAGGAAGATAAAATAATAATAATAATTTTCTATATAGGAAATGAGGGTAAATTTGATGAACTTAACCTATACTAATGGATGTAGTAGCTCAAAATACCAACAGAGAGGGAAGGAGTCTTGACATCAAGTATCAATGTTATCTCCTCTTTATAAAGGGTAGATAGGGATGGGCAACTTAGGCATTGTCTACCTAAAATGAGGGGGCAATAAAGGCACGAAGTGACTGGCATACAAGCTTTCTAGAGGGAGTATAGTTTAAGAGTGTGATGGAAAAGATAATATCCCCACTGAATAGTTTTCACCTTTCTAGATAGGTCTGGTGAAAAGAGATGGGGATAAGATTCTTATAATTCAATAGTGAGTAATTGTTATGATGACTAATTGTGACTGTCACAATTTTAAAGGTAGAAATTTTGAACAAAACTGGGAGAGTAGTTAATCTTACAGTCCAGAACCAGATGACCCTAGGACCATCAAGGGAGAGCACAAGCAGAATTCAGGGCCCTAGCCAAAGAAGCAGTGACACCAGAGATGGGGACATGGAGAGAGGGAGCAGCTGAGGACTCTGAATTCATGGGAAGAGAGCTGGTAGACAGGTGGCAGGCTTGCAGAATGTGCCCTTTGGTGGTTTAAATTATTATATATGCCTGAGTGTTTAATCAAAAAAAGAAAAACAAAAGCTACAATGAATAGAGAGAAATACTGTTAACTGATGGTACATGGAGGGGATTCTAATCATTGTAATGAAACAAAGCATATGATTTGTTGAATGTAAAACTGATGATCTGCCCTGTAAACTTTTACTCAATTCACAATAAAAAACTTTTAAAAAATTAACTGAATTTTTCCAAAAAAAAAAGAGAGACAGAGTTTCAAACCTTTGAAAACTTCTGAATTATCGGTATCTGTCTTCTCTCTTCAGAAAACAAGAAAAACTTATCCATCTATTTTAACTGTTTCTCCTAATACATAGATTTGAAATTTCTCCTCTTGTTAATTATCTTTCTAAGCATATGTTTCAGTTTGAAAATTTCTATTCAAAAATGTTGTATGGATGATAAGAGAAATATTCCAAGTGAAATCTGCTTTGCAAAGAATAATAACTTTATATTCTAGACACTAAAACCTATATAAGCTAAGAAATTATTAGGTTTATACAGCTACATTACTTTCTGATTCCTTAGAAAAGAATGTGTCAGCTTAAACTACTGAGCATGTTTGTACTGCATTGCTTGTGAAAAGGATTTTTGAATTATTGACATAATCTTAATTAATAATAACTTTGTTGGACACCAATTGAGATGGTAATTCTGATAATAAAAATAAACACCACATTGGTTCTTAGGAGGTGGAAATCACATATATCCCCCTTCTCCACAATTTATGCCACCAACCCTTCTCATTAAGACATGGGTTGCATCTCATGCATCTTAGTTTAGAAAACTAAACTCCTCACTACTGGAACAATAAATAACATCAAGGTAAATGAAGAAAAGACTGTCAAAGACATCATTTTTCTTGGATCAACCAACAGCACTTATGGAAGCAGCAGTCAAGAAATCAAATGACATATTGAATTAAGTAAATCTGATGCACAAGACCTCTTTAAAGTGCTAAAGAGCAAAAATGTCAATTTGAGAACTAAGCAGTGGCTGACCTAAGACATGGTATTTGTAAACCATCCTTTCAAACCTCATATGCATGTGAACGTTGGACAATGAATAAAGAAGACCATAGAATAATTGATGCATTTGAGTAACTGTGTTGGAGGAGAATTTTAAAAGTACCATGAAAAACCCACAAACAAACAAACAATTCTGTGTTAGAGGAAGTACAGGTAGAATGCTCCTTAAAAGCCAGGATGGTCAGACTTCATCTCTCATACGTTGGACATATTATCAGGAGGATCAGTCCCTAGAGAAGGACATCATGCTTGGTAAATGGATCAGTGAAAAGGAGGAAGATGGATTATCACAATGGCAGCAGCAATTGGCTTAAGTGCAGCAAGTATTCTGTTTGTTCAGGTCTGGGCAGTGTTTCATTCTGTAGTATCAACTCAGTTGCACCTAACAACAATAAGCATCCTTTTGATCGGCTGCTCATTTCCACTTCTTGTACCAGAGCCTTTGTGGTGGTCACTGAGGGTCATATTTCAGGGTCCCAGTGCCCAAACAGTATGATTCTCTCCTTGCTATCTTCAATTAGTAAACATTTTATGTTCTAAGGTTTTTATAGACTAGCCCATATGTTCCTTGTTAATTATAAGGTGGGAATCCCTATCCAATCCTAGTAAAGGTCAGACTAGATGGGACACCCAGGCATTCCCATAAAAGTTTAACTATAATGTAGGTTGTAAACTAGCCAAATACTTAAAAACTGGTTATTAAGCTAATAAGAAGACCAATCATTGCATACCTATGGCCTGGATTATCACTTGGGGAGAATGATAAATCCAGGGTCAGAAAATTCATACAAAGAAACCCATTGTACCACTCCTTCCTTGAGTCCCACTTTATTTTTGTTGGTGTTCATTTGTCATTCACATGTATCAAGGTATTTTATCAGAGCATTAGATTCACTTTATTTTTTATTAACAACTTATTAAGTATAGTTTTTTACATTTATAATGCAAGCACTGAGAAATACGAGGCTGCAGCACAAATTTAGAGATGTTTTACTTATTGTACATTCATTAATCAAAAGTACTTTATTATCATATTTAAATCAGTTCTGGTTGATTACAAGTAAGATTCTGTAAAACACATATATATTTTAACTCTTCAAGCTCATTTCTTGAAATTCATATTGCAAAACTATGTGTATGTGTGTGTATATATATATATATATATATTCATCTTGCAGAACTATATAGATACTTACGCACACAGGAATACTCATTTGAGCTGTTTTTATACAATGAAGTTGCATATTTCGTGGTGCTTAGGATATAAAGTTAATGAAATGTATCCTGAAAATCCCTTAAGCCCTAGGATCACTCTCAGCACAGAGAGATGCTTACATTATGATAGATTCCTGGGAACTGAGGCTGAGGAAGAGAAGACCAGATTTCATTGTCTTCTGGCATGCTCACTTCTGAGTATAAGCTCATTGATGAATTATGTCCTATTGAAAAGGCCCCTTGTTCTATCCTTTTCATATAAGAATAAAATATGGTGCATTGATAGCTAAGAATATTATGTAAGTTTTAAAAAGAATAAAATAGATCCATATGTATTGGGTTAAATATAAAAAAGATAATAATTAAATATAGAGGTGTGTGTATATATTATTGATTGTCTTCAGTTTAAGTATAAGATGAGGTGAAAGGAAAACAAAATTAATTATTAATTTATACTGCACAAAACTAAGAAACATTTGGTGTTTTCAATATAATATACTACATTAACAATACTAGCTAAAATAATTATAATTGTATATGTAAATAATATTAATAATGTCTTATAGCTAATAATATTCAAATATTCATGGAAATATTTGATTGTGTGATAACAATTACATTGACTCAGAATATATTTGGCATTTGTCTTGTGGGGTTTTAATACACATGCATCTTATTCCATCTTTTTAGGAACAAGTTCTCTAGACAGAGAGACACAGAGAGAGGAAGAACAGACTTTATTCTATTGGAGACTTAGAAAAAAATATAGAGGAAGTTTTACAAGTGTATCTGAGCAACAAGAAAATGTTAGAAAGAATGGATAGCATATTCTAAGACAAAGAAGCATGTGTGAGCATGACTTATTTAATAGTAAAATAGGTTGGTATTATAAATCAAGGAATAAGATGACTTTAGAATGACAAACTGTTTCTACAGTGAGGAAACACTCATATCACATTCTAAGAAACATTTCTTCTAGGGACTAGAGAAACACAGAAATTCATAGGTAGGAAAGTGATGTGATCATGTATATTGCTTTGCTTTTGTTGTTGATTTCTTTATTTTTATTTTTATGTTTATTTTAGACATGGTGTGGAGGCTTGGTCTTAATGAAGAGAGACTGGAAGCAATCAGAATAATCTAGGGAAGAGAGAATGAGTGCCTGAGCTCCAGAGTGGTAGCAGAGCAAGAGAAGAGGAGGCAAATTCATGAGAGAATTCACAGAGTCCAAATACAAGTTATTTCAATCCTTGGGGATGTAATCAATCTGGGCCTGGTAACGTGAACTCATTTAAGTAGCTAAGTGCTCTTTTACTATCTTTTCACTTATCTTGGGATTCTATTTCTTTGTTTGTCCTACCTTTAGAATTTGAAGATCCTTTTTTTCCTGATTGAGAAAACAGAAGCAAAATAGGAGTTTAGTCCTTCCAAGGTCATCTGCTAATATTACACCATCTGGCCCAGGAAGCAGTCCCATCCCTTGCTCAGTATTTCATAGAAATTATTTTTAAATTGTCATCAGTGCTTTCCAAAGGTTCAGTTCACTCTGTGGTTTCACTTTCTCGATACTATTTTTGCAGATGCTTGTCCTCTTTCAGTTTTGTCCTTGGTGGAATGACTCTCCTTCTGACTTCCATTTCCACCAAGATTCCAAAAAGTGAAACACATATTTATGGTCTATGGTGAATTTTTAGGACAACATTTTTAGCTACTCTTACTGAAAGGGAATATTAAATATATGCAAGGGTAAATAAAAAAGTGTTACTATTAGGGTTTCTTTCTGGTGTGGCCCTGTAGGGTAAGCAGGGCTAACTGCAAAATTGGTGGCTCAAACCTACCAATCCCTCCTTGGAAACCCTGTTCAGGGTGGCTATGAGTTGGAACCAACTCGATAGCACTTAACAATGACATTAGGGTTGCATTTCATAAATGCATGGGGTCAGTGGATGGCTGTAGAAAAGTTATTTCATTAATATATACTTGTCTTAGTTTCATTAGAGTAACTTGAAAAAGAGAATACTTTTTGGGCCTTGTAAAAAATTATTTTGAAACCAGGTTAATATCAAATTTGTAACAAAACTGAAGTTGACATTTTCTCAAATCCTTAAAACTTTTCAACAAATTTATGGAAATGTTTTTCCAAGTATAGCATGGATCAAGCATTTTCAAGAAGATCCAAACGACCTCCAAAATGTGTCAAGAGAGAGAAGACAGTCATTCTTAATGAAAAAATAAATTGTGGCTAAAGTCCAGAAACTGGAGTAAAACTGTTGAATTACCATTCATGTAATAACTGCTGAAGTTGGAATCTCACATGGTTTGGAATTTTCAGTTTTATGTACATCTTGGCCTAAGCACACTTTTTACTTAGTGGGTGCCAAAACTTTTACACAGAGATCAGTTAGCTCAAAGAGCTGATCTTTCAAACAGTCTTCTAAGCACAGTTGAAACGAATGAAGAAAATTGTATGAAATGAATCATATATCAAAGATGAATCTAGGATTTATTAATATGATCCAGACAGCAATGTCCAATCAAAACAATGTACATCAAATATGATTTTCTTATATTCTTCTGGATAATAGAAATTTCCTATTAAAATTAAAGTGTTTATAACGGCTGTTACTCGTTATTATACTACAGACAGAAAGCCACTGTGGTTTAGTGAAAATGATTCCTCAGTATCATGCAAAAGATACGTGATTTTCCGCTAGGCCATTGTATAACTTCCTTGTTTTAAATCACAGTTTTTGTAACATTATGTTTCTTTATCACATGTAATGAAGGAATGGTAATATGTAATATAGTAAATCACAAACTTGTAATTAACAAATGAAATAACATACATTGGAATCATTTATAGAATGTAAAGGATTATAGCTCACCAGCCACTTCTCAGAAACCCTATAGAGGATCGCTATGGGTCGGAATCGACTCGATGACATTTAACAACAACATATAAATCAAATGATTGTTATTTAAAATGAAGGTCAATCACAATTGTTTTTATTGACTGTCTTTATTTGTACATAAATCCTTGAATAAAATATAGGGAAATTAATAAAATAGAATTATGTGAATTTTTCCCCATCTAATACTATTAAGCTAAATTTGTTAATCTTCTCTGATTTTTCTTTTCCCTTTGAACAAGATTGCTTAGGTTAGAAAGGTACAGTTTGGTTTAGCATTTAATTTTTCCCCTTATAACATAAAATCACATTTACTTCATAGTATAGGCTGTTTTTATATTATATATTTATAGACAAATATCTTCTTATGAAAAAAAGCAAAATATATAATACATATTTGAAGTGCTACTTTTTGAAGATAATTAAGAATAGTATAGATTTTTTTCAATTTCTATTGTTTAAACTATCCATTATACATTATATATATTAATAATAAAAAGAATTATTCATATTTCAGTAACTGAAAAAAATAAACATATTGTCATGGAGTATTAATAATTCCCATATGTATCCATTTTAATATCCATGAGATCTTCATTACCTTCACTGTAATACAAGAAGAATCATATATATGGAATCGGTTGAAGCTAACCAGCCGCTCCTTGGAAACAGGGTCGCTATAAGTTGGAATTATCTCAACTGCACTTAACAACAACAATAAAGGATTCTGAGGATAATAGAAATGCCTCAAATAAATACTTTTAGCCATTTTGATGAAACTTCACCAATAT
Source organism: Chrysochloris asiatica (assembly GCF_000296735.1). Classification (NCBI taxonomy): domain Eukaryota; kingdom Metazoa; phylum Chordata; class Mammalia; order Afrosoricida; family Chrysochloridae; genus Chrysochloris; species Chrysochloris asiatica. The sequence goes on along the minus strand of NW_006408520.1, from coordinate 41,823,630 downwards.
TAAATGAATATAGTTGTAACTACATCTATATATGTCCTGAGGTTAATTAAACTCAGAATTACAGAATAGTTGAAATAAAAAGTATGGAAGAACATCAACCCAGGACTGTGTGTTTGTACTGCCTATATGGAAAGACATGTGTTTTCTACTTACTCAATGCATATCATTTTGTTTTAAATGAAATTAAGTTGAAAGGTATTGGCCATCTATTCGAGAAGAAATCTCAAAGCTCTCACACAATGAATCAAAAACACCTTGCATACTGAAAGAAAATTGTAATAAACATCAGTTACTCTGATGAATGAAAGAATGTAGGAATATGTGAAAGTAAAATACTATTGTACTCTTACAGATGCATCATATATTGTACACATGTGGCCTCCTGGGAAAATGCAAAAAGCAGTTAGACATTGCAACTTATTCACATTAAGCAAAGGTTATATGCTTCCAGGAGCCTTATTCCTTTCCTTATGCCTTTATTTAATTTAACACATATTGGGCATATTTCAAACCAAACTCAATTTATATTTCACCCAGAACCTTTCAACTCCATATATTTTGTTTTCTTCATTCATAATATTTTCTATTTCCCTAGTGTAATGAGGTACAAAAAAAATCAACCTCCACATTCAGATTCTGCTCTTTTAAGATACATAGAGCTAAATTTTAGACAGAATCCTAATTCTCAAATTATGTGGTACACTTAACTTCATATGCTTGTAAAATAGAATGTATGAATACTTATCCACCTCAAGCAGTTAAAGATAAAATTTACATCACATCTCATAATATTGTGTACTGACTTTTAAAATGGCCTAAAACACAACTATAATATTAACAGCTACTCCATATGTCAATGAAACTGCATCTGTAACTGATTAACAAGATCAATAATTTTAAGATCAAATAGTAACAGCAATGTGTGTGTGTGTTTTACTTTAATCGGTACCTTTTTGTTTTATACTATGCCTACAGCTAGATCTTGTTTTCTGTCTATAGGCAGTGATGCCTGCTGTGCAGTGTTGAGAAAATGAGAAGACAAAATAGAGAATCAATTTAAGAATAAAGGCTTTAGTTGACAAAGCTTTATAGTAGATCAATTGGATCTAGCTAGATATCTTTAGTACTGAGATAAGATCTTATAATTGCTAGTCTATTTTTCTGTTCTATTTATTATGAATTTTAGTATTTAAAGAAAATGCTAAAATATGTGCAAATTGTTTTCTTAGGACATTTAAGTGACCCTTAATTTAAATACATAAATATCTCACATATTTATTTGAAATACAACACTGAAAAATGAACTTCTTATTCCAATAACTGAAAAAGCACAAACTCAAGATAAGCGTATTTTTTTCTGCTTCATTACTTAGTATTTAAGGGAACTTTTCTGAATGGTTTACAATTAAGAAAGATGTGCCACAAGGTTGTATTCTCTCACCATACTTATTCAACAGTATGCTAAGCAAATAATCCGAGAAGCTGGGTTATATGAAGAAAAATGTGGCATCAGATTTGGAGAAAGATTCATTAACAACCTGTTATATGCAGATGATACAATCTTGCTTGCTGAAAGTTGAAGAGGACTTAAAATACTTACTGATGGAGAACAAAGACCACAGCCTTCAATATGTATTGCATATCAATGTAAAGAAAACAAAAATCCTCACCACTGGACCAATAAACAACATTCTTATCAACGGAGAAAAGACTTCATTCTTCTTGGATCAACCATGAAAGCAGCAGTCAAGAAATCAAATGACATATTGCATCAGGCAAATCTTCTGCACAATACCTTTTGAAAGTGTTGAAGAGCAAAGATGTCAGCTTGCGGACTACAGTATTCATGACCCAAGTCATGGTATTTTCAATAACATCATATGCTTGGGAAAGCAGGACAATAAATACAGAAGATTGTATTAGAATTGATGCTTTTGAGTTACGGTGTTGGAGGAGAATATTGAAAATTCTATGGGCTGCCAAAAGAACCAACAAATCTGTGTTGGAATAAGTGCAGCCACAGTGCTCCTTAGAGGCCAGGATGGCCAAACTTTGTCTCTCATACTTCAGATATGTTGCCAGGAGGGACCAATCACTGGAGAAGGTAATCATGATTGGTAAGGTGGAGGGTCAGAGGAAAAGAGGAAGCCCCCAGCAAGATGGATTTGCAAAGTGGCAGCATCAATGGGCTCAAGCATGGCAACAATTGTGAGGTTGGCTCAGGACTGGGCAGTATTTCGTTCTGTTGTGCATAAGTTTGCTATGAGTCGGTACTGACTCAATGGCACCTAACAATAAACAACAGCAACAACTAGGGATGATTAGGTTTATGGGGAGAACTTAAAAAATATTAATGATAAACGGATTGTAGACACCTTTGGATTTACATCCATTTTTTTTTTTTTTTTTTTTTTTTCTTCTTAAGTGACTTATTGTGAATTATGTGATAGTTTACATGGGAGAGCATTAGTTTTACATCCATTTTTTTTTTTTTTTTTTTTCTGATCAGGAAAGTGAGGCCTAGACAGCAATTAACCTTCTCAGGCTCACACAATTAATAAATGGCAATGGTGGACATTTAAAATATCACTTTTTTTATCTTCTAATACACCACATTATTTACTAGGACTTTCTGGATTGGAGGTTCATTTTAGAAGAATCAGCAGTAGGCTTCCTCCTATGAGGTAGAAGTTATTGCAAATATTATTGTAAATGTTAACCTATTCCAAAATGTTATACTGCTATTTATGCATTAGACATTAGAGACTGAAGACCAGAACAGTTGTGGCATGACATGAAGAACATCATACAGGAAAAAAGACAAAAAGATCATTGAGAAGAGAAGAGAGCAGGAAAAGACCAAAATTGTGTCAGAAGAGACTCAGAAACTTACTTGTCAGTGTAGAGATGCTAAAGCAAATGGAAGAAGTGAGGAGGTGTAAGAGCTGAGCAGAGAATTTCAAAGGTCAGCTCGGGAAGACAAAATCAAATATTATAAGAAAATATGTAAAAACCTGTATTTAGAATACCAAAAATAACACACTCAGCATTTCTCAAGCTGAGGAAACTGAAGAAAAATTCAAACCTTGACTTGCGGTATTTAAGGATTCTGTGGGCAAAATACTGAATGATTAAGAAAGTATCAAAAGAAGATTGAAGAAATACTCAGAGTCACTGTACAAAAAGAAATGGTCAATATTCAACCATTTCAAGAGGTAATATATGATCAAGAGCCAATGATCCTAAAGGAAGAAGTCCAATGTACATTGCAGTCATTGGCAAAGAACAAGGCACCAGGAATTGATGGAATACAAATTGAAATATTTCAACAAACTGAAGTGGCACTCAAAGCACTATTTCATCAATTCCAAGAAATTTGGAAGACAACTACACGGACAACTGACTGTAAAAGACCCATATTTGTGCCCATTCCAAAGAGAGGTGACCCAATGGAATGCGGAAATCACTGATATTCCATGCTAGTAAAGTTTTACTAAAGGTAATACAGAAATGGCTGCAAGCATACATTAACAGAGAACTTCCAGAGGTTCAAGTCAGTTATAAAAGAGGATGTGAAATGAGGGATATCATTGTTGACATCAAATGGGTCTTGACTGAAAGCAGAGAATACCAGAAAAAAAAATTTACCTGTACTTTATTGATGATGCTAAGGGTTTTGACTGTATAGATCATGACAAGCTTTGGACAACATTGTGAAATATGAATATTCCAGAACAATTAATTGTGCTCACGAGGAACCTGTACATAGACTAAGAGGCAGTTGTTTAAACAGAACAAGGGATCACTGAATGGTTTAAAATTAGGAAAGGTGTGAGCCAAGGTTATATTCTTTTAATAGTTATTCAGTCTGTATGCTGAACACATAATTAGAGAATTACATGAAGAAAAACATGGCATCAAAATTGGAGGAAGACTCATTAACAACCTGTGACATGCAGATGATACAATCTTGCTTGCTGAAAGTGAAGAGGAGTTCAAATACTCACTGGCAAAGATCAAAACCACAGCCTTCAGTATGGGTTGCACCTCAATGTAAAGACAACAAAAATCTTCAACACTGGACTAAGAAATAACATCAATGTAAATGGAGAAAAGATTGAACTTTTTAATGACTTCATTTTGCTTGGATCAACCAAAAATACTCATGGAAGCAACAGTGAAGAAATCAAAAGACATATTACATTGGGCAAATCTGCTGCATAAGATCTCTTTAAAGTGTTGAAGAGCAAAATGTCAGTTTGGGGACTTAGGTGTGTCTGCCCCTAGCCATGGTATTATCAATAACCTCATATGCATGCAAAAGTTGGATAGTGAATAAGGAAGACCATGGAAGAATTATTACATGTGACTTATGGTGTCAGAGGAGAGATTTGAAAGTACCATGGACTGCCAAAAGAATAAATAGATCTGTGTTGGAAGAAGTACAGCTAGAATGCTCCTTGGGAGTCAGGATGGTAAGACTTTGTCTTTCATATTTCAGACAAATTGTCAGGAAGGATGAGTCACTTTGTTTGGTAAAGTGGAGGGCCAGGGAAGAAGGGAAAGACCCCAGCTAGATGTATTGGCACATTGGCAGCATCAATAAGCTCACATGTAGCAACAATTGTGAGGTTAGCCCAGTATCGGGTGGTGTATTGATCTGTTATACATAGGATCACTATGAGTCGGTGCCAACTTCATGGCATCTAACAATATACCACTCCATTATCTCTGATGTCAAATACCATTTCTCCTCTTAGCATTTTTCCTCACATCCCAGGGTTCCGAAATTTACTGCTACATCTCACAAAACTCATGAAACATTAAAGAAATGACTCATGTGGTTGTGAGCCTAACAAGTCTCAAATTTGTAGTTAATAAATCAGTATTCTCACCTCAAGGCAAATTGACAGGTCAGACAATAGCTCACAAGTCTACAGAAGCTGGCAAATTGGGTCAATTGACAGAATGCCTGCTCAAAATCCTGGAACTACAGGCTAAAGGTAGTTTAAGCCAGTCTCAGAATCCAGAGCAAGAGAATGAACTTGCCAAAACATGCCTCAGGATGCATAATTGCTGAAAGTGAAGGATCTGACTTTGTTGGGTAAACAAAGGAGCACACATTAACTCACATGGTCAAGATGACTCCCTGAGTTCTAGGCCAGTTTGGGAACTAACATGATTCAGCACAACTCTTCTGTGTATCCTGTTGTAAAGAGGAGTTACTAAGATGTTCACATTAGGGACATTGATGGAAATGTGTTTTCAACCTTGTAACATGAAATTTAGGATAAGACACATGGTCATTATTGTGTATGTTAGGTCTCAGGCAGTTCTGCAACACCTGTTTCCTGCTTTTATTTTCTTAAAAGTGAACAGCTCAAAGCCAGAAGTTTCTTGTTTAACATATGCATCAAAAATGATGGTAATTTGCAGACCACACCTCCAAGGAGACTAATAACTTGAGTTACTAATATCCTTGAGTCAAGGATAATGACTTGAGTAACACTCTCTGGTAAGATGGGTACTCAAGATACATGACACTTTCATGTCACTTCATTAATATAACAGCCAACTCACTCTAAAATGGGAACATAACTACAGGCATGGACGGTAGAATTCAAAATATACCATAAGAGGACTGTCTTGAGAGACTATTCTCTCCTTCCTCCAGACTGCTGGCTTTCTGTTAATAAAATTTGTATTGGATCTCACCCTGTCTCTGTGATTAACTGCAGTGACAGGAGGCAAACTCTCCTTTCAGTTCAGTGACATTACAATTTGAGAAACCTCCTTATATGAGAAGCATGTGGAGAGGGTAGGAATTCAGTCCTGCAAAGCTGTCCTTTAAGGGAGATAGCAACTGCGGCCATACAGCCAAACCAAAGCTATACCATCTAGAAACCCAACAACTGAGAAAAAGCCAATACCAACTGCAATACACTAGATCAATGACAACAACCAATGTCAGCTAATTCCACTCTATATTGAACTGCATGAAAAATGAACAGAGAAAGGTGCACAAGCTCATCTCTTGATCTCACCTATCATGAGGCAAGTAGTGAGTACCTAAAGATACACCAATGTATGTTCATTAACTTAATACAAACACAATGACACCACAGTTTCTCAAAAGCAGCAGACAATTTCTGTTCACGTGAAGAAACAACACCAAGTAGCTCAAACAAGTTACTAAGAGCCAGAGATAGAAATTGTTTTTGAGGAAAAATGGCATTGCAACTATTTGAATTTCAAGAGAATGGTACTTAGGTACCTCCAATGATTGACAGAAAGATTGAAGGAAACAAGGAAGAATTAAAAACAACAACAAAAAAAACTACAAGAGCAATCAAACACAATGGATAAAGGACTGGATACAGTACAATACCTACAAACAGAAATCCAGAATTAATACTAATATATCAGAATTGAACACTATGTTGAAAGGATAAGGGAGTACATTTTAATATAGGGAGGCCCGAATTAGTTAGGTTCAAGAACAGTCTTTCAGTACTAGTAGGCTAGAAGAAAAATCAGAAAAAGAAGAATGAAACAAAATCTGAAACAAGCCTAAAATTCATGTAGTACAACAAAAAGAGGAATAACTTGAGGTGCTCAGAATTCTAAAAGAGGAAGTGACAAAGAAAAGCACAGAAAATATAGGTGACTAGCTGTTGGTAGAAAATTTTGCAAACACCATAAAAGATGATAAGATAAGCATTCAAGAAGTGGAAGGAACCCCAAACAAGATAGACACCAAAATAAAATCACCAAGCCATATAATAATCAAACTCTCAAAAATTAAAGACAAGGAAAAAATTCTGAAAGCAGCTCAGAAAAAGGAAATATTAACTACAAAGGAAATCCAATGATATTAAACTTTGATCTCTCAGCAGAAAGCATGCAGGCAAGAAAGGAATGGGAAGACATAAACAAAACTTTAAAAGAAAAGCAATCAACAATCTGCTTCTCCAACACCATAACTCAAATGCATCCAGTTTTCTATAGTCTTCCTTATTCGTTGTATAACTTTCACATGCATATAAGGCTATGGATTGGGTCAGATGCACTTTAGTCTTCATACTGACATCATTTCTCTTGAGCACTTTAAATAAGTCTTGTCTTGTGCAGAAGATTTGCCTAAAGCAATATGTCATTTGATTTTTTGACTGTTGTTACCATGAGTGATGATGGTGAATCCAAGTAAAATGAAGTCTTTGAACTTTTCTCTGTTTTTCATGATATTATTTGTTGCTTCAGTGGTGAGGATTTTTGTTTTCTTTACATTGAAGTGTAACCCATACTGAAGTCTGTGGTCTTTGATCTCCATCAGCAAGATTTTTAAGCCCTCATCACTTTCAGCAAACAAGGTTGTATCACCTTTATATCACAGGTTTTTAATGGATATTTTTCCAATCCTGAAACACTGAACAGTGTTGGATTATTTGCTCAGTGTACAAATTGAATAAGTATGGTGAAAGAATACAACCCTGTGGGATACCTTTTCTGATTTTAAACAATTTAGTGTATCCTTCTACAGGTTGAATCTCTTGGTCTATGTTCACATTCCTCATGAGCACAATAAAGTCCTCTGCAATACTTATTCTCTGAAATGTTTTCCATAGCTTCTCATGATCCACACAAACAAAATCCTTTGAATACTTTATAAAGCACAGGTAAGTATCTTTCTGGTATTTTCTGCTTCAATTCAAGATCCATTAGATGTCAAAAATGATATCCCTCATTCCACGTACTCATCTGAATCTGAATTGAACCTCTGGCAGTTCACTGTCAATGGGCGTTGCAGCTATGCTTGAATTATCTTAAGCAAAATTTTACTTATATATGAAATTAATGGTATTGTCTCATACTTTCTGCATTTTGTTAGGTCACCTCTCTTTGTAATATGCACAAATATAGATCAGTTCCAATCAACTGCCAGATCTCTATCTTCCAAATTTCTTGGCATTGTTGAGTGAGTGCCTTCAATGTCGTACCAGTTTTTTGAAAACTTTCAATTTGTATTTAATCAATTTTAGAGTTTTGTTCTTTGCCTATGTCTTCAATGCACAATGGACTTCTTCCTTCAGTACCATTGGTTCTTGATCATATACTATCTCTTGAAATGATTGAGCAGCAACCATTTCTTTTTGGTACAGAGACTGTGTATTCTTTCCATTATTTTCAATGCCTTCTGTATCTTTCAATATTTTGATCAACTTAATGCATCGGACTGCAAGGTCAGTTTGAACTGCAAGGTTGGCAGTTCAAGCTTACCAGCCTCTCCTTGGAAACCCTATACAGGGTCACTATGAGTCAGAACTGACTTAAAGGTACTTGACAACAATAATAATGTAATACCTACAACTGCAATTACCTTGACAGGGCCAAATGAAATGATTTCCAGAGTCATATATGCTTTGTGGACTGTATGTTCCCCACTCCTACTGTATAGGGTTTCCAAAAAGTAGGGGGTGGGTTTGAACTGCTGACCTTGATGCTCAAACTGACCTTGAAGTCGAGTGCTTAACCTACAATGTCACACCAGGATCCCACTACATACTAGAAAGATGAAATCAAAAGAGAAATGACATATCATCTCACATCAGCATTAACAGTGAAGTTTTAAAAAAATAGAAAGCAACAAATGTTGGTGAGTGTATGGAGAGACTGAAACACTCTTACATTGTTGGTGGGACTGTAAAATGGTTTAACCACTCTCAAAAACAGTTTGGTGCTTCCTCAGAAAATTATAAATATACCTTATGCCCCAGTATTCCTTCTACTTGGTATATACCTACAAGAAATAAAAGCCAGTACAGGAGTATATATATACATATACTGATGTTAATCATAGCACTATTGACAACAGCAAAAAGATGGAGACAGACTAAGTTTCCATCAGTGGAAGAATTTATAAGCAATCGTTGGTACATACACACAATGGAATACTATGCAACGGTGAAGAATATTGATGATTCTGTAACGCATTTCATAACATGGAAGAACCTGGAAAACATTATGCTAAGTGAAATTTGGCAATCACAAAAGGACAAATATTGTATGAAACCACTATTGTGAAAACTTAAGAAAAGGTTTTCATACTAAAAGAAACATTCTTTGATGGTTACCAGGTGTGGGAGGGAAGGGAGAGTGATTCACTGGCTAAAGGGCAGATACATGTTAGCTCAGGTAAAGGGAAGGGCAATATATAAGAAGGAGAAGGGCAATATGCAAGAAGAGGGAGGCTGGCAGAAGAATAATGATCAGTGAAGACACAGGGAGGCATGCATAGACAAAATAGATAGAGGTAAAAAGTAATATGTATACAACCTTGGAACAGCAGTGTTATATGTGTAGATATATTAAACGAGATATAGGTTGAATGAATAAGGAGGGAGAATGGGATATATACATATTTATATATTCCACCAATATATGAGTTTGAAAGAGAATATTTTTACATGACTATTTAACATTCCTGCAAACATAGCTATGAATGTGGAGGAGCATACAACAAGCAAAATGATGAAAAATTCTTAGGTATTATTATACATCTTAAGGCAGTGAATTGCTGGGCTTGAGGGCTCAGGGCCATAGTCTCAGGGGATATCATGGTCAATTGGCATAACATAATCCACAAAGATAATGTTCTATATACTATTTGTGGATTGTAGTTGCTGTTGTTAACTGTCTATGAGTAGGTTCTGACCCACAGGCACCCTGTATAGAGTTTCTAAGGAGTAGATGGTGAACTTGAACCTGCTGACCTTGCAGTTCAAACTGACTTTATAGTCCAGTGCATTAACCCACAGCACCATACCAGGCGTAACATCTGTGACCTTGAAACTCGTGAGTGATTATCGAAGGTACCGCTATTTGTCTCTCCATGTGAAGAAGAAAGAAAAGTAATAAGAATCGAAGAGGCTTGTAATCAGTTAATGCGGTGGACTAATGGAACATGTGAATATCAGTTTCCATAACTCTGTCACCAGATGAACTGCATGGTGCCTGACTACCATTACCAACTGCTCTGAAAGGGATAACATTAGAGGGTTCCAATAGAATGTGAGAAGAATGTGTAGCATAACTAAAAATTTTAAAAATAATTTTAAAAAGACTGGGTTTATTGATCAGAAAGGGACTAGAGGAACCAGAGATTTTGATCCTTTAGGTCTGGAAAGAACTCACTTTTCTGTCTTCACAATTGTAGTTACATTTGAGTCCATTGCTGCTTTCACTATGTCACCTGATCCAAGTTTCAGCTAAGCAATAGATAGGTTTATAGGAGTGACAACAGCACTAGCAATGTATGCTCACCATGAAACGGTCAATCATTCAAAATCGAAAGGGCAATATTTTCCTAAGCACAAAGCTGATAAGGAATGGGAAGCTGGGTGGAATGCAAATAGGAACCACACAGACGAAGCAAGATAACTGTTTTTGCATGGAGGTGATTACAATTACTGAGATGAAACAAAATGTATGATCTGTTGAATGTACAACTGATGATCTTGTCTGTAGCCCGTCACTGAATTCACAGTAAAAAGTATAAGAAATATATACCACAAAATGGAAGACTATGGCTATAAGTGCCATATTAAATAATTCACTGCACCACAGGTTCTTCTAGTTACTGATTATTTCATATTTGAAGAATTGACTCCCCTCAATCATTTTGCCAATCCAAAACATTCATTAACAATGAGTTACAACTATATGATTTATGGACTTGGAGAAAAGAACAGATGATTTGGGGAGGTCCTTAGTAGATCTACAATGATGATGGAACATTACTTTTTGTAACAGCACTGACAGCATCCTGACAAAAAGGACAAAGCCATATGATTGAGAGGACTTAAATAGGCAAGAGAATCATTTAAATGGCCTTTTCTGTGATTATATCAGAAACAGATTAAAAGGATGTATGATTTAGCCATTGTTGAATTATCTGGCATTTTGCTAAGGATATTTCACAAGTGTGAGTTAGAGATATATCTACATCCTTTTCATCTACAAGTTAGCCCCCGAGAAATTCTGTTAAAAAAGTAGATTAATGGAAGCGTTGTTTTTAGGGCTGAGTAAAAATTTTTTTTTTTTTTCAAATTCTATCACTTTATCCTATCAAGATTGAATTTTACTTGAAAGGATTCCAATTTAGGCTTCTGTAAACCCAAACGGAGCTGTGGTCTTGAATCCTCAAGGGTAATAACCTTTTTGGGATGTGTGTGTGGACACAGAGGATTTCCCACATTTCCCTATATTTCACAATTTAAGTTGAAAATATATTATATGCATTTAAGACAATATGAGATGACTTGCATGTACTTAAAAATTGTTATGGTATTCTTGGGGAAGCAAACACGTTTTAGACCAATCATTGTTTAAGTTAAGCAGTATCTTCTTTTTGTTCAGTGTCTGGTTTTGTTCAACATCTTTTCTGTGGGAGAGAGATAATTATGCACAACACTTAAATTGCATAACATTCAGTGAGTCCAATTTGCATCTTTTGAGAACATGTAGTTTATGGTTAAATCCAGGCTTACATTTTACTGCTGCAATGTAAGCGTTGTGTAGTACTTACTGGGTAAATAGCTCAACCTAAAAATGTGCTTACCTAATTTTCAGTGGATAGTAAAACTTAATCCTATTTTGTATAATGTTTGTAGAGTTGATTTTATTTCATAAAATCTAAGACTCATATTTTTCACAATTTTACATCTCTGAAATTAGAAGTTATCTTTAAATTCATGGTATCTTAATATACAACTGAAGTTGGATTGAAGTTCTTTTTTTCAAGGATATACTGATGACCTTGAACAACTAGTGAGCTATGGACTCCAAACTCTCGCAGAGTTAAAAATCCATATATAACTGGATTCCCCCCAAACTTAACTACTAATAGCCTATAGTTGACAGGAAGCCTTACTGTTAACATAAACAATGAACACATATATTTGTACATTGTATGTATTATATAGTAACTCTGTGGCTTTGTGTATGCATTAGACTGCAAACCACAAGGTAGATGGTTTGAGTTCACCAGTTGCTCCACGGGAATAACATGAGAGTGTCTTCTCGGACAAAGATAAATATAGCCTTCATACACCATTCTCTGATTACTATTAGTCAAAACCAACTTGATGACACTTAAGAACAAAAACTACATGTATTATATACTGTATTCTTTAATAAAGAAAGTTGCAGAAAAGAAAACGTTATTAAGACAATCATAAGGAAAATAAAATACATTTGCATTATTGTACTACATGTATCTATATTGTAAGTTTTTTCATCTATTTGCAAGTTGAATCACCTTCACATAGAGGAAGAGGAAGGAGGTTTATTTTGTTGTCTCTGGTGTGACAAAGGTAGAATAGCTGGGGAATCTAGAAGGGAAAGTAGACCCACTTGATTTAACTTTATAGAAATGCATTGCAATTTCTCTCTTACGTGCTTACTTTTTTATTTCTCTAAAAATGTTTCCATATAGTACCACTCCTTCTTCACTATTTGTTTTAGCTTCAGTGCCCATATCAGAGAAGGTCCATGTAAAATAATTCAAAAGTAGTTATAAATAAGAAGAAACTTTTAGTCAAATTATCTGATGAAAATTTGTTTTCTGGTACTACTTCTATCTTCCTTATCATCTGGCATTTGTTCAGATGCAATCATCTCCATCATGTCATCTTCTGTACTTTGGTCTGCATTAAAAACCTATTCAGGCTGATATCCTTTCTCCTCAATGATTTTCTTAGTGGTGTCAGGAGCTTGTCTACTACCACTTGTTTGGCAGAAGCTACTTCTCTTGTTATCTTGACATTTATAAAGCCAAACCTTTTTCTAAATTTATCACACTATCCTTTGCTGGCATTAAATTCTCCTGCTTTTGATTCTTCACCTTCCAAGTTGTCATATAATGACTTCACATTTTCCTGAATCGTATTAGGAGTCTATAGGTATGCCCTTCTTACCTAGCACTCCCTCACCCATATAAAAGCTACATTTTCAATATGAGATTAAAATTTAATTCAAATAGTAGATAGTTAAAAATGAATAATAACATTAGAAAGGTATACACACTGTAGAAAAACAAAGTTCCATGCCTGCTGCTGTAGCTGTGGTAATGCTTCATCAATTTCCTTTTTTTTTTCTTTTCATTTTTAAGAACGGTCTTTATGCTGGAATCTGTGATCTTTAATGGCAGGCAAACACAGCTTCAGATCTCAATACACAGTACGTATAAAGCATTTCACTGATTTTCCTTGAATGCTATGCCTTTTCTGCTTATTGGAGCACTTTCAGCATCACTATTAGCACTTTATATGGACCCCATGATCTTATTCTAGATTTAAGGTATTGAAGTAAACATGATGAATAATAACAAGAACCATGAAAAAATGACTTTTATTGTGATGTGAAATTTAGTGGAAAGATGAACTGCTTGTGCATCAGTAGTTAACATCACATGACATTTGAAGTGAATACTCACAATACTTGAGCTAAAAGTAATAGCAACCGAAGGTGACTATAAAATTAGTACAGTACTACAATATGTACTAGAGTTAATTTTATGCATTTACAATTTAATTTATAATTTAATACATTTTGCTTGCTTGTATTTCTCTAGACTGTTAATAACATCAGTAGTCTGTGTTTCTTCGAGTAACTTTTGATAAATCTTATATTCTTATATTTGTGAGTCCTGGTGTGGTGCTGCAGGATAAGCACTGGATTGCTAACCTCAAGATAGGTGGTCCAAACCTACCAGCTGCTCTTTGAAACCCTACATTATTGTTGTTATTAAGTGCTGTCAAGTCAGTACCAACTAATAGTGACCCTTAATAGGATCTCCAGGAGTACCAGTGTGAGGTTGTAAGATAAGCACTTGACTGTTAACCACAAGGTCAGCAATTCATATCCACTAGCCAGTCCTTAAGAAAACCTATGTTGTTGTTGTTGTTAAGTGCTGTCAAGTCAGTTTCGACCCATAGCAATCCTGTATAGGGTTTCTGAGAAGCAGCTGATGGGTTTGAACCACCGATCTTGCAGTTCAAATGGCTTTGCCATCTGGTGCATTAACCCACAACTAATAGGTTGCTATTAGTTGAAACCAACTTGATGGCATTTGAGAACAACAACAAGATAAGGTTTCCAAAAAGCAACTAACTGGTGGGTTTAAACTGCCTTTTGTGGCCAGCAGTCCAGTACTTATCTTACAGTGCCACATCAGGAAACCATATACAGGGTTTCTGTAAATCAGAACAAATCGATGACACTTAACAACAACAACAAATAGAAGATTTGGGTATATTTTATGGTTGTTATTGTTAAGTGCTGTTGAGTCATTTACAACTCTTAGTGATATAAGGTTTCCAAGGAACTTGTGGTTATCAGTCTAATGGTGAACCTACAGTGCCACACTAGGAGTAAGGGAACTGAAATACATATTCAGAATTTTGTCTAAATTTTCATGATTATTCTTTGTACTCTCACAATATACCTTTCAGTCTATAATGCAAAATTATAAAGGGCAAGGAGGACATACCAGCACCTAGGTCAAGAGCAGTAATTTAGTAGGTACTCAATAAATATTTTCTAAATTAGTGTATGAAAAATAAAAAAACAGAAACCTTATGCATTCATGGCATATACTTATCTTAATTTTCTTCAATATTTCTAGTCTATATGGTTCATCTGTGAGTTTTTTCAAATTGTCAAAAATCTCTAGAAAGTTTTCTGATATATCTATTAATAAAAATCTATTTAAAGTTAACCTGAGCAGTTAAAAACTTATGTTGTTCAAGGGAAATTATAATTGCTTTTGCTTCTGTATTCACTTGGGAGAATTATCATTCTAGTATCATTTTAAATATATTTGCATAATACAGACAGGATGAACAACAAATGTAGGAGAACTGACGTGTTTGTATGTATTTTTCCTCTTTTCTTCCAAGCTTAAGGGTAGGATATGTTAGTTTTTAAACTTATTCATTAATTTTTATTATTTCTTTCCTTTTGGCAGAATTTTTTCTATTTTACCCTTTTTTGAATTTGTAATCTTTGATGAATATATTCATGGATCATATTAGACGCTTGAGTTGGCTTTTCTCTTTATTAGTGATAATATTTTAGACTTTGTTATGTACAGTGGTAAACATAATAAGTACTTAGTACATGGTGGCTATGACTTTTGTTTTAGGTTATGTGGAAAAAGTAAACAAAACACATTGTCACCAATATTATTTTATACATTTATAGTTTTATTATCCTTCAGTGATATGTATATTTGAACAAGCCCACATACTTTTAGATGTTTGCTAAGTTCTGTGTATCACAAATGGTTTACACTGAACTATTAACATCTGATTTAGAAGGGTGACTCCTCCCAGAACTGCCACAGAATAAAGGTCTGGCCATCTGTATCTGTAATGATTAATTCAGGCTAAGTCAATGGAGCAGTTCTACTAGTTCTGATGTAACACATCAGGTTGCCATGAGTTGGAATCATCTCCATGGGATTTTCTTTTTCTTTTTCTTTTTGAGTTATTGTTGCTGTTAAGTGCTGACAACTTGGTTCCAGCCCATAGCAACAATGTATAGGGTTTCCAAGGAGTGACTGGTGAGCTTGAACCAGTGATCTTGTGATTCAAATAGACTTTGCAGTCCAGTACATTAATCCACAGCACCACACCAGGACTCCTTTTTTTGAGAGGGGATGTGTAAATGTTTGGTGTGTTAAACATTTCTTAAGTAACATAAATATAAGGAGCTATTTTATAGAATTCATAGTTTCTTTATCTTTTTGGTTT
Organism: Chrysochloris asiatica; assembly: GCF_000296735.1. NCBI lineage: Eukaryota > Metazoa > Chordata > Mammalia > Afrosoricida > Chrysochloridae > Chrysochloris > Chrysochloris asiatica. The sequence continues at coordinate 41,807,818 of NW_006408520.1, read as the reverse complement.
CTGTTTTTTATTTTTCATACACTAATTTAGAAAATATTTATTGAGTACCTACTAAATTACTGCCAAAATGCTATCTTGAATATATTCTACCTGAGTTTAGAGACAATTTAAAGCACAGATTTAATGCATTATACTCCAATTACCCAAGACCAAAGACCAAAGACCAGAAGAGTTGTGAGATGACATCAAGAGCACAATACATGAAGAATGCAAAAGGTCATTAAAAAGACAGGAAAGAAGGAATTAAAAATGGATGTCAAAAGAGACTCTGAGACTTGTCCTCCAGTGTAAAGATGTTATAGAAAATGGATGAAATTAACAAGTTGAAACCTGAACATAAAGTTCAAAGGGCATCTTGAGAAGATAAGTAATGTATTATAATGGAATGGGGGGAAAACCTGGAGTTAAAAAAATAAAAAGGAAGAACATAGTCAGTATCTCTCAGGTTGAATGAACTGAAGGTAAAACATCAAGTCTCAAGTTGAAATTTGAAGGATTCCTGGGGCTAAATATCGAATGATGCAGAAAGCACCAAAAGAAGATGGAAAGAATGCACAGACTCACTGTACCATAAAGGTTCATAATGGTTCATGTTCAACATTTTAAAGAGGTAGCATATGATCAAGAATCAATAGTACTAAGGGAAGAAGTGAATGAGTCCCTCCAGTGCTACATCAACTTGTTGAAAGATTTCAATCTTTCAATTAATGGAATTTAAATTGTTGTATTTCAACAAACTGATGTCGCACTGGAGGCACTCACTCATCCATGCCAAGAAATTTGAAATACAGGTACTTGGAGAAATGATTGGAAGAGATTCATATTTATGCTTATTCCAAAGAGAAGCGACCAAATGGAATGCAGAAATCATTGCATGATAATATTAGTATCACATGCAAGTAAAATTTTACTGACGAGATTTTTAAAATGGTTGCAACAGTATATATAGAAAGAACAGACAGAAATTCTGACAGGATTTAGAAGAGGGCATGGAATGAGGTATATCATTACTTACTTCAAATGGATCTTGGCAAAAAGCAGAGATTATCAGAAAGATGCTTCCTTGTGCATTATTGGCAATGAAAAGACATACAACTGTGTGGACTATGGCAAACTATGGATAATATTGTGAAGAATGAGTATTTCAGAATACTTCATTTTACTTATGAGGAACCTGTTCATAGACCAAGAGGCATTCATTACAACAGAATAAGAGAACAAGGAGTTAGTAAGTGGTTTAAAACCAGGAAAGGTGTATGTCAAGGTTGCATACTTTCACCATACATACTCAATTTGCATGCTGCTCAAATCATCAAGAATCCAGATTATATGAAGGATAATATAGCATCAATATTGAAAGAAGAGTAATTAAAAACCCGTGATATGCAGATGGCACAACCCTGCTCTCTGGAAATGAAGAATACTGATCAAAACTACTATAATATGGATTATACCTTAATGTAAAGAAAATGAAAATCTTCAAAACCAAATAAATAGATAAATCATGACAAATGGAAAAAAAAAAAAAAAAAGATTAAAGTTTCCCAAACTTCATTTTCCTTGGATCCACAATCAATAGAAGTGCAGTGGCTCCATAAGATAAGCATTCGACTTTGAACCACAAGATCCCCAGTTTGAACCTGCCAGCCACATGAGATAGAAAGATGAGACTTTCTGCTCCACAAATATTTAAAAGCCTCTGAAACCCTATAAAAGGTAATTATGAATTATAGCTCATGCAACAGCACTTAACAGACACAATCAACACTTATGGAAGCAGCAGTCAATAAATCAAATGATACATTGCAATGGTCATATCTATTGCAAAAGACCTCTTTAAAGTATTCAAAGCAAATATTTCAGGTTGAAGAAGAAAGCGGACCTACTCCTAGCCATGGTATTCTCAGTGATGTCATATGAGTGGAAAGTTAGAGAATGGTTAAGAAAGAATAATTGATACATTTGAATTCTTGTGTTAGGAAGGAATACTTAATATACCAAGGACAGTTGGAAAAGCAGATCAGTGATGATGATATATGTCCAGAGTGCTTGTTAGAGGCAGGAAGAAGATACTCCATCTTACATATTTGGTCATGCCATCAGGAAAAAAGTATCCCTTTGGAAGGATATCTTGCTTCATAAATAGAAGGAGAATGGAAAGGAGAAAGAATCTCAATGAGGTGGACAGACAGTGGCTCCAATAATGAGCTGAAATATAACAATGATTGTGAGGATGGCATAGGCCCAACCAGTGTTTCATTTTGTTGTAAGCAGTATTGTTATGAGTGGAAACCAACTGGAAGCATCCACTATCAATAACATATTTCAGCTGCAGCATTTTACAAATAATAAGAAAGCCTCATTATCATATCAGGAGTAGACATTTTCTACTCATTTGGTGTTCAGAGTTTTAAAATTTCACATTTAAAAATGTTTTATTGTAATTGAATGTTATTAATGTATAATCAGTTGCTTGATGCTGATTTCAAAGTTATTATCATGATGCCTTGTTTGTTTGTTTAAGTGATATTGTGTTGATTCCGACCCAAAGCAACCCAGTACAGGGTTTCTGAGGTTGTAAATCTTTACGGGAGCAGACCGCTTCATCTTTCTCCAGCGGAACTGCTGGTAGTTTTGAACTGCCGGCCTTGAGGTTCACCGCTCGATTCGTAACCACTATGCTACCACAGCTCCTCAGTGGCTTACAAAACCCACACTGTCAATTCCACCTCATAGTAAACTTATATAGATTTTCTATGATTTAAAAACTTTATGGGGGAGACTTCCGGTTT
>NW_006408520.1:41798754-41803451 GCF_000296735.1 Chrysochloris asiatica | reverse complement strand
AGCCTCATCTTTCTCTCATGGACTGTCTGATGGATATGAATTGCCATCTTTCAGTTATAAACTCAATGCCTGACCCAGAGTACCACCAGATTTATGTTGTTGCTGCTGTTAAGTGTTGTTGTGTAGCTTCTAACTCATAGGGTTTCCAAGGACTGACTGGTGAGTTTGAACCTCTGACTTTGTGGTTCAAACCGACTTTTAAGTACAGAGCCACACCAGGGATCCACCTAGTTCCTTTTATTATCACATTTAAAATTTCCATTATTGTTATTATTGTTGTTGTTAAGTGCTGTCAATTTGGTTCTGACCCATAGCAATCCTGTATAAGGTTTCCAGGAAGTGGAAACTGACTTTGTGGTCCATTGCTTATATTACCTTGCCACACCATGTGCATTACCATGCATTAAAAACAATGGAGAATTTTTTTGGCCCTATTTGCTCCCCACTATTAATTCTCCATGATCATTGATATTTGCCATTAAATTATATTATGTTTAATTTAGGTCTACTTCAAAATTGGTTGTCGTTTTCTGTGTATCATTTTAATAACAATGAGTTGATACAGAAATAGTTCAACATCTTTGTTAGTAACACATAAAATACCAGAGTACTAACAGAAATACTAATGCTTTACATTAATATGATGTATTTTAGAGGTTTATAATATATTTTATAATTTTATGATATTGAAATGGCAGTTATTTCTTTTATTATATTTATTTATTTGATTGTATTTTAATTTTTTTCTTATCTTTTATTCTAACTGTTTTGCCCCAGGACATAGAAAATAAATGATGAAATTAAGATTTGAGTTTAAATCGCTTGACTCCTAGAACCTTACCTATTATACTATGCTATGTCCTACAACAAGACAGACTTTGTTTCTCATTTTAGAGATAAAAACAGTAGAAACCGCTTAATGAAAGCTTCTTTCAAAACAGGCATTTTTAAGTCGACACCTGGTATCATTTTTAATACAAAAGTTCAGAAATAGTATCATTACTCTTAGGTCCAGCACCAACTTTGAATTTATTTCATAGAATAATTAAATTGTTGTTCTGGTGTACAGTGAGCACAGACTGTAATTGCTTTTCAGTGACATTGTACACTAAATTGACTTGTTTTAGATGGAAAATGAGACAAATAACTTTGTTTTTTTTAGCTAAGAAGAATACGTTTTCTCTTGGGAAATAATATCACCACAGATATCCAACACTTTAACTTTATTAATTGCATCACCAGAAGCGATGTGAGTAGCGATGTTGGAAAATTCTCATCTTTTTTCTCAATTTCATTACTTTTCTCTTAGGGCTAAATAATGACAGCCCAATATGATGAGAAAAATGAAACAATGGGTAACACTTGCTGTACTAGGTATAGTTGTTGTTTTGTGCTATTGAGTCAGTTCTGACTTGAAATGTCCCTGTATGGGGTTTCTCAGGAGTGACTGGTAAGCTAGTACTACTGACCTTGCAGTACAAACCAACATTGCACCTCAGAGCAATAACTCACAGTGCCACACCAGGCTAGGAACCAAAATAATTATCACCCTACTGAGCCACACATTTTGTTGTAATATTTGATTTTATTTTCTCAAGCTGACTTTAGAAATTTTCTGTTCCAGTCTTGTACCTCCTCATTTCTTCCATTTGCTGTAGCATCTTTACACTGGAGAACAAGTTTCAGTGTCTCTTCTGACATCCAAATTGACCTTTTCCTTCTTTCTTGTCTTCTTAATGACTTTTTGCTTTCTTCTTGTATGATATTCTTGATGTCATCCTGCAACTCTTCTGGTCTTCAGTCTTTAGTGTTTAATGTATCAAATCCTTTCTTCAGATGATCTCTAAATTCAGGTGAATATTAAAACAACATGTGCAAAACCTGGAGTCAGAAAACCAAAAAGGAAGAACATGCTCTACATTTCTCAAGCTGGGGGAACTGAAGAAAAAATTCAAGCCTCGACTTTTGTTATTAAAGGATTCTCTGTGAAAATTATTGAATGATGCAGAAAGCATCAATAGAAGATGGAAGGAATACACAGAATCACTGTACCCAAAAGAAATGGTTGATGTTCAATCATTTCAAGAGGTAACATATGATCAAAAGCCAGTGATACTGAATGAAAAAGTCCAAGGTTCATTGAAGGAATTGGCAAAGAACAAGGCACCAGGAATTGATGGAATAAATATTGTAATCTTTTAAGAAAGTGAAGTGGCACAGGAGGCACTCATTCATCTCTGCCAAGAAATTTGGAAGACAACTATCTAGCGGACTGATTGGAAGAAATCCGTATTTGTGCCCATTCTAAAGAGAGGTGACCTAACGAAACAAAATAAGGAAATCATCAGACAATATCTTTTATATCCCATGTGAATAAAGTTTTACTTATGGTAATACGGAAACAACTGCAAGCATACACAGATAGAGAACTTCCGGAGGTTCAATCCAGATTCAGAAGAGGCCATGAAATGAGGGCTATCTTTGCTGATGTCTGATGGATCTTGGCTGAAAGCAGAGAATATCAGAAAGACGTTTAACTGTGCTTTATTGACTATGCAAAAGCTTATAATTGTGTGGACCATTGCAAGCTATGGAAAACATTGTGAAGTATAAGCATTCTGGAACACTTAATTGTGCTCATGAGGAATCTGTACAAAGACCATGAGGCAGTTGTTCAAACAAAACATGGTAACACCAAATGGTTTAAAATTAAGAAAGTTGTGCAGCAGCATTGTGTTCTTTCTCCATATTTATTCAACCTGTATGCTGAGCAAATAATACGAGAAGCTGGGTTCTATGAAGAAAACATGGCACCAGGAATGGAGAAAGACTCATTAACTACCCAAGATATGCAGATGATACAACCTTGCTTGCTCAAATAGAAGAGGGCTTAAAATATTTACTGTTGAAGATCAAAGAGCACAGCCTTTGGTATGGATTGCATCTTAATGTATAAAAATTTTAAATCCTCGCCGCTGGACCAATAAACGACATTCTTATCAATGGAGGTGAAGTTATCAAGGACTTCATTCTTGGATCAACTATTAACACTCATGGAAGCAGAAGTCAAGAAATCAGACAATGTATTGCATTAGGCAAATCTTCTGCATAAGACCTTTTTAAAGTGTTGAAGAGCAAAGCTGTCAGCATGAGTATTGAGGTGTGCCTGATCCAAGCCATGGTATTTTCGATAAACTCATATGCATTCAAAAGCTGGACAATGAATAAGGAAGACCATTGAAGAATTGATGCATTTGAGTTACGGTGTTGGAGGAGAATTCTGAAATTGCCATGGGCTGCCTAAAGAACCAATAGATCTTCATTGGAAGAAGAAGAGCCAGAGTACTCCTTGGAGGCCATAATAGCCAAACTTCATCTCTAATACTTTGGATGTATTGTCAGGAAGGACCAATCACTGGAGATGGATATCATGTTTGGTAAGGTGGATGGTCAGAGAAAAAGAGGAAGATCCCCAGCGAGATGTATTTGCAAAGTGTCAGCATCAATGCCGTTACACTAACAACTACTGAAATGTTTACACTTCACTGTATGTTTGGCCCTTTACAATATGACAATGGTGCCTCTCCCATTTAGACATGGAGTCTACTCTTTTATCTTTTGAATCTGAGTTTGACCATGAAACTTGCTTTGGCAAATGGACCAAGAGCAAATAGCCCAAACAGAGGTTTGAAATGTTCATCGTTCTTGTTATGTTCTATCAAGTACAGGGTTTCTGAGGAGCTACTGGTAAATTTGAGCTGCCTACCTTGCGGTTCAAACCAAAATTGCAGTCCAGTTGTTATCTTACAAGGCCATACCATTTCCATTAGGGTTCAATAAATTTTGCTGTTGGTTACCTTTCTGTCACCATGTAAGCCCCCTTGGAGGATGAGGCCAGCCCAGTTATTCCAGCCATCTCATCTAACCTAAACATTCTTATCATACCATCTACAGACCTGTGAGTCAGGCCACACTGGAATAAACAACTGAGCCCAAGGACAGAATAATAGTAATGTCAAATGTTTGAGAATTCTTTATTTGCTCAGAGAATCTCTCGTGCAAGGGAATGTTTATATAAAATTCAAAAAGGCCTAGGCTTTGTGAGAATGATTGTCAGTGAAATAATGTTCATTGAAATATTCTCTCTTATAACTTAAATCTCATTGTACACACTGGTTAAATAAAGTTTCTTCATATGTTCTAATATTTTAGAAATGATTTTACCTACAGTATCAATACTCACAAACACTTTATGGACCAGTTGTAGTTGTTGTTATTTACTGTCAAGTTAGTTTCGAATCATAGTTACCCTGTATAAGATTTCTGAGGAGCAGTTGATGGGTTTGAACTTATGGTTTTCAGTCCAGTGCTGATCATTCAGTTCTACACCAGGTGTCCAGTAGGACACATTATTTCAGGGCAGATTCAGAGTCCATTGTAAAAAATCTCAGGTGTAGAGAAATGAAGGATTTGGATACCTTGCTGATTTATATTGCTATTTGAGAAAATATGCTAAAATGAAATATTTTTTCCTTATTTTGTACTTTCCGTTTATAATGCACAATTTTCCTTAACTCACAAATTTTCACATTCACTTAAGCAAAAGTTTTGAGGTTTTGTTTTGTTGTTGTTGTTGTTGTTTTCCCTCTTCCCTGCATCCTACATAGCACTCACATTCTACGGTAAGTGTAAGAATT
>NW_006408520.1:41796371-41797974 GCF_000296735.1 Chrysochloris asiatica | reverse complement strand
CATTTAAAGATTGAAAATACCATAGCTTGTGTCTGGCACACTTTTTTCCTCAAAATGACTTGTGAAGATTAAATAAGCTTATATAGAGAGGTCAAGGAGGTCTGGTATTGTGCTGGATTATGAGATGAGCTGCTAACTGCAAAGTCAGCAGATCAAATATACTATCCACTGCATTGGAGAAAGATGAAGCTTTTTGCTCTTATAAAGATTTTTAGCATTGGAAACCATATACAAGGTCACAATGAGTTAGAACTGACTCCACAGTATGTAACTACCATATATAGAAGTAGGTGGGAACATATATAAACAGATAGATAAATAGACAGATAGATAGTGTGATAATTAAAGTATGTATCAACTTGACTGGGCTAGGACTTTTAGTGGTTTAACGGTTAAAATGCAGTAATTACTTATGATAAAATATAATTTAATAATCACTTCCATGATGAGATCTGCTTATGAGTAGTCAATCAACTGAAGGCAAGTTTGCTCAAAGGTGTGGCCTGCTTCTGATATACTAGACACTTGGGCAAAGTTTTCTTGTGTTTTACTGGGTCTATATCCTGTATCTGGTTTCTCATAGGACTTCCAGTTCTTTGACCTAAAGCCTGCAGACTTTCATATTGACTGCTGATCCTGGGAGTTGTCAGCCTGCAATATTGCTTGCTGACCTTGGATTCATTCACCTTTGCAGTTAGAAGCTTGTTGTCAGACTTGTTGATCTTGCTTTCATCAGCCCTTTGACTACCTGAGTCAGCAGAACACTCCAGTTTGTCATCTGAGCCACAGATTGTGGTTCCCACAATTATAGAAGATTGACTTCTTCTATAATTGTGGGAGGCATTGGACACAAAACCCAGTACAGCATTGTTATGAGTCATAACCAACTTGATGGCAATTAGCAATTAACAATAACAATAATTATGTGAGAGTGACTTACAAATTATCTGTACTCTGGCTATTTAATTCATTTTAATCAACTTTTGGAAAAGACAAATACATCATTTTCATCATAATCTCCTTGATTTTCAATGCACTTTGTCCATCTGTCAACAAGCTTTCATATTCCCTTATTGAAATTGTTTTAAGCTTAACTATGAGCCACAAATGTACCACACTCTTCATTTCTTCATCAAAGGTGAATCCTCCTCCTCAAAGGTCTACTTTCAGGTTACCAAACAGGTGAAAATCCACTGGCGTGAGATCAGAAACTAGGGAAGATGCTTTTATACCTAAAAATGTAGTTTTTGCAGAGTGTCAACATTGTTGGCAGAGATATATGGATGTGCATTGACATGAAAGATCACAATTCCCTTGGATAGCAGTCCTCTGCATTTCCAAGTTTAAGTTTCAGTTCTTCAGTCAGCATCTTACTGTAAGAAGCACTGTTGATTGTTGAACCTTCTTCCTGGTAGTGTTCCAATACTGGCCCTTGAGAATCCCAGAAAACTGTAAGCATCAATTTTCCAGTTGAGAGTTGACTTTTGAACGTTTTCTTGGTCAGCAATTGAGGATGTTTTCATTCCATATTCTGCCATTTACTCTCAATCTCATAGTGATGAATCATGTCTCATCACCAGTATTGATTTAAAAAAAAAAAAAA
>NW_006408520.1:41793994-41794885 GCF_000296735.1 Chrysochloris asiatica | reverse complement strand
TGACAGTGTTTCTCTGCTATCAATAAGGTTTTCAGTGACTAAATATTCTGAAGTAGCTCATATCTCCTTCTTCCTAGGTTGTCTTAGTCTGGAAGCTCATGAGAAACCTGTCCACCATGGGTGACCCTGCTGGTAATTAAAATATCCTTGGCATAGCTTCCAGAATCACAGCAACTCACAAGCTACCACAGTACAACAAACTGGCAGATGCGTGGTGGGTTCAGAAATGTAGCTCCATTAAAAAACAAAAACAAACAAACAAACAAACAAAAAACAAGAATTTTGTGGTGTTCACAAATTCTTTCCATTGGAAATATTCAGAAAAATCACAGTAACATTTTTTTTCTGCTCTAAAAAGTCTAGATTTACAGACTTAAAAATCTTATAAAGCAAAGGGGATTCGAATGTCTAAAGACAATTATAATGGCTGTGGAGGTGCAAGGGTTAAAACAAATTATCCTGTTCAACATGACCACTTCTTCCCCCCACCGCATAGTATGGGATTACTTGAAGCTTGGGTTGAATCATATTGTTAACCAAAACTGCTTTAGTTCCAAGAGGAAACATCTGTAAAACAGGAATTTCACAGGAACAAGGTAGAATTTGCAAAGCTTACTTGACCTAACTCAGGACCTATAATTCATTTGTACCACATTCTATTTATTACAAATTAGGCACAAAGGTCAGCTTAGATGAAAAGGAAGGGGAGTCATACTCTAACTCTTTTTAATTTAATTTTTTTTTAAGTTTTTATTGTGAATTGGGTGATAGTTTACATGGGAGAACATCAGCTTTACATTCATCCTATCATATTTCGTTTCATTGCCATGATGACAATCCCTGCATGCATCATCAAACAACCAAAGGGTACACCCGCAAGCCTTCCCCCCC
>NW_006408520.1:41791617-41792701 GCF_000296735.1 Chrysochloris asiatica | reverse complement strand
CAAGTTTTCTATGGTGACGTTTTGGCTATTCCTTTCTCTCCCCCACAAATGTTTATTTTACAATAGTAGGTAAGAGAAACTGGATTTAAAAGACAGTCAAACATCTTAGCATTATTTCCCCTCTTTTACCCATTCAAACCATGCCTCAATCCTTGTATCACAGACCCCTGTTGTTCCAAAGTTGAGCATACATCACTACTTACCTCTGTCCCACTTAACTCATGCAAACCTGCCTCACTGTCCTCCATCCGACATGTTCTTCCATTCCCCTCACCCTTCTAGTGTATTACCCCCCAGCCCCCAAACTTGCACTCCACCTTCTCTTTCCTCCTCTCTCCCCATCTCCTACACCCCAGTAAACGACAAATAATTTTTTTCTCTCTTTTACTGTGGGTACTTTTTCTTAAGCTTTCAAAACAATGGCCTTATGCGGTGTTTCTCCTTTTGTGAATGACTAATTTCACTCAGCACAATGCCCTTGAGGTTCATCCAGGTTATGCTGTGGCTTGCAATTTCCTTGTTATTCTACAAGGTAGCATAATATTCCACTGTGTGTATGTACCAAAGTTTGTTTATACATTCTCCATTGATGGGAATTTAGGCTGTCTCCATCTTTTTGCTCTCGTGAATAGTGCTGCTATGAACATTGATGTGCATATATATACTCGTGTTTTGGTTCATATTTCTTGTGGATAAATACCAAATAGAGGAATTGTTGCATCATAAGGCATCTCTATTTCTAACTTTCTCAGGAAGTGCCATACTGTTTTCTAGAGTGGTTGGACAATTTTGAACTCCCACTAGCAATGCAGGGGAATTCCTCTCAAGCATTTGTTGTCCTCTACTTTTTTTAACTTTGCTGTTATTGCTGGTGTGAGATTATATCTCTTTGATTTGCATCTCTCTAATGTCTAGTGATCATGAACATTTCTTCACATGTTTGTTGGTTGCCCAAATCTCCTCTTTGGTGAAGTGTCTGTTCATGTCCTGTGCCCATTTTTAATTGGGTTATTTGTCTTTTTCTTGTAGAGGTGTTGTAGTTTCCTATATATTTTAGAAATTAGTCTCTTGTCAGATGTGTCAT
>NW_006408520.1:41789675-41790582 GCF_000296735.1 Chrysochloris asiatica | reverse complement strand
TCCAGTGGTGAGGATTTTTGTTTTCTTGATATTGAGATGAAATCCATATCAAAGGCTGTGCTCTTTGATCTTCATCTTAACTTTCAGCAAGCAAGGTTGTATCTATCATCTGCATATCGCAGGTTGTTAATGAGTGTTCCTCCAATCTGGATGCCACATTTTTCTTCATATATTTCCATGCAATATCCTTAGGCCCTTTGTTGAAAATCAGTAGGATGTATGTGGATGTGTTAATTTCTGGATTCTCAATTCTATTCCATTGACCTATGTATCTTTCATTGTACCAGTATCAAGCTCTTTTGACCACTATAGCTGTGTAGTAAATTTTGAAATCAGGGAGTGAGAGGTTTCCAGCTTTATTCTTCTTAAGCAGTGTGTGATTTGTTTATCCTGGATCTCTTTCCTTTCTATAGAAAGTTTATTATTGCTTTTTCCATCTCTTTGAAGAATGTCATTGGAATCTCTATTGGGTATGCATTGTATGTGTAAATTGTTTTGGGTAGTATTGACATTTTCACAGTGCTAAGTCTTTCTATCTAGGAGCATGGTATATTCCATTTTTGTAAGTCTCTTTTGGTTTATTGTAGTGGTGTTTTGTAGTTTTCTTTGTATACGTCCTATGTTCCTAGATAGGTTACATTTATTCATAAGTATTTCATACATTGGGCAGCTATTTTAAATGGTATTGCTTTCCTAATGTCTTTTTCAGTGCTGTCATTATTGATATAGAGGAAACCAAATGATTTTTTGCTGTTAATCTTATACTTTGCCACTTTACTGAATCTTCCAATGAGGTTTAATAGTTTTTTTTTTCTGAGTCTTTTCTATGTATAGGATCATATCGTCTGCAAATAGAGAGAGTTTTAGTTCCTCTTTGCCAATTTGGATGCCTTTAATTTCCCTATCT
>NW_006408520.1:41787520-41789355 GCF_000296735.1 Chrysochloris asiatica | reverse complement strand
GTTTTTCATCAAATGCCTTTCCTGAATCGATTGATACGATCATGTGGTTCTTTTCTTTTTTTCTTATTTATATGGTGGATTATGTTGATTGTGTTTCTAATCATACTTGCATCCCTGATATGAATCCCACTTGGTCATGATGTATTATTTTTTTGATGTGCTATTGGATTCTGATGGCTAGGATTTTGCTGAGAACTTTTGCAACTATGTTCATGAGGGATATTGGTCTATAATTTTCTTTCTTAGTGGTGTCCTTCTCTGGTTCTTGTATGAAGGTTATGCTTGCTATATAAAATATATTAGGAAGTTTTCCATCCTCTTCTATATTCTCTAATAATTTTAATAGAATTGGTGACAGCTCTTGCCTGAATGTTTGATAAAATTCACCAGTGAAGCCATCTGGGACTGGACTTCTTTTGGCTGGGAATTTTTTGATGGCCTGATCAATTTCTTCTTTTGTTATATAAGTCTGTTCAAGTCTTCTACTTCACTTTGTGTAAGATTAGGAAGGTTGTGTTTTTCTAAAAATGTATCCGTCTCTTCTAAAATTTCAAATTTGTTGGAGAACAATTTTTCATAGTTTTCTGCTATTATCCTTTTGATTTTTTTGGTTCCATTGTTATATCACCCATGTTGTTTCTAATGCATGTTATTTGTGTCTTCTCCCTCTTTTCTTTTGTTAGGTTTGCCAGTGGTTTGTCAATTTTATTAATCCTTTCAAAGAACCAGCGTCTTGTCCTGTTGATTCTTTCTATAGTTTTCTGTTTTCTCTCTCATTTATTATGCTCTAATCTTAATTATTATTTTTTTTTCCTTTTGGTGATTATAGATTCCCTCTCTTGGTCTGTTTCTAATTGTTGGAGATGCTGTGTTAATGTGTTAACTTTGGTTCTTTCTTCTTTTTGGATGTGCATTCATTGCTATAAATTGTATTCTCAGCAATTGTCTGTCTCAGCAATTGTTTTCTCAGCAACAATTTATTGCTATAAATTGTCAGTGTGCATCTACAGTAGAAATCTCCAGCAGTGTTTGGGTGTGTCTGCTCACTCAGACCCCTCTTCTAGTCACCACATGGAGCTGCACAGACAGATACTGAAAAATGAATAAAGAAAGATCGTCTACTATTTTATCTCTGAAGGTCATTTAGGTATCTGCATATGCAGAGTGTAATTCTCAATATAGCTGTGTCCTTTCATATAGTAGTTGGTGTTGGCTCTTGCCTTTTATGTTGGGGTTTTACAAGGTGCAAATAAGCTTTGACTTTGTGACTAGGCCTGCTGTCTCTTGTTAGGTCCGGCCAGAATAAAGGCTCCTGCCCAGGTCAGCTTTAGGGCTGAGTCCCAGAGTTAGAGGTCATAAGAAGCAGCCAAAGATTTAGCTGTGGGACCGCTTTCAAGGATTTCCTTTTTGTGCCATGGGAAAATTGAACCCTGTGGGCGCAGCTCTGTACCCTTTTGGGGATGCATTCCTCCTGCCTGTAGGTTTCCAGGCTGGGCAGAGAGGCTGTGACAGGGAGAGGAGGAAAGAAAGGTGTTAAAACTGTCACACCTCTTTTTCCAGAAACTGCTCTGTGGTTTCAGTTCTGTATCAGCTTGGCTGTGGTCCCGCCCTCTGATCTCAGCTCAGGCTAAGGGTCTCACAGATAGTGTTCTGATGGATTCAGAAATCACTGTGTATTCCCACCACTATCAGATTTCTCCACCGGTGGGAGCCCAAATTTGATGCCCCACAATTTATATTAGATCCAAAGTCGAGGAACTTTTCCAGCAAAGCACTTTCTCATTTTTTCCGCCCCTCTACTAAGGAGTTTCCCCTGCATATCTCTGCTTCTCCTG
>NW_006408520.1:41767420-41783125 GCF_000296735.1 Chrysochloris asiatica | reverse complement strand
GATGGCACCTGACAACTACTGAATGTCAACTAATAACATTTCTTATACTAAGTCCCTTAATTCCATAATACCTACAGTGGCTCAGCTTTTCTGATTCATAAAATATCTGTATGGTTTCATCCAGGACTTGACACAAAAAGGTGAATTTATCAAACTGCAACTTCCAATGTCATTTCCTCTGGGGCCTTTATTCAGCAGAACCTTCTTGAGCCATCCATGGCTCTAGAACTTGGAACCTTGTAACCCTTCAGTTCCACAAAGCTTGCCATCCAGAAGCATTTTGTGTGTGTCACATTCTAGAGGTAATCAAATTTTCTTGCTTAGTTTTTGGACTTTCATTTATGGGACTGTCTCAAATTATGGGTAAATACTGGATTAACAATATCCTGTTATTCTGTGGCTCTAAAGGGGAGATCCCCATCATCTTTTCTGCATAGGGTGGGGCATCTTCTGAGGGTTTGACCACTGGAACATGTTTCAGGTGGAGAATGCTGCAAGAAGTTGCCATATTCTATTTGCTATGGTGTCTGTCTTAATGGTATACTCTCTGTTTCTAAAAAGAATGCATCACTCCTTCCAGGCAAGTCAACATCTTTTACAATGAAACTTCACCTGCTCAAGGTCCCCAGAAACAATGTACAGGGAGTCCACCTGGATTTAGAGTGGCTCTACCAACTTGGTGTAGACAAGTACTTGGTGTATCTCAGATTTATACTGAGCTATCCTGGCCATTCTGGACTGGGTTGTGTCATAGAGACACCACCTACTGAATGTTGTTAGTGAGCTTTGTTGGGAACCTAGCCAACATCGATCTTGTAGAGAAAGTAACAAATTGCAGGTTTGGATGCTACTAATGTTTCAGATTCCTTGTTTTCTGCACTTTGTGATCACCTGAGGAGGAAAGACCAAGAAATCAAGAGGTCCTTACTTTCATCCCATCACTTTCACCCCATCTCTGATGAGGATTCACCCATTGACCACTCTCACAATTTGAACACTAGCAGGGACACTTCCTCTGTTGTGGTAGTCATGCACCAAGGGGCCCTGTTGACAAATATTTATTTAATGAATATATCAATAAAAATCAAGACATTTTTGGTGATGTTTCTAAAAACAGTAGGTATGTTAGCAGTATCACTTAGTTGTTGTTGTTGTTATTTCCCTTACCTAAAGTTTACCTTTAAAATTATGTGCTATAATTGAAATACTGTGTTACTGCTATGATAGCTCTGTAATATGGAATAATCTCTGACTGTCTAAAGGATTAAACCCTTTAATAATTATCCCACTGCACATGGAACATATGAACACACTGTGATGGACGCATTGCTTTGTTATCTTGCACTATCCAGGATTGCTCTGACATAACCTAACCCTTTCCATCTCCGAATTCCATCATTTTCTGATGTGCTAGATATGACGTGCTCATACATAAGGTGATTTTCTGACATACCAAATGTGATGAATGAGATTGAATGTCTTTATCTCAGAATAAATCCACTATCTCTTCCTACCTTTAGCAATAAAGGAGGACATTATAACTAAGGTGATTGGGTTTTCAACCTTAGATAATTTAAAGCTTTATTACACAGGCAAAAGAAAGTGAAGAATCAGAGGACAAATTGAAATGAGAGTTCTTTGTTTATTAGCTATCACATTTATGAATTGAGTTAAATATTTTACTGCATATTTTTCTTGTTGGAATAGCATATGTATATTTTTAACTGATAGGATTAAAAAAATTACAGGTAGTTACTCACTGAAACAATTAGAGTGTAAAAAGGTTTATGAGCACACCCAGAGGGCTGTGATTTGCAGGAATTGATGACTATAGACAGAGTAATTCTTTCTGTGTTTTATAGTACATCTGTTGAAAACTTGCAATGATAAATTTGTCTCTGAAGCTCTGCACTATCTTCATGGAGATTTGCACTTTCTAGGCTAAACTACTCTATAAGAGAAGTTTTTATTTCTCCACCCAAGACGATGAAGTCTATTTCTGGCTTCTGTACTTTCTATCTGACTCCACTTTTTACACTCACTGTATACTCAACCAACATTTGCCTTATAGGCAGTGAAGTGGACTCTGATGGTAATAGAATGAGTAACAATGCAGCAAACAATGCCTGCAGCAGTCATATCTCTTTATGTATTCATTCCCATAATTTCTTCTTTCAGGGAGAAAAAATAAAAAGGGTCTTCTATGACTTCACAATTAGAGTAAGGTGTAAGCTTTAAAGATCAGGCTCAACCACTAAGATTTCCTTTTAATGAATGTGGAATTTGGACTGAATGTATCAATATTACTTGAATTTAAGTCATCTTTTCTGAAGATATATGGATAAGTCATCTGCTCATATCAAGGAGTGGCAAATAATTACCAAGGAGTAGAATGAAGTAGGCATTTCGAAATTTCTTCTTTTTTTTTTCTTTTTCTTTTTCTTTTTAACTTTTTATTGTGCATTGAGTATTGAGTGATAGTTTACATGGGAGAACATTGGTTTTACACTCATCCTATCATATTTTGTATTTCGTTTCATTCAACAATATTTGTTTCAATTCCCTCTGGGTTTGTTTTGTTTTGTTTTGTGGTTTGTGTGTGTGTGTATGTGTGTGTTTTTAATGTACACCAAAACACTCAGGAATATATAATAATTTAAATAACCAAAGGGCACATTCTACCCTCCTGCTTCCTGGTCACCAGCACACAGCCTTTTTCTTTCCATGATTCTAGAGTCCTCAGCTGTTCTATCTCTTCATGTCATCATCTCTGTCTCCAGCTCTGTGTCGTTGCTTCTTTGGATAGGGTCCCACATTCTGCTCCTGTTTTTCTTGCTTAATGGTCCTAGGGACCTCTGTTCCTGGAATGTGAGATGAACTACTCCCCCCTTTATGTTATAAAACTTCTACTTTTTCAGTTGTGAAAATTGCAATTAGTCATGATAATAATGACTCACCATTGAATCATAAGAATTGTATCCCCTTTCCTTTCACCAGATCTGCCTAGACAAGATGAAAACTATTCAGTGGGGATTCTACCTTCCCCCACAAACTCTGAAACTAAACTCCCCTTTGAAAACTTGTAAGCCAGTCACTTCATGCTTTTATAGCTCCCCACCCTCCTCTGTTTTAGGTAGCCAGTGTCTAAGTTGCCTGCCCATCCCTATGAATCCTGGGTTCAGAGGGGATAGGATTGATCCTTGATGTGAAGACTTCTTTCCTCTCAGTTGGCATTTTGAACCACTGCATCCATAAGTATAGGCCAAGTTCATCATATTTTAGCAATTTGCACTTGTTTCCTTAATCTAATTATTATTATTATCATTTTTAATATCTTCTTCTAGTCAAGTTCTGATCATCAAGCAATGGAAGTTAGGTCAAATGTGTACTATCTCCAAGTTTGGGCATTCTTGTGAGTCTCCTCACACTTCATATCAGGTGGACACTTCACTCTCAGCTCTAGCCCTCCATGGGGTCAGGAATCCTCAGGTCTCACCATACTTTGGATCATCCAGGCCTTCCTCTTCGCTCTTGCATATCCAGGTCAACGTGGCTCTAAAGAAGGTGGTCGCCACCAACCTTACATGCCTGGCCATGTGTGCCCATTGAGTGTTAGTCTTGTAGAGGAGTTAGTTCTAAAGGGACTTGATTGCTTGCCTTAATGGCTCTCCAACAAACAACTTGCTTGTCCTTGTAGTAGTCAGTCAGACTGCCATTTTTGCTTTTGATTTTTCCTGCTGGTCTTTCTTTCAAGAAGTATCTACTGTTCCTCTAGCTTTTCCATGCTGGTCTGCTTGTCCTTTCCAGTGGGAATATCCAACCTCAGAAGATTCTGGATAGGGATCAGGATTCCACCTAAGCTCCCCTACACTACAAGGCTCTGCAAGAAGCCTACTTCACTGGGTGAGTTCTAGAACACCTTTCAGGTAACTATTCCAATGAGTTATAGGCTGAAGATGGGCTTACATGTTTTCTGTAATCATGTTTCCCAATATTCCTTTCTATCCCACTCAACTGTCTATTTTACAATAGTAGGTAAGAAAAACCAATATTCATAAGACAGTCAAGCATCTTAACATTATTTCTCCTCTTTTACCCATGCAGACTATGTCTCGATTCCTATGTCACTAAGCCCTGTTGTTCCAAGATTGAGCAAGCATCAATATTTACCTCTGTCTCATTTAGCCCTCGTAAACCTGCCTCAGTGTTCCCCTATCTACCTTGGTCTTCCATTCCCCTCACCCTTCTTATATAACGTTCTCCCCAAAACCCAATGTATGATATGTCTATCCCCTACACTGTGCTCTACCATCCCCTCCCTTGCAACCCTGGTAACCAACAAATAATTTTTTTTTTCTTTTTAATATGGGTATCTTTTCTTAAGATTTTACAATAATGGTTTTATGCAATATTTATTATTTTGTGACTGACCAATTTCACTCAACATAATGTCCTCATGGTTCATCCATGTTATGCAGTGACTTACAGCTTCTTTGTTATTCATCAAGGTAACATAACATTCAATTGTGTGTATGTACCAAAGTTTGTTTATCCATTCTTCAGTGGATGGCACTTAGGTTGTCTCCATTTATTTTGTCTTCTTTTGCTTTTGCAATTCTCACAATGTTTGGTAGTCTATGTGTGCCCTGTATTACAGCCCTTAAATTTGTCCTTATTTTTTCATTAATGACCTTTATAATTCTGGTATTCACATTTTGGTCTTTAATCCATCCTGAGTTGGTTTTTGTATATCATGTGAGATAAAGGTCTTGTTTCAATCTTTTGCATATTACTTTCCAGTTCTGCCAGCACCATCTGTTGAAAAGGCTGTCTCTTCCCCATGCAATATACTTAGGCCTTTTGTCAAAAATCAGTTGGTTGTATGTCGATGGGTTAATTTCTGGATTCTCATTTCTGTTCTATTGACCTATGCATCTTTCATTGTGTCAGTACCAGGCTGTTTTGATCACTGTAGTAATGTAGTGAATTTTGAAATTAGGGAGTGAGAGGCTTCTAGTTTTGTTCTTCTTCTTAAGCAGTGCTTTGCTTATCTTGGGTCTCCTTTCCATATAAAGTTTGTAGTAGTTTTTTCTGTCTCTCTAAAAAATATTGTTGGAATCTGGATTGGGATTGCATTATATGTGTAGATTGCTTATGGTAACATTGATATTTTCACAATGTTCTTCCTATCCAGGAGCAGGGTGTATTCTTCCATTTTTGTAAGTCTATTTTGGTTTCTTATAGTAGTGTTTTGCAGTTTTCTTTTTATAGGCCCTTTGTTTCTCTGATTAGATTCATTCCTAAATATTTCATCCTTTGGGAAGCTATTGTAAATGGTATCACTTTCCTAATTTTCTTTTCAGCACTATCATTATCAGTATAAAGGAATCCAACTGATTTTTTATGTTGATCTTGTACCGTGACACTGTATTGAATCTTCCAATGAATTCTAGTATATTTTTGTGAAGTCTTTGGGGTTTTCTATGTATAGGATCATATCATCTACAAATAGAGAGTTTTACTTCCTCTTTGACAATTTGGATGCCTTTAATTTCCTTGTATTGCCTTAGCTCTGACTAAGCAGATATTTATTCTTTGAGCTCAGTTTAAACCAATCCAAATACTCTGCCTTTTATCACAAAAAGTAATATAAGGGTATACGTGATAGCTCATTGCATTCATAGGTTCTACCAGCACTCAAACTGGATAGATGTGGTTCTGTATAGTAAGCACTGGATTGCTAACCACAAGGTTAGCAATTCAGACCCACAAGTTGCTCCTTGGAATCCCTATCCAGAGTGGCTATGAGTCGGAATTCAATGGCACTTAACAACAACAATAAAGGACATTGGGGACTATCCTAAAATTTTGTCTACCATAATACATGCATCTCAGTAAGAATTCTTGGTGTATTTATTAAATGAAAGCAAGACTGAATGTATGGGTATTGATTCCTACAGTATAACAGGCTGATATAAGGAACTTCATAAGAGTAAGACTATTTCTTTCTAGTACAACATTATTTTTCAATTTGGTTCACTTGGATAAAGCACAAGATGGCAGTTTCCTATGACTTTCAAATCCCTTGAAAATATATAGAAAATCTCTTAACACAGTTCTAACTCTAAGGGACCATCCTCACAGAGCATTATTAACAAGGACTCACTATCTTATAGTTTCCCTTACAGATTGATTCTTTCTGTCATAAATACAAAAAAAAAAAAAAAAAAAAAAATTTCTAGGTAGACCATTCCCTTCTTTATTGGTTTTATTTCCAATCGTTTGTCAAAGCCTTCAGTACATTACTCCCATTCATTTAGAATCAAGACTTTTAAAATATCAAAACCTGGAGAAAGAACAGTTTAGTTAACAGGGAGGAGTAAAGAGGGTGGAAAGTAGACCATAGAGAAACTGAAGATAGGGCAGGGAAATAACATTTCTTAGTTAAAATTTCTAACATAATATTTGTCCTCTCCACTTTTGAACACGGATTTTACTTTATTATAATAACATTTATATGCCTGTCTCTTTATCTTAAACTGTGATATACTTAAGGAAAGAAATACAGATCATTGATTTTTCTCTATATTTCTAGTTCCTACCACAATTCATAGCAGTTGCCCAATAACTTCTCACTGAATAAATGAATGACGAATTTAAAAGATAAAATAGAATATGTACACAGATATTATTCAATTTAATTTTAAAGATACCAAGACTTCAAATATCAAAACAGATAGCAATAGTCAGAAGGGAATTTCAGATAATTTTGCCATACAACATAATAGACAGTTCAAAGAAATATTGATGATAAATTGTTATCTTTTCTACTACAGTACTTTTGAATATAATCAAAATATTTAAAAAGTGTTTTACCATACATTTTCATGTGCCACTTACCACTATGAATCAGATTATTGAATGCAAACATTCTTCCTTTAAATTCAAGAGCATGTATAATACACTCCAAAAGTTATAAATCTGCCTCAGTTGGTTTTTGATATCTGCTAGAAGATATTCACATTAAGATAAATGGATAGTCATGTTTTGAGAACTGTTTAGTTTCAGTTTTAGAGGACCATCTGTTCTCTGATGAATGGTTCTGTGAATAAGAGTGGGCATGTTGATTAAGCTTTTTTTAAAAAAAAATAAATGTCATCACTAATTATTTCTTGGAGAATGCAGTTCTAAACCCTGGTAATTTCATGGCCTTTAATGAAGATAACTACGTAATAAGGGTTTATGCTTACATAACAGTTTCTTTTACTGTGCAATGCATTCATTTAAAATCTTCAGGGAAACTATTTGAGACGTTGGACTTCAAATATTCTTGACTGTGTAAAGCCCTTCTTTTTGAGGCAAGTTCACTATCTTTGAGCACATAGTGTGAAGCTCACACAATTGAACAATCAGGGAGAAAGGGAAACAACCCATCTTGCCTCTTAATCAACTGTATTCATCCTTGAGAAGAGAGATCACACAGCCTTATAATGATGATACTTGTTTGAACACTGCCTATCTGTATGATCAGAATGAGAAAAATCATTATGCTGTTAGTTGTCATAGAGTTGGTTCCAACTCATAGCAATCCTTTGCACTGCCTGGTCCTGTGCCATCCTTACAATTGTTACATTTGAGCGTATTGCTGCTGCCACTATGTCAAACCATCTTCTTTGGGGTCTTATTTTTTGCTGATCTATAACTTTATCAAGCTTGACATCTTTCTCTAGGGACAGGTCCCTCCTAACACATGCAAAGTACAAGAGCAAAGTCTTGTCATCCTCACTTGTAAGGTGAATTCTGACGATACTTCTTCCATGGCAGGTTTATTCTTCTGTCGGTCCATGTTTCTTTCCACATTCTTCTCCAACACATAATTCAAATGTGTTGATTCTTTCCCAGTCTTCCTTATTCATTGTCCAACTTTCACATGCTTATGAGACTATTGCAAATATTGTGAATTGGGTCAGGCACACCTTAGCCTGACATCTTTTCTCTTCAGCACTTTTAAGAGGACTTTTGTAGTAGATTTGCCTAATGCAATACACCGTTTGATTTCTTGACTACTGTTTCTATGAGCATTGATTATGAATCTAAGAAAAATGAAGACTTTGACAACTTCAAATTTTTCTTCATTTATCACGTTATTTATTGATCCAGTTGTGAGGATTTTTGTTTATTTTAAATTGAGGTGTAATCCATACTGACAGCTGTATATAGGTTTTGACCTTCATCAGTAAGTATGTCAAATCTTCATTATAGCAAGCAAGGATGTGTCATCTGTATGTCACAGGTTGCTAATGAGTCTTCCTCCAATCCTGATGCCACGTTCTTCTTCATATAATCTAGTTTTTCAGATTATTTGCTCAGCATACAGATTTTTTTTTTTTAAATATGTTCAAAGCATACAACCCTGACGATCACCTTTCCTGATTTTAAACCATTCAGTATCTTCTAGTTCTATTTGAACAAATACCTGCTGATCTATTAATATGTTCCTCATGAAAACAATGAAGTGTTCTGGAATACTTGACTTTTGCAATGCCATCCATAGTATTTTTATGATCCACAGCCAAATGCCTTTGCATACTAAATAAAACAAAATTGTGTGGTATTCTTTACTTTCAGACAAAATCCATCTGCCATGAGTAAAAGGAAAACCACCAATGAGTTGGATGGACAGACAGAGAAGCAGCAACAACAAGCTTAAACATAACATAAATTGTGAGAATTGGGCAGTGTTTTGTTCTGTTGCGCCCAAGGTCACCATGAATTGGAATAGATTTGATCTCACTTAACAATAACGACTTTAGATTGGGTATCTGTCAAATACTGCTAGTAATTAAATTCTTAGGAAACAGTTTTATAAATTTAGATTAATTTTCTTATTTGATGCCCAAGATAAGACATTCATTTAACAAACTCATGAATATTATTATAAGAGACAATGCAATAGCCTAAAGAATTGTTTCCTTTTTCAACTTTTGGTTGCATAGAAAAAACTTCACATCACACTTTTTGTTGTTGTTAAATGCTGGCAAATTGTTTCAGACTCACTGCAACCCTGTATGGAGTTTCTGAGGTTGTAAATCTTTGTGGGAGCTGAAAGCTTTCATCTTTCTTCTGTTGAGTGACTGCTGGACTTGAACTGCTGACTCTATGGTTCACAAGCCATTGTTTATCCTACGGAACCACCATGCTGTTAGTTATGGAGGATTTATTGGAGGAATATACTGGTAGCAGAGCTGAATTTAGAGACCTTCTAAGAAGGTCACCTTTTCTACTAGAGAGCCTACCTTGTTACAGAACTGTTTATATAGACCCTACCCCCTCTTCTTAAAACATGTAGAGCATTTCAGTGGTGGAGTATTTTACTACTCTAATGTTGGCTATGATTCAAGTAGTTTAGCCATTTCCTACTTATCCACAATTCCCTTTGGACTAGTGAGAATGTAAGAGGTCATGTATATTCTAGTAATTCAATTTGTAAAATTGTGATCAATAAATTATTTTCCTTCTGTCTTTATTTATTTTAGTTCTATGAGGTATTGGAATCCTTGTAGTGCAAATTACTAAGCATTAGGTTATAAGCAGAAATGTTGTTGGTTCAAACATCTCCAGAGATGTGTCAGAAGTAAGGTCCATCATTCAAATATACTTCTGAAAGATCACATATGAAAACCTTGTGAAGTATGGTTATACTATGAGCAGTTAGAATCACAGTATGTTGAAATCAACTCAAGACCAGTAACAATACTGTGAAGTATTGTCATCCATAATCTCTAGTGAATAAGGAGTAAGTCAGAAGGCTAAAACTGGGAATATTTGTCTGAATATAGGAATTTAATAAAATAAAACAAGATATGTCATTTATATTTTTCTTCTAAAAAAGTTAGAGTCTACATTAAGAAAATTATTATATACAATTCAAAAGGAAATACTACAAATCACCAAGAAAATCTAAGTGGACATTTCGGAGAAAATCCAGATACTATAGAAATCAAAATAAAATATAATAATTCAGTAAGTAGAACATGATACATTATTATTCACTTGTAACAAGAATTCATATATTGAAAGGTGGTTGTTATTATGTGCCATCCAATTGGTTCTGATTCATTGGGACCTTATATATAGTAGAACAAAACTGCTTGGTACTATTCCATGTTCATGATTTTTGATGTTTTAATTATTGTCTTAACTGAGTCCTTGTGTGGCACTGTAGAATAAGTACTTAACTTTAGGTCAGTTTGAACCACAAAGATGGTGGTTCAAACTCAACAACTGCTCCTTGGAAACCCTATACAGGGTCACTATGAGTGGGAATTGACTTGATGGCAATTAACAACAATAATGTCTTGGTTATTGTGCCAATTCATCTCTTTGAGGGTTACTCTCACTTTCATTGACCGTCTACCTACTTTACCAACCATGATTCCCTTTCTTAGCAATTGTACATTCCTAACACCAAGCCCAAAATACACAAGTTAAAGTCTTTCCATTCTCATATCTAAGGGACATTTGCTTTTATTTCTTCTAAGACACCTTCTGACAGTCCAAACTATATTCAATATTTCTTAATTATCCAAAGTTAAAATATTTAAGAATGTATGATAGAAGTTTATGCAGGGTATTAGGAAGGAAGTTCATATATTAGAATGAAGTGTCACGCTATACTGTGTAGAAGAATCCATAGTTGAGTTAAATGCTTCATGAGTAGAAAAATTCAATGGGTAAATTCTATAAAGGAATTAACAGGCTGAGAGAACACCAAGTAGAAAGGCGCATCATGTGTGAAAAGCAAAGGTGGAAATTAGTTGACGTATTGGTGGGAAAATTGAATTACATGAGAATGAAGAACTAAGTAAGAAACAGTAATAAAAGATTATATCTTTTATGTTAAAAATTGGGGTTCTGATTTCTATGCTAAGTACTTTTGATTTTGAATTGCATAATGTGGGGAGCATTTAATGTAATTCAAACATGAAAATTACAAAATGAGATCTGAGTGCTAGACTTTTATGGAGAATTGATAATGAAAGGCTAATGAAAAAAAAGGAGATCAGTTAGAAATCTATTGTGAAGACTTAGTTTATGGGATAAACCAGTTTCCATAATTCTGAAATGAAATAATGAAAAATTATTTCTAAAAATAGGAGATACGAAAAAAATACAAAAAATAATATATATATTTCAATGGATAAGAATTGGAAAGTAAACACCCAGACAGTAAGCATGTGGCAGTAAATGGGAATATTCCTAAAAAAAGGAATGAAAAATGATCTTCAATAAAGGCAAAGTATCAAGATTTTTCAAATATCATGAATAAATAAAATATAAAATTTTTCTTAGGGGAAAATGAGTTCACAAATCATAAAGCATCAATTGAGATGGTATCAAGCAGTAGCAACAGTGAAAGTTAAAGACAAACGTATTTTATTAAAACCTAAAGAAAAATCTTTTTCAAGTTGGATCATTTAATCAAACCATGAATCTAGCAAAAGTGAAAAAACGAAAAGAGAAAGGGAAAACCTCTAGAACACAGGAAACAGGATATAAAACATATGAGAGAAAAAAAGAAGAGAATAACTATGGGCTAGAAATGGTAAGATTCAATGATTTCAACAAGTACCATATGATAAAAAATTGAAGCTGTTTGTCTTTGGCTGGGTTTTCTAGAAGAATAAAACCAGTGAAACATATGTAAGTTTATTTTCAAGGAAATAACAATTGTATCACCCCAGTTTCCCAATGGAATAACAGGGAGAGAGAGAGAAAGACTTTCCTGTGTGTTCATCATATTTGCAGCAGGCCACACCCCCAAGGAAGCATCCTTTCAATTGATTAACTACTCATAGCCACTCATTATAGATTTAAGTATGTCTGTATTAGGTTTCATCACATCTCAATTGCTAAACCTCTGGAAATCCTGGTTTAGTCAAGTTGACACAAAATTCTATTACAGCCCACCCTTATCACATATAAACTACTTACATAATCTCTAAATAAAGAAAATTGTAAAGTCATACTTGCACCTAACATTCTATAACTAAAACATGTACCACCAAAAATGCACTGATCCCATTTACATCTTATATGTAACAAATGAACAAAGCAAAAATATTTGATTCACACATGCAAAATAAAACAAATATATTCATTCAAATGTTCAAAGGGCACCTTCTGCAAGTCAGCTTCCTGTCCCTAGTCAAACAACCATACTCATTCCATGGGTCTAGAGTCCTAAGCTGCTCTGTCTCCTCATGCCACTGCCTCTGCTGTCATATTTGCTGTCACCACTTTTCCAGACATGGATCCCAAGCTCCACTCATGCTCTCCCTTCTGATGATCCTAGGATTGTCTGTTTCTGAAATGAAAGATTATTTACTCCCTCCTTTTGGTTACACATTTACAGATACGCTTTTGATAATCACAATCAACCTTGCTATTAACTATTCATCATCAAAATTAGGGAGTTGCACGAACTCTTGAGCCTAGATGCAATGACATAGCTTTTGGGACTGGGGTTGAGAGTGAAGAGGTCAGCTAGTTTTAAGTGCACAGCAGTGTGTGTGAAGTCACAGATTTGTAGCTGGTACTCATTTGACCTAGCTATGACGGCTAGGGCTGAGTTGACAAGAACCTGACCAGATGATGGTAAAGATGCTTGTGAATATGAGCAAGGATAAATTTCTAGTTTGTTGGGCTAGACTTTGACTTATAGATGCAGTTGCTCAAAATTCTAACCAGAATGGACAGTTCTTCAGATCAAGAAACACACTTGTCTCCTAGATGTACTGGGTTGCTAGGGATGGGCAATTTAGAAATTGGCTATCAAAATGGGGGAATATAAAGGCATCAGGTGGCTGGCTTACACACTTTCATGGGTGTGCTTAGTTACAGAATGAGAGGGGTTTCGTAGAATCCCCACTGAACAATTTTCATCTATTCTAGATGATTCTGGTGAAAGAGGATAGGGGATGATGATGATAGGCACTGATGAAATTGGCAAAAAAAGAAAGCTCCAGAAATTGATGAAATACAAACAGAAATGCCTCAACAAACTGAAGCAGCACTGTAGGCATTTCAATTGTCTATGTCAAGAAATTTGGAAGACAGCTCTCTGGATAACTGTTTGGAAGATACCTGTGATTCTGCCCATTCCAAACAAAGGTGACACTATGGAATTCAGAAACCATTTAACAATATTATGTATACCAAATGAAAATAAACTTTTGCTAAAGATAACTAAAAAGTGATTGCAACAGTATATCAGAAGGGAGCTGCAAGAAATTCAAGCCAGATTCAGAAGAAGACCTTGAAGGAGGGATATTATTACTGCTATCAGATGGATCTCAACTGAAAGCAGAGAACACCAGAAAGATGGTTACTTGTGCTTTTTTTTAACCTATACAAAAGCATTCAACAGTATGGATCATAATAAACTGTGGATAACATTTGGAAGAATAGACATTCCAGAACATTTAATTTTGCTCATGAGGAACCTGTAGAATAGAGAGGCATTCAAACAGAACAAGGAGATACTTACTTAAAATCAGGTAAGAAGTATGTCAGGATAGTATCTTTTCACTATGCTTATTCAATACGTATACTGAGCAACTAACTTGAGAAGCTGGATTACATGAAGAATAATGTGGCATCAGGATTGAAGGAAGACTCATTAACAACCTGTGATATTCAGATGACACATTTTTGATGAAAGTGAAGAGGATTTGAAATACTTACAGATTAAGTTCAAGACTATAGCTTTTAATACGGATTGTTCCTCAATGTAAATACAATGAAAATCTTCACAACTGTGCCAATAAATTACATCAATAATCAATGTTCATGGAAACATCACTCAATAAGTTAAACAACCTATTACTGCATTCAACCACTTGTCTGTCAATTTGTTATGCTGTGGTGGCTTGTGAGTTGCTGTGATTCTGGAAACTATGCCACGGATATTTTAAATACCAGCAAGGTAACCCTTGGTGGACAGGTTTCAGATGAACTTCCAGACAAAGACAGACTAGGAAGAAGGAGAGACACACCACTTCCGAATATTTAGTCACTGACAACCTTATGAATAGTAGAGAAACACTGTCAGATATAGCACCAGAAAATGAGTCTCTCAGGTTGGAAGACACTCAAAATGCGACTGGGGAAGAGGTACCTCCTAAAAGTAGAGTTGACCATGATGATGCAAATGAAGTAAAGCCCATGGGAGCACTGAAGTAATTGGCAAAGAACAAGGCACCAGGAACTGATGAAATAAAAATAGAAATCTTTCAAGAAAGTGAGATGGCACTGGAGGGACTCACTAATCTATGCCAAGAAATTTGGTAGAAAACTATCTTGCCAACTGATTGGAAGAGATCCATATTCGTGCCCATTCCAAAGAGAGGCGACCCAACAAAATGTGGAAATCATCTGATAATATCTTTGATATCTCATGTGAGTAAAGTTTTACTAAAAGTAATACAGAAATAGCTGCAAGCATACATTGACAGAAAACTTCCATAGTTTCAACTCAGATTCAGAAGAGGATGTGGAATGAGGGATATCATTGATCATATCTGATGGATCTTGGCTGAAAGCAGAGAATACCAGAAAGATGATTACCTGTACTTTATTGACTATACAAAGGCTTCCAATTGTGTGGACATCTATGGACAACATTATGAAGTATGAATATTCTGGAACATATTTAATTGTGCTCATGAGGAATCTGTATGTGGACCAAAAGGTATTTGTTTGAACAGAGCATAGGAACACTGAATGATTTAAAATTAAGAAATGTGTGTGACAGGTTTGTGTTCTTTCACCATACTTATTCAACCTGTATGCTGAGCAAAGAATCCGAGAAGCTGGGTTATAAGAAGAAAAACATGGCATCAGGATTGAAGGAAGTCTCATTAACAACCTGCAATATGCAGATGATACAACCTTGCTTGCTGAAAGTGAAGAGGACTTAAAACATTTACTGATGAAGATCAAAGAGCACAGCCTTCGGTATGGATTGCATCTCAATGTCAAGAAAACAAAAATCCTCACCACTGGACCAGTAAACAGTATTCTTATCAACGTAGAAAACATTGATGAAGTTGTCAAGGACTTCATTCTTCTTAGATCATTCATCAACACTTATGAAAGCAGCAGTCAAGAAATCAAACAACATACTGCATTAGGTAAATCTGTTGTACAAGGCCTTTTTAAAGTGTTGAAGAGCAAAGATGTCAGCTTGAGGACTAAGGTGTCCCTGACCCAAACCATGATAGTTTCAATAACCTCATATGCATATGAAAGCTGGACAGTGAATGAGGAAAATCATAGAATAATTGCTGCATTTGATTATGGTTTTGGAGGAGAATGTTAAAAGTACCCTGGGCTGCCAAAGAACAGACAAATCTGTGTTGAAAGAAGAGCAGATAGAGTGTGGCAAGAATTGTGAAGTTGGCTTAGGACCGGGCAGTGTTGTAGTCTGTTATACACTGATACCGACTTGATGGCACCTAACTACAACAGCAACAAGTACTGCATTAAGATAATATGCTGCAGTAAACCTCTTAAAGGTTTTCAAGAGCAAAGATGCGTTAGGAAAATCTGCCCTAATAAAGGTGTTCAAGAGCAAAGATAAGAATTGAGGACTAAGCATCTTCTGCCTATAACTGATTGGAATACCTAAAATGGGGCTACAAC
>NW_006408520.1:41764124-41766017 GCF_000296735.1 Chrysochloris asiatica | reverse complement strand
TTTTTAATTACCGCATATGCATTTGAAAGTTTAACAATGAATAAGAAGACCATAAAAGAATTGATGCATTTGAACTATGATGTTGGTGAAGAATATTGAAAGTATCATGTTGTTGATGTCAAGTGCCATCGAGTCGGAACCAACTCATAGCGTCCCCATTCACAGCAGACTTCTGGAAAAGCAAACAAATGTATCTTGAAGGAAGTATAACCAGAATGTTCCTTAGAAGCAAGGATGTTGCTGTGATTGTAAAGTACCACCAAGTTACTTCTGACTCATAGTGACCCTGAATAGGGTTTCCAATGAGCTTCTGATGGGTTTGAAATGCCTACCCTATGGTTAGCAGTCCAGTGTTGAGGATAGTATACTAAAAACAAAACAAACAACAACAACAAAACAAACTCTGAGGAGACCTTGGGATAATGTCTGTTTGTGTCTCGGCATAAGGGAACAGATATTATGAATGAATACAAGTGGGTGACTAATTTTTTTCCTCTTCTAACTTTCCCAAGGTGGGATTAAACAGTTCATGATCTTACTTTTTATAGATTTTCGTGTATGAAAACTCTGTTTACCTAATTTAGAGATTTCTGTGTTTTTCCTGAAATTCCAGTTTCACTATGAAATTTTAAGGTATGTGCTTGCTTTTATTTCAGTGAAAAAGAGAAAGAATCCAAACATCTGGATTGACACAGTAGTAGCAACATGGAATAAAACGTAATGACATTTGTGAGGATGGTCCAGGACTTGAGCAGTGCTTCATTCTGTTGTGCATGGAGTCTATATGAATCAGAATCAAACTGATGACACCTAATAGCAACAATGAAAGTATAGAAAGCAGAAAAAAGATGATAGTTGAACAACAGACCTAGAGAAAAAATAAGTCTCAAATGAAAGGAAAAAGTGCCTTGGAGTGATCTAGCTAGTAAAAACATGAATTTAATAGATCACCTAATATTTTGATCACAGGAGAAGAGTGTTATAGTTTCATCAGATAACTGAGTGGTAATTGCTCAACAGATTTAACATTAATGTGATTAGATTTTCAGAAGTTGGCAGGTGGGAGACTACAAACAAAGAAATAGAAGTAATGGTGACATTTTCACCTGATCCAAAGAAATTAGCAAATGGAAAGCAAACCTGAAATTCTGGGTTGGGTAAATAAAAATAAACAAATATCTAGAAATTTCATAGTGAAACTTCATATCTTAGAGGATAAAGGGAAACATCTTCAAATGAAGAAAACAAAGTTTGTATACACAAAGGCTTAGAGAAGCTGAGAACATGAGTTGTTTAGTCCCAGTTTGGGAAAGTTGGAATAGTATAAAAACAAATGACTCTTGTGTTAATTCATATTTTCTATCCTCTTATGCTGAGACACAAACAGATTTCATCCCAAGGTTTCCTCAGAGATTCGTTTCTGTTGCTATGGTTATTCATTTTGTTTTTTAGACTTTACTTTTTGGGGGAAATTTTAATTTATAGAAAATTTATTCAGAGAATTCAAAGGGTTTCCATATAGCTTCAACTCTCCTGCCCAACACAGTTTCTCCAATTACTAACATCCTGCATTAGTATGATAAATTTATTATGTGATAAATCAATATTAATAACATTATTATTAACTAAAGTACCTAGCTTACAATAGATCTTACTTTGAAATTCCATAGATTTTGAAAAATCCATAATGTAAAGTAGTCATCATTATAGTATCACACTGAATAATTGAACTATCCTGAAATTCCTATGTACACATCTCTCCTCTTTCAGAACTGATTGCAACCACTAATTTTTTTAATTTTAAACAATTTTCATTGTGTATTTGCTTTTTTCAGAATGACAGTTGTTGTTGTTGTTGTTGTCAGGTACCATCGAGTTGGAACCGACTCATAG
>NW_006408520.1:41761043-41762354 GCF_000296735.1 Chrysochloris asiatica | reverse complement strand
TTTTCACTGATGATATGGAGGTTTTCCATCTTCTCTTTCCACAGATGTAGTCTATTTGATTTCTATGTGTTCCATCTGGCGAAGTCCATGTGTATAGTCGTCTCTTATGCTGTCTAAAGAATGACAGATAGTTGGAGTCATATGCTATATTTTCAGACTGGCTTATTTCACTTGTCAATGTACATTTAAGATTCTGCCAGGTGTTTTAGGGCTTCTTGTTGTTTTTATGTGCTGTTCGTCAGTTTTGACTCATAGTGACCTTGTAGGGCTTCTGAGACTGTAAATTATTATTTTATTATTTTTATTTTGAATTGAGTGAAGGTTTACTTGCAAAATCATCAATTTCACATTCAACAAATAATATACTTCACCTCAGCTCAACGATGACAATCCCCCCTCCCCCACCCCCATGGAACGACTATCATCCCACTTCCTTCCTGTGGCTCCTATTTCCCTTCTACCCACCTTCCCATCCTTTCTTACCATTGTCATTAGGTACATATTGTCCTTTGGATTTTGAATGATTGACCATTCCAGTATTCATAGTGAGCATATTTTGTTAGTGTTGTTCTTCCTCTTTTATACCTATCTACTGCTTATCTGAAAGATGATATGTTCCTTTCCACCTGAAGGGTGGTCAGAGGTCACAGTTTCAGGTAGGTTCCTCTAGTCTCTTTCTGACCAATAAGGCCAGCCTTTTTCTTTTTTTTTCGATAATTTTGAGTTTTGTTCCACACATGATGCCACTCAATCTAGGACCTTTTAATTTTTCAGAGCACTTGGTAGTGGTAGCTATGCCAACAGTATTTTAAATATTGGCAGGGTCACCCATGGAGGACATATGTCAGTGGATCTTCCAGGCAAAGACTGACTTGGTAGAATTAGAGGAAGCATATCTATGAATGTGTTGCCACTGAAAACTTATGCATAGCAGTAGAACATTGTCAGAGATAGGGCCAGAAGATGAAAACACTATGACTAGCAGGAAATTTTGTAAGATACAGTGCTAGAAGATGAACTTCTCACATTGGAAGGCATTCAAAATATGATTGAAAAAGGAGCACCTCTTCAAAACAGAGTTCGCCATGGTGACGTAAATGGAGCAAAGCTTTAGGAACTTTCATTTGTTGATGGGGCACAAATCATGATGTGGACAACTAGCTAAAAACATCTTTTTAATAATTAGAACAAGGAATGTATGAAGTATGAATGTAGGAAAATTGGAAGTTGTCAAACATGAAATGAAATATAAAAAGATCGATATCCTAGATATTGTTGTTGTTGTTAAGTGCCTTTGAGTCGGGCCCGACC
>NW_006408520.1:41755843-41760598 GCF_000296735.1 Chrysochloris asiatica | reverse complement strand
CAACTTCTTCAGTATGAAATCAAGCAAGCATGAAAACAAGATGCATTAATAATGAATGGTGATTGGAACACAAACGTTGGAAGCAAAGAGGAAGGATCAATAGTTGGAATAGTTCATGATGTATTATTTTTTTGATGTGCTGTTGGATTCTGTTGTCTAAGATTTTGTTGAGAATTTTTGCATCCATGTTCATGAGGCATATTGGTCTATAGTTTTCTTTTTCAGTGATGTCCTTCCTTGGTTTTGGAATGAGGGTTATGCTTGCTTCATAAAATGTATTAGGAAGTTTTCCATCCTCCTCTATATTCTGGAATAATTTGGGTAGAATTGGTGACAGGTCTTTCTGAATGTCTGGTAGAACTCATCATTTAAGCCATTTGGACCTGGGCTTCTTTTGGTTGGGAGTTTTTTAATCAATTTCTTCTATTGTTATGGGTCTGTTCAAGTCTTCTACGTCACTCTGTGTGAGTCAAATGTCTTTTTTAAATGATATAAAAGCCAACTATACACCTAGACCTCACCATATGGAATACACAGGAATCAATTTGCCTACATCTATGGGAAGAGATGCCAGAAAATCTCAATATTATTAGCCATAAAAAAAGGGCAGTTATTTTTGTGTCATCAAGTCTATTCTGACCCATAGCCACACTGAAATTGAAACAACTCCACGAGAGTGAAAGTATGATCTTGGATATATTATATTCCACCTGAACATAGAAACCATCCAATAACATATTTAATGTATTGGACACTTACGTGCAAAGTCCAGAGTTGTCAAATGACATCAAAAGAGTCATACAGGATAAAACAAAAAAGTCATTAAAAAGACAGGTAACAAAGAAAATATCAAAATGGATGACACAAGAGACTTTATAACTTACTCTGGAAGGTAGAGAAGCTAAAGCAACTTATTTGAATGAATGAGGGAGTAAAAAAGCTGAAAAGCATGTTTCAAAGGGCAAGTTGAGAACACAAAGTATTTAATTCAATTTACAAAGATCTGGAGTTAAAAAATCAAAAGGCAGGAACACACTTAGCATTTCTGAGGCTGAAAAAACTGAGTAAAAATAGTGAATTCTTAGGTTGTATATCGAATGACTGAAGTCCTGGTGTGGCTGTAGTGGTAAATGTGCTGCACTGCAAAGTCCACTTTGAACAGGATGGTCTGCTTTTCAAGTTCACCAGTTGTTACTTGGAAATCCTATACAGGGACACTATGGGTTGGAACCAACTTTGACGGCACTTAACAACAACAACAAATGGACAAAATAATGAATAATGCAAAAAGCATCAAAGGACTATGAATGGAATAAACAGAATCACTGAACAACAATAAAAAATCCATGTTCAGTCACTTGAACAGACAACACATACTCAAGGACCAGTGATACTGAAGTAAAAAGTTCATACTGTACTAAAGGCATTGGCAAAAAGCCAGGCTCCAGGTCATGATGGAGTAGACATTGTCATCATTCAACAAACTGTAGCAACAGTGGAGTTAACTCACTCCTTTGTGGCAAGAAATATGGAAGACAGCTATTGGGCCAAATGATGAAAAAGAGATATTTGAGTTATGGTGTTGGAGGAGAACACTGAATCTACCATGGGCTGCCAAGAACAAACAGATCTGTGTTGGAAGAAGTACAGCCAGAGTGCTTCTTAGAGGCCAGGATGGCCAGACTTCTTCTCTAATAGTTGACATATTGTCAAGAGGGACCAGTCACTGGAGAAGGACATCATGTTTGTTAAGGTGGAGGCTCAGAGGAAAAGAGAAAGTCCCCCAGTGAGATGGATGGGCTTAAGAGTAGCAACAATTGTGAGGTTAGCTCAGGACCATGCAGTGTTTCATTCTGTTGTGCATAGGGTTACTATGAGTTGGTAATGACTCGATGGCACCTAACAACAACAACAAACAAAAACTCTTTATGGGAGCAGAAAGCCTCATCTTTCTACCTAAGAGCAACTTATGGATTTGAACTACTGACCTTGAGGTTATCAGTTTAGTGCTCTAGAAAGAATATGTTTGAGTGAGATCAGCCTATTTTACGTACAAGTAAATGTGAACTGAATGGGCAAAATTACATAAGGACAAAGTAAATTTAGTTGCAATTCCAACAAACTAATTATGTTAGGTGAAATAAATTATATATATGAGATTATTTTTAAACCACTACTCCTCTTATAATAAAACTATAAGAAAAAATCTCACGCCAACAATACAAAGAAGAAGTAAATAAATCTGGAGAAAAAATTAATATGAGTAGTAAGGTTGAAGAAAGAATATAAAAGGAAGTTGACTCCTTTTTAAAGTAAAGCAGTGACAAAAAAGACAAAAGATATCTACAAAAAACTCTAAACTAAAATCATAGCTATTACCATGACCATGAAAAGGAAAGAGATAGATTATAAGTAGATCGCTGTAAGGCGAAGGTCTTTTCTTGTTTATACAGACAGCATAGATACTGAAACTCTTCTCATAGGGAGAGGAAAACAAGCATACTTATAAGTAATGGTAGTCCACAGCATAGAATAAAGAGAATATTGAGGTTTAAAGCAAAATGAACAATATTTCCATAAAGAGCAAGACATTGAAAGAAAGGAAAAAGACATTTGTGTAAAATTTAAAATACAACAATGAATGAGATTTATATAATTTCTGGAACACTTGTGGTTACAATAAATGTAATTATGTTGAATATATATCTCAGAAAAGAACAACATTAAAACTAAGTTGTAAAGAAGGATTGTTGTTGTTGTTGTTGTTAAGCGCTGTTGAGTCGGTTCTGACCCATAGCGACCCTGTACAGGGTTTCTGAGGCTGTAAATCTTTACGGGAGCAGAAATCCTCATCTTTCTCCCCCAGAGAGCGACTGGTAGTTTCGATCTGCTGGCCTTTCTTTCTCCCCCAGAGAGCTAGCCTTAAGGTTCGCAGCCCGATTCGTAACCACTACACTACCAGTAATATATTATCTACAATGTGCTTGGAGAATGAAATGCAGATAAAGATCTATATTTTTCAAAATAGGTGGATGAGTTAATGTTCTATTTGTAAAAATAAAATTTAACTTTAAAATCCATCAAAAGGGACATTTAACTGGTGGATATGAAAAAAGAATGAGATAATAAGAAAATATAATAATCATGATCATATATGAAAATAGGATTTAATATGCTTACTGCTGTAGATTAAAGATCACAGTCTTCAGTGTGGGTTGGAATTCAATGAAAAGAAAATTCTCACATTTGGACCAGTAAATAATGTCATAATAAATGGAGAAAAGATTGAAGCTATCAAAGATTTCATTTTGTTTGGATCCACAACCAACATTTACGGAAGCAGCAGTCAAAAAAATCAAATGGTGCGTTGCATTAGGAAGATCTGCTACACAAAACCTCTTTAAAGTGTTTGTGAGCAAAAAACATTATTTTGAGAACTAACATATGGCTGACCCAAGTCATGTTATTTTGAAAGCCTCATATGAATTTAAAAGTTAGGCAATGAATAAGGAAGATCATAGATCTGCTCAGCATACAAATTGAATAAACATAGTCAAAGATAGAACCTTAACACCACCATTCATGATTTTAAACTACATAGTACCCTTTTCTTCTGTTGGAACTACTGCTTCTTGGTCTCTATATAGGCTTAGTACGAGCACAACTAAGTACTGCATTTCCATTCTTCACTGTGCTATCCATAATTTGTTTTGATCCACGTAGTCGATTGTGCTTACATAATCAGAAAGCACCAGTAACTGTTTTTCTTATTTTCTCTGCTTTCAACCAGATTGAATTTCTGGCAGTTCCCTGCGCATGTTGTTGTTATTAGGTGCTATTGAGTAGCTAGCACTACTAGCTAATCCATCACTTGGTGAGTTTTCCTCTTTTTTATAGACCCTCCACTTTAGAAAGCATGGTGTCCTTCTCCCGGGACTGGTCAATCCTGATTAATAGGTCCAAAGTATAAGAGACTAAAGTCTCACCATCCTGGCTTCTAAGTAGTGTGCTGACTGTACTTATTCCAATACCAATTTGTTTGTTCTTCTAGCAGACCATGGTACTTTTAATATTCTTTTCCAACTCCATAACTCATGAATTAATTATTCTTTCCTGTTAATTACTCATTGTCCAACTTCCATATGCATATGAAGCTACAAAAATACCATGGCTTGTTTCAGGCACACCTTAGTCCCTAAACTGACATTTTTGCTATGCACATTTTAAAGAGGTGTCATACTGCAGATCTGCATAATGCATGGCATCATTTGATTTCTTAATGACTGCTTGCATGACTCATGATAGTGGATCCAACCAAAATGAAGTATGTGAAAACTTCGATCTTTTCTTCAATTATCATGATGTTATTTTTGATCCAGTGTTGAGGATCTTTGTTTTCTTTACATTGGGGTGCAGCCCATACTGAAGGCTGTGGTCATTGATTTTCATCAGTAAATATTTTAAGTCCTCCTGGCTTTCAGCAAACAAGGTCATGCCATCTGCATATCACAGGTTGTGAACTCTTACTCCAATTCTGATGTCACATACTTCTTCATATAATCCAGTTTCTCAGATTATTTTCTTAGTGTATAGATTTCATGTTGTTGTTGTAGTTAGGTGTCATCGAGCTGGTACTGACTTATAGTGAACTTATGCACAGCAGAATGAAACACTGCTTGACCCTGGGCCAACCTGTTGCCACACTTAAGTCCATTGATGCTGTCAGTTTGCCAATCCATCTTGCTGGGGGTCTTC
>NW_006408520.1:41750094-41754153 GCF_000296735.1 Chrysochloris asiatica | reverse complement strand
TCTAAATTCAGATGGGATTTGTTCAAGATCATATTTTCACTCTCATGGACTTGTTTTAATTTTCTTTAACTTAAACCTGAATTTGCATATTCTCAATCAATGGTCTGTTCCACAGTCTGTCCCTGGTCTTGTTTTGGCTGATGATATCGAAATTTTCTACCATATCTTACCACAGATGTACTCAATTTTATTATTTTATAATTCATGTACTAATGCATTCCATACAGTTAATCTCATGTTTATCTTTTGTTTAGAAAAGGTATCTGTAATGAATAAGTCTTGGTCTTGCAAAATTCTATCATGCAATCTCCAGCACCGTTTCTATCACCAAGACTCTATTTCTAACTACTGATCCTTCTTCTTTGTTTCAGTCTTTGCTTTCTAATAGCCAGTAACTATCAATACATCTTGATTGCATATTTGATCCATTTCAGTCTGAAAAAGTTGGTAGAATTCTTCAATTTCATCATCACTGGTTTTAGTGGTTGGCATGTAAATTTAAATTATAGTGGCATTAAGTGGTCTTTCTTGTAGGTCTATGGATATCATACTATTACAGACAGCCTTGTAATTCATGACAGATCTTGAAATATTCCTTTAATGATGAATGTAATGTCATTCCTCTTCAATTACTTCATTCACATAATCACAGTCAGTCTTACTTTAAGGAGGCAGCTCTTAGTCATATTTTGAGTGCTTTTCAATCTAAGAGGCTCATCTTCTGCACTATTTCTGAAAATATCCTTGTGCTAGTATCATGTTTCAATATTCAATATTCTGATGCTATCTGAAAGTGTTCCTCTGCTATCCATAATGTTTTTAGTGGCTATAAGATTGTCTGCCTCTCCTTATTCCTAATCTGTCTTACTCTGGAAGCTCAGCTGAATCCTTTCCACCATGGGTGTGTCCTGCTTGTATTTAAAATACCAGTGGCATAGACTCCAGGATCACAGCAACAGACACAAGTCATGACAGTATAATAAACTGACAGAGGAATGGTGTTCTATGTACTATGACAACCATTTTTTAATTATTTTCAGCAAAATTTTTACTTTTTGTGTCATTAATATTATTGTTCAATTATTTCTGAATTTTGGGATGAATAACAACAAGGATCACCTCTAATCTACTGACCAGGTAGCTGTCATTCAAATTTATTAACATAGACAAATAAACCCTACTAGCATTACATCCATTTGTTGAACATCTCAACTGGTATTCCCTCAATTACTGAAGCAATGTTTTTCATTAATGCCTTCAG
Source organism: Chrysochloris asiatica (assembly GCF_000296735.1). Taxonomy (NCBI): domain Eukaryota; kingdom Metazoa; phylum Chordata; class Mammalia; order Afrosoricida; family Chrysochloridae; genus Chrysochloris; species Chrysochloris asiatica. The sequence continues at coordinate 41,752,892 of NW_006408520.1, read as the reverse complement.
TGAAGCTTGGGCTTTTTACTTCCGTGTCATCAGTAACTGTTCATATACTACCTCCTGAAATGATTTAATATTGACCAAGTCTTTTTTGGACACTGACTACACATCCCATCATCATCCTTTGATTCTTCCCGCATCATGTAATATTTTGCCCATAAAATCCTTTAATGTTATAACTTGAGAATTGAATTTTTTTTTTAATTTACTTTAGTTTGAGAAATGAGAGCATATCCCTCCTTTTATTTTCTAACTGCAAGTCTTTGAAGCATTTCAATACTTTACTTTTTGTTCTCAATCAACTTTTGAAAATTTGACAAATTAACTCTTTACCTGCATTCTTTTCTTTCATTCACTTTAACTACACTAGTTCAAGAACAAGTTTCAGAGTTGTTTCACATCCCTTTTCATCTCTTATTTATTTCCTGTCTTCTTAATGATCCTTTTTTGTTTTAATGTATAATGTTCAATGCATCAAATCTATTATACGAATGGTCTCTAAGTTCATGTTGTTGTTCTTAAGTTCTGTCAAGTTGATTCTGATCCATATTGACCCTTTATAAGGTTCCCAAGGAGCGACTGGTGCACTTGAACCACTGACCTTGTGATTCAAACGACTTTGTAGCCTAGTGCATTAACCTACAGTGCCACATCAGGATTTAAGGTCATGCTTTGGTTCTCATAGATATGTTTTAATATTTTTCAGCTTCAACTTGAACTTGCATATGAGAAATTGATGGTCTGCTCCATAGTTGGTCAGTGATCTTTTTCAGACTGATGATATGAATTTCCCCCATTGTCTCTTTCCACAGTTGTTGTCAGTTTGGTTTCCGTGTATTCCATCTGTTGCAGTCCACTGATATACATTGGTGGAAAGGGTATTTGCAATGAATGAATCATTGGTCTTGAAAAATTCCATCAAACTATCTCAGACATTGTTTCTATCATTGAGACCCTGGTTTTCAAACACTGATCTACCTTGGTATATCAATTTTATGTGTGCGGCACTGTGAACTAAAGCACTGGACCCCAAGGTCAGTTTGAACCTCAAAGTTGGTGGTTCAAACTCACTAGTCACTCCTTGGAAAACCTATACAGTATCACAATGAGTCAGGATTGATTCAACAGCACTTAACAATTCATTTTTTATAACTTCCAATTTTCTAAATTAATACAACCACTAATCTATCAGTTGGCTATATTGTAGTGCCATGCATGTTGCTGTGATAATGGAATTTATGCCACTTGAATTTCAAGTACAAACAGGGTTACCTTTGGTGTACTGATTTCAGTGGAGCTTGCATACTAATTGAGAGCCAAAAGAAGAAACTGATCATCTATTTCTAAAAGAAATTGATCACTGAAATCTTATAAATCGCAATGGAATACTATCTGAGAAAATGCCAGAAGATGAGTCCCTTAGCTTGAAATGCATACAGGATATGCCTGGGGAAGAGTTGCCTCCTTTAAACAGAGCTGAACTAAATGAAATTAATAGAATAAATCTTTTGAAGGACCTTAGTTTTCAATGTGGTACAACTCAAAGTGAAAAGAAACAGCTGCATGCATGCATTCATAATATGCCTATCAAACGTCTTATGTCAATCTAAAGAGTGGAAAGGAAATCATCTCCTGCACATAATATGTTGCTTATCAAAGAAAGAGATTGGAGCCAACGAAGAGGAGGAACAAATGCATACAAAGCCATAACCCCATAACCCAGGCACACAGTTCTTACCTAAGCTTGAAATTGGACTAGGAAACAGATCATTCCACCTTTCCAAACCTCCACAATCCATCTATCATAAACCAAGTAAAAAACAATAATGGTGTAGAGAAAGATCATGAAAAAACGAGTCCAATGTGGCTCAGGCTTACAGAAAATTGAGAGCTAAAGGTAGATCACAAAGATTGGAAATAATCCCAGGCACCTCAAACCCAAGCACAAAAGAGTTTGTGGCATATTTAAGGTGCCATTGTAACCATAAACTCAAACACAGATCACTAACTAACTAGGTTAATCCAAATCCTACATTAACAACTACACAGAAGAAGAGCAGGCCTATTTCTAAATTTAATCAGGCTAATCTCAGTAATTCCACTTAAAATCAAATGGCCATCACGCATATGTCAGTTTGTCGTACTGTGGTGACTTATGAAGTTTCTGTGATTCTGAAAGCTATGCCACCAGTATTTTAAATACCAGCAGGGTCACCCATGGTGTACAGGTTTCAGATGAGCTTTCAGACAAAGACAGACTAGGAAGAAAGAGTAATGAACTACCTCTGTATATTTAGGCACTGAAAACCTTATGAACAGTAGAGAAAAACTGCCAGATATAGTGTCGAAAATGAGCCACTCAGGTTGGAAGGCACCCAAAATGCAACTGGGGAAGAGTTGCCTCTTCAAAGTAGAGTTGACCATGATGACATGAATGGAGTAAAGCCCGTGGTAGAAAAGCCCGAGAGACCTACATCTGCTGATGGGGCACAACTCAAAATGAAGAGAAACATCTGTAAACATCCTTTGAAAATTGGAACATGGAATGTACGAAGTATGAATCTGGGAAAATTGGAAGTTGTCCAAAATGAAATACAAAACATAAACATTGATATCTTAGGCATTAGCGAGCTGAAATGGACAAGTTTTGGTCATTTTGAATCTGACAATCACATGGTTCACTGTGCCAGAAATGACAAATTGAAGAGGAATGGTGTTACATTCATTGTCAAAAAGAACATATCCAGGTCAGTCATGAGGTATGATAATATCCAAGAACCTACTGGGAAGCCCAGTTAATACCA
>NW_006408520.1:41743854-41748369 GCF_000296735.1 Chrysochloris asiatica | reverse complement strand
GCATCGGGATTGGAGGAAGACTCATCAACAACCTGCGATATGCAGATGATACAACCTTGCTTGCTGAAAGTGAAGAGGACTTAAAACATTTATAGGTGAAGATCAGAGAGTACAGCCTTGGGTATGGATTACATCTCAATGTCAAGAAAACAAAAATCCTCACCACTGTACCAATAAACAACATTCTTACCAATGGAGAAAAGATTGAAGTTGTCAAGGACTTCATTTTTCTTGGCTCAACTATCAACACTCACAGAAGCAGCAGTCAGGAGATCAAATGATGTATTGCTTTAGGTAACTCTGCTGCACAAGATCTTTTTAAAAGTGTTGAAGAGCAAAGATGGCAGCTTGAGGACTAAGGTGTGCCTGAACCAAGCCATGGTATTTTCAATAACCTCATATGCATGCAAAAGCTGGACAGTGAATAAGGAAGACCATAGAATAATTGATGCCTTTGATTTATGGTGTTGGAGGAGCGTATTGAAGGTGCCATGGGCTGCCAAAAGAAAAAAAAAATAGATCTGTTTTGGAAGAAGGGCAGCCAGAGTGCTCCTTGGAGGCCAAGAAGGCCAAACTTCATATACTTTGGGCATATTGTCAAGAGGGACCAGTCACTGGAGAAGGATAGCATGTTTGGTAAGATGGAGGGTCAGAGAAAAGAGGAAAACCCACAATATGATGGATTGGTCAAGTGGCAGCATCAATGGACTCAAGCTTGGCAACAATAGTGAGGTTGGCTCAGGATCTGCTGTGCATCAGGTCGCTGTGGGTCAGTACTGATGTGTGTATGCTGTACCCTGCTATTTGCCTGCCATCCAATCAAACGTTACAAAACACACACACACAACAAACAAGAGGGACGTGTGAAGCAAAAACAAAACAAAACAAAGCAAAACAAAAAACTCATTATTAAGAGAAAGTCAAATCTATATATTTCCCCTTCTTTAAAGCAGCCATTTCCAAAGTGTGACCCCCTACAGCAGCATTACAAGCACTGTCTGGGCACTTATAAAACATGCAAATTTTGGGGTTCCATCTTGAATACAGACAATCAGGAACTCCAGAGGTGGGGTTAGCAAATTGTTTTTTAGCAAGCTATCTAGATTGTCCCTGATGCATATGAAAGTTTGAGAATCATTGTAGTAGAGGAGTCCCTAAGTTATCTTCTTGAAAATGTAAAAATCTTAAAGAACAATGCATATACATTGTCATGTGCAAGTCTACTGAAAATTCTTGTGGAATATAAATAAAGGATATTTTTGGTTTGGGTATTTTCTTAACCCAGTTGAAATTCTTATTAATTCTGTAGAAGTTTACGCGTGGTAACTACGAGCGCTGTCACCTACTCTTATGACAGATTTGAGTGTCAAAACAAATTGTCAATTTCAAATTACAATTTGGAAATCTCTGATCTAACCTTTAAATAAAACGTTGTAAACAGAAAATAGTAGCTTTATAATTTACAAATAAGGACAGTACTTTCAAAATCTAAACTAAATGCAAAAACCTAATAATGGTTTTCCTTCTAAGACATTTACTAATGTTATAAGTACAAAAGATTGCTCAGTATAGTTAACATCTGGCACATATGGTGGATGATCAGCAGCATTTTGAAGTAATTCATCAATCATGATCTAAAAGGGCTTACTGTACCATTTCAAGAACTCAAGTGGAGTATATTTCATTTTGATATTTAGGTAAAACCAGAGATAATGATAAATAACCATAGTAACTTATGTGTAAAAATAGGTTCTAATAAAAATTCAAACTTTGTTAACTAATTGATTAGCACACTATGCCATCTTTTTATATTAGTAATAGTTTGTGCTATAAAATTATGGCATTTGAACAGAACTAACGTGTTTTTACTTTTAATTAATTGAAAGGCTTATGATAATCTATATAATATTGACCAATTTGTCCACAATGTTAGTAATTCTTTCAAATAAAAGAGGAGATTATATTTCTTGTTGTTGTGAAGTACCATTGAGTCAGTTCTGACTCACAGTAACCCTGTATAGCATCCCTAGCAATGACTGGTGGGTTTGAACTGGTGACCTTGTGTTTAGCACACCAGTGCTTATTCAATGGCACCACACCAGGACTCTGATATTATATTTCAGGACTCATATTTAATGGAAAATATTCCATTTGCTTTTAAAACATGGATTTTATTAGTAAAAAAAAAAAAAATTTAAGTGAAATACAGGTTAGAAAAGATAAATTCATTTTAAATGTGCTCTTACCCCAAATCCACTATGCTGATCATAAAAACAGATATCTTCCCATTTAGGTGGTTTAAAGCTTGAATTTACCACTTCCTTTCTTTTCTTTCTCTGCCAAGTTGTTCTGGAACTTAAACAGATGTAGAGTCTCAACGAACAAACATTCATTTTTTTGCACAACTTTAAATACTAGTCCTCCTTAAATCAGTAATAAGAGTGGCACTGCCATTATTTCTTATTATTGCATTTCCATGTTCTTGAAACATTAAAAAATTTGAGCAACTTCTTTTACAATTTTTCATAGTATAGATTTTCTCAGATCCTTTAGGGCTCATGTCTTACAAATGTTATCATAATGTAAAAGACTACTCTCTATACTAGCCGTTCAGAGAAATCAACAATGTTATTAGAAGACAGCTGGTTTAACTACAGGAGAGAACTACAAATTGGCCTCAGGTATGAAACTACTGAGATAGGAAACAGCAAAACAAGGCGAGATGCTGAGGGAAAACACTGTGGAAGCTGCACTGGTGGGAAGGTGCCTTAGGATATAATGATAGGAAACATTATATATATTTAAAAGTTCTTGCAATAGACAAACCAATACAGCCAGCTTTCAGTATTAGGGAGTTATCCTTAGGTATAGAAAACTGCTACCTATTATCTTGATTATTTACTAGATTGTACAGTTTGTTTTGTAATCCATTAGGAAATAAATTAAAATATTTAATAGTTTAAATACTATTTTAGCATCAAGACCCATCATATTGAATGACACCAGGCCATCTTGATGTATTATTAGAAAGTGTCAATTATCTCTATTTGCTTTTTTTGTTTCTCCATCTTCTACACTGTTACAGGATGGGTGGTATGTTTGTACATGAGACAGTATGAGGAAGAAGGGCTATGTGGAGATAAAATACCATTTCCAATGTTAATACAACATTGGCTTTTATGAATAATACTGTTCATTGCTCTGCTACTTAATCTAGAATAAAATCTTCAATCCTGGCATTGAATATTTATCCTTTCAGAATCTTAGTATTGCCCATATCTCCAGCATTACTATTTATCCTGAATTTACAGTATGATACAGTCATGGTGCTGTGGGTTAATTCGCCAGACTGCAAAGCCATTTGAACTGCAAATTTGACGGTTCAAACTCACCAGCTGCTCATTGGAAATGCTATACAGAGTTGCTATGGGTCGGAATGAACTCAACACCACTTAACAACAACAACAACAACAACAACAACAGTCATATTAAGGGTTTTACAATTTCCAAAGCTTTCTTCCATTCCTGACTTTTTGTTATTACCCATATTTTCCCTCTAAGTATAAAGTTTTTACTATCCTTCATTAACCCATTGAGCTTATATTAAAAATCCCTTGGAAAAATGCTCTAACCCATACATGAAATCTTGTCGGATTCATGCAGATGCAGTGGATAATTTGTTTGCTTCAAATCTCAAAAGTTGTAATAAAATAATTTACAGCACTTAACAACAACAACAACATTATAATGGTGTCCATGGGATATGTTGTTAAGTGTTGTTGAGTCTATTCCAACTCATAGCAGCTGTGTATAGGGTTTCCAAAGAGTGACTGGTGATTCTGAACTGCCAACCTTGCGGTTCAAACTGACCTTGCACCCCAGCATATTAACATATAGCGCTACATACATACACACACAAATATATATGTAAATAAAGTTATTGCTCATTTTTCTGCTATCTTTCTGTTGATTTTTAGGTGGTATTGTGTTGGCTCTTACACAGAGTAACCCAATGCACAACAGAATGAAACAGTTCTCCCATTGAGGGATTTCCTTTTTATCACTTATCCTCTACTTTGTCAATCATGATGTCCTTGTCTCTCCTGGTATGTTACATATATATGACGTTATATAGTATTTTAACATATCCAAAGTGAGATAGTCTTGCTTCTCAATTTTAAGAAGTATTCTCACATCAAAAAAGTATTCTGCATGCACGTCTTTCAAAACATATTTATAAGATAACATTTGTAACACCATTTGTTCTTCTGGGGTTGTTGCTCTTTACTGCCATCGAGTTGGTTCAGACTCACAACAAACTTGTATAGGTTTTCAAGGCTTCAGCTGGTGGGTTGTACTGCCCACTTTGTGCTTAGCCAGGTGCTTATTCTACAGCACCATATCAGAACTCTGCTCTTTTGGTTGTGCATGGTGTATTGAAATGAAACAAAATGTGCATGAATTATTGAATGGAAAAATAATTTACTCTGTATACCGTCATCCAATTCACAATTT
>NW_006408520.1:41735722-41743391 GCF_000296735.1 Chrysochloris asiatica | reverse complement strand
ATATGATTTTTGCCCACATCATAATTCAAATGCATTAGCTCGTCAGTCTTCTTAAGGATTTCTCAGATCTCATATGCATATAAAACAATTAATATTATCAGGGCTCGTCTCAGGTAAATCTTATTCCTCAAGCAGTCATCTTTATTCTTTAACACTTTAAAAAGGCCTTTTGTAGCAGCTTTGTCCAATGCAGTCTGCATCTACCTATACAGTTCTATGTATCTATGTATCTTTCTTTCTAGTTATAGCCATCATTCATCTATCTATCCATCTAAATACACATCTATCTGTCTATAATACTCCTGGTATGGCACTGTAGGATCAGCACTGGACTGTGAACTACGAGGTCAGCAGTTAAAATCCACCAGCTGTTCCTTGGAAAACCTATACAGGGTCACTATAAGTTGAAATCAATTCAACAGTACTTAACAACAACTGCTGTCTATCAGTGTATCTATCAAGGGTAAATTAAAAAACCATAGAAGATCGTTATTAGATAAAAATAGGAAGTTTTGTCCCTTGAAATATCCTGTATTAAGAGCTATACACTTCTGAAGGCAATGTGTCCATCTCTTTAAACCTTTCCTGAATGATTCTGTGTTCTTTAATTTACACCACATCTAAAGGCATTTTTGGTAATCGCAAGGATTTCAAATCACATTCATTTTTAAAGTTCTTGGGTTTGGAAAGCAGAAATAATTATGAAGGGGCAATATCACAGCGGTATATTGGATGAGGTTAGGTTTTCCACTGGAATTCTCATAAGACAGCCCTTGCTATCTTTGAAGAATGATCAGGTGCTTTGTCATGATCTAACTTTCTTGGCCTTTCACATCAATACACTTCTCAGTTTTCCTAAAACTTATTTTAATAAGCATCATGATAGTTCTATATCCTCCAAGAAAATCTATCAAGATTATCACTTTAGAAACCCAAAACTCAGTCACCATCACATTCTGAGCTGACCTCTACTTTGAATTTAACTGATCCTGTAGGTGCCCTCAAAATTCACTGTTTTGATTGAATCTGTAGCTATCCACTGATTACAGAGTCAGATTTAAACAAATTTTGTTTGGAATTAACTCATACATGTGTGAACTGGAACCCTAAGAGCAATTTTTGTTTTTACTTACTCTCCTGTGTGTTTGTGAATTCTTGTTCTGTGCTGTTAAAATGATTCGACCCAGAGACCCTGTGGGGGTCTGTCCCATACAGTTTTCTAGGTTGTAATATTTATGAGAGCAGATCATCGTGGAGTTTCTGATGGGTTTGAACTACTGACTTTTTGTTAGCAGCTGAGTGCTTATATATCACTCAATTGGGACTAACGATTTTTACACACACACATATATATAGAGAACAGAAAATCAGTATATGTTTAGCTGAGTGCTTATTCATTAGAAAATCAGGACTCTTTCTCTTTATTTACATGTATTAAAGAATAGAAAATCAGTATATCCTTAATTTTAATAATGAGAAAAGACATCCCGATGCTTAACAATAAGAAATAAGAAAAGCAACAACTCCTACCCTTGCTTGATACATTTACTAATGATGTGTCTTGAAATGTTTTTCACCTTTTTTGATTTCTTCATATATAAATAATCAGATAAAAGACAGAAAATAGGCAATAATAGGGTAAGCTCTTGGTACACATCCGTTGCCTTTTCTATTAAATTAAACTATCTTATTTGTTCAATACAATCTGTTTCCATCTCATATGAAACTCTTTAAGATTTTCAAGTAAAACAACATTTATAACACCATTTTTTGTTGTCTTTATTTTCATACAAGCATAAGCAAAATAAGTAAATGTTGTTATTTATATGTTCCCAGAGATCAATTTTATTTTCTAATCTTTAGGAATGAAATACAATGATATGGAATTTGATATTACTCTTTAGAGAATTGTAAAGAGGTAAACTATTCTTTTTTTCAACTAGATGTCATAATCGTAGTCTAAAGAAACTCTGGTAGTGTAGTGGTTTCAAATCAGGTTCCAAACCTTAAAGTCAGAAGTTCAAGACTACCAGCTGTTTCGCGGGAGAAGACTTTCTGCTCCCGTAAAGATTTACAGCCTTGGAAACCCTGTACAGGGTCTCTATGAGTCAGAACCGACTCCAAGGCACATCATGACGATAATATCTTAGTCTGGAGTCCTGGTATGATACTTCAAGATAATGTACTGGACAGCAAGTTTAGCTTGAACTGCAAGGGCAGGGGTTCAAATCCACGAGCCGCTTCTTGGAAACCCTAGACAGGATTGCTATGAGTCAGAACTAACTTGATGGCACTTATCAACTACCCTTGAAATAAAGTCAATTCCAACCAAAAGCAACCATGTAAAGGTTTTCTAAGGCTATAAATCTTGATGGGAACAAAAAGCCTCATTCTTCCTCCCACAGAGCAGCTGGTAGGTTTGAACTAAAAACTTGTGGCTAGAAATTGAGTGATTATCCCATAGTGCTACCAGGGCTCCTTTATATATGATTGGGCTTCAAAAAGTTCCTGGAAAAATTCCCTTTTATTTTAAACACTTTTAAACCCCTCCTCTTGTGTGTGAGTGTGTATGTGAGTATGAGTGTATGCTTATACATGTATAACAAAGCAACAAAAGGAATAATAAACACAACTACAATTTTCAATTATGCAACTAGTCATGAAGTTCTAAATACTAGTGACCTGGTATTTAGAACTACTTTCTTTCACCCATTACATATTCTTTCTGTTCTCAGGAAGCACCTTAGCTAGTTGTTGACTCAATTCTTCATTTCCAAAGTGTATAGGCCAATAGTCATATTGAAAGTGGGTTGTAATTTTTCATTGGCATTAATTACAGAGCATGGTGGTACTAAGAGGCAGCCTAAGGGATCTCATGTATCCTATACTCTTCTTTACCTACATTATTTAATAACAATCTGATTTCACCCTTAGTATTCAGCATCAATCACAAGAGCCAGTACAATAACTCCCTTCTTTGTTTGTTGCTCCAGAGGTTTGAGGACCGTAAAGTGGTCATGTAGCATTCTTAATTTCCAGTTCAAGGGAATCATTGTTGTTTTCTTCTGGGAACATTTATCATTTTAGAACTAATGCTTTAGAATCAACATAGGGTCACAACGACAGGAAGCAAACATTTTTTTGAGTGGGTCATTAGGGTAATAGTGAGTGATGCCACTTCCATTTCCACCCTTTGTTTCTGATCAATTATTCCTAGCTATGGGTGGTGTTGTAGGTTAATGCGCTGGATCCAGCAAAGTCATTTGAACCACAATGTCTGAGATTCAAGCTCACCAGTCTCTCCTTGGACACCCTATACAGGGTCGCTATGGGTTGGAACCGACTCAACAGAACCTAACAACAACAATAGGAGAAATAGTATTATATGTTGGGCACTGGTTTGGAACACCCAAAGCCTCCTGGACAACATTGCCTAACCCTGTAAAGTATTGTATCTAACAGGTGTCATAGTCTGTCTTTAGAAGGCCTATCCATCATTCTACAAAACCAGCTGCTTCAAGATGATGGGGAACATGGTTGTTGTTACTAAGTACTCTTGAGTTTGTTTCAACTTATAGTGACCCTCTATAGGGTTTACAAGGCAGTACATTTTTGCAGGATCAGAAAGCTTCATCTTTCCCCTTGGAATTGTTGGTGGTCTCAAACTAACATCTTTGTTGTTTGCAGTTCAGTGCTTATTTTACATAGCCACTGTGCTCCCTCAGGAACATAGCTGTTGTTGTTAAGTGCTGTTGAGCCTGTCTTGACTCATATTGACCCTGTATGGGGTTTCTTAGGAGCAGCTACTGAGCTTGAACCACCAATCTTGGGATTCAAACTGACTTTGAAGTCCAGCGCATTAACCCACAGAGACCAGAAATTCAATGAACATGGGCCTATTGCCATATTTCATTTGCTGTGAAGTTCCTTTATCTGAAACAATGGTGTGTACCATGGCAATAGATAAGGTATTCTGCATGTTTATGGATTGCAGTTTTAGCAGAAGCAGGGACGGGGAATTTAAATCAAGAGCAAGTGACTAACCCACTAATAATAAAACACTTCTCTTTCCATGATGAAAATGATAAGATGTTATCAATTTACCACCGGGTTGCTGGCTGTTCATTCGTGGACATGGTACCATATCAGGGATTCCGTGTTTGTCTCTGCTACTGCCATATTGGACACTGTAGCCAAGTCAGTCTTGGTGAATGAATGTTTGTATTGCTGAGCTTTTCCATAACCTCATTCCTGCCACCGTGGCCACTTTGTTCATGAGACAATTGTGAATAACAGAGGTTGTTGGGGGAAAAGTATAACTGGTATCCACAGAAATATCATTCTATCTACTTGATAGTTAAAAATCTTCTCTGCTGAGTTCACCCTTTGATGCTCATTCAAATGAGACACAAATATCTTCACTGCTTTGGCCGACTCTGAGAGGTCTATTCATCCTCTGCCCTACAATTACTAGTGACCAATTTTCCAATCATGTTCTTTCCAATTCCCTGAATGCCCAATCAACCATTTGCCACAACCACTGCATCAGTATACCTTGACACAGCTGGCTATCAATCCAAGCAAAATAAATGATTAGGTTCACTCACTGAAGTTATGCCTTCTGGGAAGATTTTCCCTTACCACTGTCCTACAGGGAAGTCCCCAAAAGAGCAGAAATGCTACCACTTTCATCTTCCAAAAAGTGCTTGAATATTGAGTATAACAATCTGTAAACCAAGAACGATTCATGAGGTGATTGGTGCTGACTGGGGGATCTAAGGTACTATCACAGTATAAATTGACAGTATTGGGGACAATGGTCATTGGACCACTTCCTCATATAACTTACTTGTGCTTTCAGGTACTTCTTTTTTTTTATTTTATTTTAATGTTTTATTGTGAATTATGTGATTGTTTATGTGGGAGGACATCAGCTTCACAATGACCCCATCGTATATCGTTTCATTGCCATGGTTACAATCCCTTCCATGCATCATCCATCAACCAAAGGGTATACCACACAAGCCTTCTCCCACCCTGGTCATCCGCATGCAGCCCCGCTCTTTCTCCGGGTCCAAAGTCCCCAGCCGCTCCATCTCCCCCACGTCATCGTCTCTGCCTCCATCCCTGGCATCACTGCTTCTCTGGTTAGGGTTCCATTCTCCACTCTTCTCCTTTGATGGTCCCAGGTACTTCCGCTCCTAGACTGCAAGGTTAATCACTCCCCTCCCTTTGCCCGAAAATGTCTACCTTTACATTTCCAGCCCTTACAATCAGTCCTGATAACAATTATTCACTATTTTATCTCAAGAGACCTATCCGCATCTCCTTTCATCAGCCCTGACTAGGCAGAATGGATACTACTCAGTGGAGATTCTACCTTGGTCCACACACTCTGGATCTAGGCTCCCTATTAAAAGCTTGTAAGCCAGTCACTTCTTGCCTCTGTAGCTCCCCCATCCTGGGTAGCCAATGTCCAAGTTGCCCATCCCTGTCCTCTCCATATGCGGAGGCGGTAGGAATGATCCTTGCTGTGAAGATTTGTTCCCTCTTTTGAAATACTGCTTCCATAGGTGTATGTCAATTTCATCAGATTGTGTCAGATTATTCTTTTTTCCCCTCTTCTTTCTTCTTCTGTTTGAGCTCTGATCATCCAGCCATTGAAGCTAGGTCAAGTGGGTATTATCTGTAAGTGTGGATGTACTTATGCATGTGCACTCTCTTCTTATCACCTGGACACTTCACTCTCCCCTGTATTCCTCTGTAGCTATGTCGCTGAGTCTGGGTCCAAGAGTCCCCTGGACTTGGCACACTGCTGGCCAACCAGGTCTCCATCCAGGTTTACAGGAGTCTATAGAGCATTGTAAGGCTTAGCTTGCAGCTTCATTGCTGTTTTTCCTTCATTTCCCTTTATAGGTGATGAACATGGTCACCAATCAGAGCATGCATTCCCATTGAGCCTTAGTCTTAGAAGGGGGTTTACCCTGAGGGGGACCTGACCACTTGCCTTGATGTCTCCTGTGCTAGCACTTATTTGTTCTTGTAGTAATTACTCAGCCTGCCTATATTGTTTTGTATTTCTCCCGTCAGTCTTTCTTTCAGGAAGCGTCTTCTGTTCTTCTAACCACTCCAGACTGGGCTGTTTGTCCTTTCAAGTGAAAAATTCCCCTCAGAAGATTCTGGATGCTGTTCAGGATTCCACCTATGGTCTTATGCAATGCAGAGGGTCCACAGGAAGCCTCCTTCACTGGGCACGTTGTATCACCATTTTAGGTATTCCAATCAGTTATAAGCAGAAGATGGGCTTACAAGCTTTCTCTGGTGGTATTTCTGGCTACTTCTTTCTCTCCCCTCCAGTGTCTATTTTACAGCAGTATGCCAGGGAAACCAAGATTCAACAAACAGCCAAGCATCTTAACATTATTTTCCTACTTTTCCGCATTCAAACTATGTCTCAATCTTTGTATCCCAGAGTCCTGTTGTTTCAAGGTTTTGCATACATTATTTGCCTCTGTCCAACTTCAGCTTCACATTCATCTGATCATATTTCATTGCATTGTAATGATGAAAATCCCCTCTGTGCATCATGAAATAACCAAAGGATACACCCCACAGACCCACCCTCTGCTGGCTGTCAGCAAACAGCTCCTCTCCCTCCCTGACTCCCTTGTCTGCAGCCACTCCATCTGTCCATGCCATCATGGTCTCCCCACCATTTTGGATCTGGGCAGTTTCCAGCCCCCACCCCCAAAGTATTCTAGTTAGTTATAGGTTGGATATGGGCCCACATGTTTTCTGTTGTGATGTTTGTGGCTGCTCCCCATCCCTTAAGTGCCTATTTCACAATGGTAGGTAAAGGAGACCAAGATTCAAAAGACAGCCAAGCATCCTAACATTATTCTCCTCTTTTCCCCTTTTCAAGCCATGCCTCAATCCCTATATCGTGAAGCCCTGTTATTCCAGAGTTGTGCGTACCTTGTCATTTACCTCCCACCTAGCACATGCGAACCTGCCTAACTGTTCTGGTGTACGCCTTGTTCTTCTTTCTCCCCTCCGCCGTCTTGTGTATGGCCAGCCTTCCTGCCGACTCCCACTCCTAGGTTCTGCTGTGTCTATTCCCTACCCTGTGCTCTTTCTTCCCCTCCTCCCCTCTCCACCTCTCATTACATACATACCAGTGATCTACACTTCTATATATAGATTTCCACCCTCATTTTGGGTGGGTTCTTTTTCCTAGTCTTTTACAATAATGGTCTTATGCAGTATTTCTCCTTTTGTGACTGACTAATTTCACTCAGCATAAAGTCCTAAAGGTTCATCCATGTTATACGATGGCTTTCAGTTTTCTTGTTGTTCTTCAAGTGAGCTTAGTATTCTATTGTGTGTATGTACTACAATTTGTTTATCCATTCTTCAATTTATGGGCATTTTGGTTGTCTCCATTTTTTTGCTATTGTAAATAGTGCTGCTATGAACATTGGTGTGCATATATCTACTCATGTTATGGCTCATGTTTCTTATGGGTAAATACCAAGTAAAGGAATTGCTGGATCATACGGTATTTCTATTACCAACTTTCTGAGGAAGTGCCATATTGCTTTCCAGAGTGGTTGGACCATTTTGCATTCCCACCAGCAATGTAGGAGGGTCCCAGACTTTCTGCATCCTA
>NW_006408520.1:41732790-41734569 GCF_000296735.1 Chrysochloris asiatica | reverse complement strand
TCTTTTGCTTTCTTGTATTAGTGTTTTGTAATTTTCTTTGTGTAAGTCCTTTGTTTCTCTGGTTATGTTTATTCCTAAATATTTCATCCTTTGTGTGGCTATTGTAAATGGTATTGCTTTCCTAATGTCATATTCATCACTATCGTTGTTGCTATATAGAAATCCAACTGATTTTTTATGTTGATCTTATACTCTGTCACTTTGCTGAATATTTCGATAAGGTCTAGTAGTTTTTTCACGGAGTCTTTGGGGTTTCGATGTATAGGATCATATCATCTGCAAATAGAGAGCGTTTTACTTCCTCTTTGCCAATTTGGATGCTTTTAATTTCTCTATCATGCCGTATAGCTCTGGCTACAACTTCTAGCACAATATTGAATAGGAGTGGTGACAAAGGGCATCCTTGTCTGGTTCCTGTTTGCAGAGGGAAAGCTTTCAGTTTCTCTCCATTGAGAGTGATGTAAGCTGTTGGTTTTGTATATATGCTTTTGATTATGTTGAGGAATTTCCCTTCAAGTCCTACTTGGTTGAGTGTTTTTATCAGAAGTGGATGTTGGATGTTATCAAATGCCTTTTCTGCATCAATTGATATGATCATGTGTTTCTTTTTATTTTTCTTATTTATATGATGGGTTATGTTGATTGTTTTTCTGATGTTGAACCATCCTTGCATCCCTTTTATGAAATCCATTTGGTCATGATGTATTTATTTATTTATTTATTTATTTTAATGTGCTGTTGAATTCTGTTGGCTAGGATTTTGTTGACAATTTTTGTGTCTATATTCATGAGGGATATTGGTCTTTAGCTTTCTTTTTTAGTAATATAATGTCCTGGTTTTGGTATGAGGGTTATGCTTGCTTCATAAAAAGTGTTAGGAAGTTTTCCATCCTGTTCTATATTCTGGAATAATTTGAGTAGAATTGGTGACAGATCTTCCCTGAGTGCTTGGTAGAACTCACCCGTGAAGCCATCTGGGCCTGGACTTCTGTTGGTTGGGAGTGTTTTAATGACCTGATCAATTTCTTCTTTTGTTATTCATTTGTTCAAGTTTTCTTCTTCATTCTGAGCAAGTTTAGGTAGGTCAAGTTTTTCTAGAAATATATCTATCTCATCTAAGTTTTCGAATTTGTTGGAATACTACTTACTATTCATCGTATTCTGTTATTATCTTTTGATTTCGTTTGGTTCACCAATGTGGTTTCTAATGCAAGTTATTTGTGTCCTCCCCCTCTTTTCTTTTGTTAGTTTTGCCAATGGTTTGTCAATTTTATTAATCTTTTCAAAGAACCAGCTTCTTGTCCTGTTGATTCTTTCTATAATTTTTTGGTTTTCCATCTCGTTTATTCCTGCTCTTTTCTTTATTATTTCCTTTCTTTTGGTGACTGTATGTTCCCTCTGCTGGTCTGCTTTGAATTGTTGGAGATGCAGTGTTAATGTGTTAATTTTGAGTCTTTCCTCTTTTTGGATGTACACATTTATTGCAATAAATTGTCCTCTCAGCACTGCTTTCACCATGTCCCAAAGATTTTGGTATGTTATGTTTTCAGTCTCATTTGTTTCTAGGAACTTTGTGAATTTACGTTTAATTTCTTCTTTTACCCAGTTGCTTTTCAGCAGGATGTTGCTTAGTTCCCATGTATTCGACTTTATTGCCTTGGTCTTATTGTTGATTTCTAGTCTTATAGCATTGTGGTCTGAAGATGCTCTGTAGAATTTTCATGTTTGTAAATTTATGGAGGCTTTCTTTGTGACCTAACACATGGTCAATTCTGGAAA
>NW_006408520.1:41730367-41731515 GCF_000296735.1 Chrysochloris asiatica | reverse complement strand
AATGTTTATCTTCTCATCTTTCAAGATGTTAGAGAAATTTTCTTCCAGACGCTCTTCAACTATCTCCTCTGTGGACTTCTCTGATTCTTCCTGTTCCAGAATGCCAATAATTCTTAAGTTGTTCCTCTTCATGTTATCCAGCATGAATCTTAGACTCTCTTCAGATTTTTTTTATCCTTTTTTCCGCTTGATCATCTATCTTAGCAGTATTGAGAGATTTGGCTTCCAGTTCGTTAATTCTGGCTTCCATCTCGTCTATTCTCCTCCTTTCCCCTTTCAGTGTATTGTCCATTTCTGATATCTTATTAGTGATCATCAAGACATCTTTTTGCAAGTCTTGAATTGTTTCCAATGCTGTATCAATCTTATTTGATTGCTCCTGTAGTACTTTTCTGATTTCTTCCTTGTTTCCCTCCACCCCTATTTGAAGCATTTGAATTTGTTTCCATATCATTCTTCTGAATTCTTTCCCAGGCATATCCAAAATCTGCTCGTCCTCTTCTAGAAAACCTTTGTCTCCAGGTCATTTGCATTAGCTACTCTCTTCTGTTTTTGGATGTGTTTCGATTTTGTTTGTTGTTTTTTGTTTGTCATGATAATTATGTGTTTTTTTTTGTTGTTGTTTGTTTGTTTTTATTAAAAGCTTAAGTGAATGTTTGTTGTTTGTTGTTAAGCTTACTGGGTGTATCCTGGTGAATATGATCAGGAGATAAGCTTCCCTTTTCACATGTAATGTTGGTCAGGTATTGTTGGCTCTTGTCTCAGTGGTGGAATATTATGGGTTATGCTTATAGCTTGGTTATATGGCCACAATTGCTGTCTTTTCTTGGGTAACGTAGGTAGGGAGAAAAAGCTCCCACCTCCAAGAAAGATGTGTGATCAAAAGGACCAAAAGTAGAAGTAATATACATGCATAGACAAAAATCACCACTTTGAAGCAGAAATGAAGCTGTGGTCGACTGTCCCGAGCGACACCGTCAGTGTGTGTGCAATTAGAAGCCTCCAGCAGGGGGTGGGGGTGAACACTCTCTCAGGCCCCTCCTCTAATCACTACAGTAGAGGTGCACAGATAGATATTGGGGAGTTAATGGGAGAAAGATTGTCCATTATTTTTGTCTGTGAAGGTCAGTTAGGTATCTGCGTGTGCA
>NW_006408520.1:41724358-41730267 GCF_000296735.1 Chrysochloris asiatica | reverse complement strand
TTTTTTTTTACAGATTGCTTTGAATTGGTCCTGAGCATGGAGCTCAGGCAGTGCAGCAGCCATGAATGGGGCTGCGAACTGCAAGGTTAGAAGCTCAAAACCACCAGCCACACCGTGGGAGAAAGTTGATGTGCTCCACTCCCACACATTCCCACAGTCCCAGAAACCCCACACAGGGTCATTTGGAGTCGGAGCCTACTCCACAGTGCACCACCATGAAGCGTCCCTCTGTGGAATCTTTTAGGTCTGTCACTCTACAGGTGACTTCATAAGTCACTGCCAAGCTCCTTCTCTCTGTACCATGGGAAAACTTTCCTGCCTGATGTCTAGGCTGAGCAATGAAGGTGGGACAAGGCGACCAAGGAAGAAATGTGTAGTCCCCCGTGTCTCTCTCTCTCTCTCTCTTTTTTTTTTTGTTAGATGCCTTTGCACGGCTTTTAGTACGGTTTTC
The DNA here is from genome assembly GCF_000296735.1 of Chrysochloris asiatica. NCBI lineage: Eukaryota > Metazoa > Chordata > Mammalia > Afrosoricida > Chrysochloridae > Chrysochloris > Chrysochloris asiatica. The sequence continues at coordinate 41,729,816 of NW_006408520.1, read as the reverse complement.
TGAGCCACACTGGCTTTAGCCCCTCCCTCAAAACTCTGCCAGGGTGGGGTAGTCGCCGAGGGAGTCTAATCTCCAGACTCCTAACTCACAGTATTTTCCTTAGTATCCTGATTTTTTTTTACTTGCGAGTATGGGAAACTGACGTCCTGTATCTTATGGAGTTGTTCTATGAGCGCTTCCTTTGTGAGATTCCCCTCTCTTCTCACTGGAGCGTTCCCTACCTGGTTTTTGCTGCTATAGCCCAAACCAAAAGTCCCCTCAGGTCCTTCTTGAGCCCAATCTTCTACTTCCACTTAATAATGGAGTATTATTGTAGTTGTCTTTGTGGGCCAGACAACAGTGACTGCATAATGACTTGGTGGCCAGTGGTTAATTGTGCAGTCTTTACCAAGGCCAAATAAGTATCAAAATTCTACATTCCAAAATGGAGAATAGATGTCTGCAAAGAATAGAACTCTGATTCAAAATCCTAATGATCTGTACTGTAATTCAGTAATAAAGACCTGCCAAAGATTCTAAATATCATCTCCATCTGCCACTGGCACTTAAAGAACCATTGGATAAACCAGATCATATGACCCGAATAACAGAGCAGTTTGAATGTCAGCCTGAGCTGTTGCAGATATTTCTCTTGTTTTGTACCCTGTTCAAAACTAGTATCTCCTTGGGTCAAAATAAGGAATAGGCTGCCTCCAAAATCAAGAGGCCCATTCAGCATTGTTCTTCCTTCTAAATTTTAACAGGGCCCAGATCTAATAAGTTATTCTTCATTTTGGAAGAACTATCTTAACATACACCACAATAATGGAACATAAGAATTGAACTGAGTTGGAAGGTCCCTGAATTTTTATTGGATTCGTTTCCCACTCTTTAGCATGTAAATATCTTACAAATAAGTCTAAAATAATTGATATTTCTCTTTACCACGTCCAACCAGCATAAAATCATCAGTGTAATGGACTAGTTTGATGTCTTGTGGAACGGAAGGATTCCTTCCATCTAGACTAAATTAAGACATAGGATTCAACTGTTGATATACCTCTGAGTTAGGGAAGTGAAGGTGTATTCCTGGTCTTGCCAGCTAGCATAAAATTATTTCAGATGTTCCTTTGAAACAAAAATTGAGAAAATTTATTGGCCAGATCATTAGCTGCCTACCATGTACCAGGAGATGTATTAGTTTGCACAAGGAAATCACATCTGTCATTCTCCAAGATCCAACTGTGTTTTGCTCAAATCAGATTACAAGTTGAATAGAGTGAAGTTGGAATCAACACCCCTACATCTAAAACGTCCTTGACGCAACTAGTACACTAATCTCTGCAATCCCTCCTGGAATGCAGTATCACCTTTGGCTTACTATTTTTTGGCTTACTAGGTAAGGCAACAAATCACAAAGTTGGCATTTCAAACCCACCAGCTGCTCTTCAGAAGTTCTATACAGGATAGCTATGAACTGATTTTACAACATTTAACAACAGCAACAACAACAACAAGGTCCTTAAAACCACTCACATCTGAGAAATCACTGAGAGACTTCTTATTCTAGCAATTCAAGTTAGACTGTCATCCATTTGACCTATAATTCTTCCACTTGTATAGATCACGTAAATATTTAGTAGGTTTCCCATCCATTTCACTTCTAGGCACGCCATGACAAAATAGTCAATATATATGTTAAATTATTCTGACTACTGTTTTGACTCTCTTGTCCATTATGGAACCACGTGCACCTTGTCTTTGTCGATTCAATTCTACCAAGTGGTCTCTGGGAGCAGTGACTCTAGAGTAAACAATGGACTGCAAACCATAATGTCAATGGTTCAAGCCCACCAACTGCTCCATGGGAGAAAGATGAGGCTTTCTGCTCTTGCAAAGATTTACAGCCTCAGAAACCCTATACAGGGTCACTGTGAGTCAGTACTAACTCGATGACACCAACAGCAGCAACAACAACCATTTAAGCCCCTATCAAAGGATTTAATTGTTGCTAGGTGTTTTAATTCAGTTAGGGTAGCTCTTACTATAAAATCTGATTTAAATAAAATAGTGATCAAAGCAGTGAGTCTTCATACATTTGCTCATCATTTGTGATAAACAGTGTGTCCTGTGGGCACTACATGACTGAATCTGTGGGTTTGCTCTGATAAATGCACTCTAACATGCCAATTTTCTAAAACCTTTGGATACCACCACCTACAGTATACAAAGACAAGTCTGACATTGAACTTGATCTTGTGTAAGCCACAACTTAACCTATGTTTTAGTGAACCAACCAAATAAACTATTACATTTCTTTTGAATTTCTCAAGTGGAAACATTGAATTAAGAATCTGTGCTTAGTGACCCATATCAATAAACATTTACTGATCTAACTTTCTGTTTCTTGCACCATTATTACACTCCCTTAATTCCCAAGTATATTCCCCCAAGTTTCTGTTTTTATATGTTAGTATAATCAAGCAATACTTTTAGAGTGTAGTGTACACTTCTGGGTCATACATTATTCTTCACCCTGTAAAGCTTGCTGGGACTTATGTGTCGATAAAGGTCTAAAAGAAAATTTCATTGCTTGAAAATATTCATTTAATTTTAGACAAAATTTGAGTTTGAGAATTCTTTGGTATAACAAATTATCCACTCTATTTTTTTAACTGTTTTATTGTGAATTATGTGAGAGTTTACATGGAAAAACATTAGCTATACATTCATCCTATAGTATATCGTTACATCACCATGGTTACAATCTCCTCCATGCATCATCAACCACCCAAAAAGTACACCCCTCAAGCCTGCCCCTTGGCTGTCAGCACACAGCCACTCTCCCTCTCTGGGTCTAGAGTTCCCAGCCACTACGTTTCTCCATGTCATCATCTCTGCCTCAACCTCTGACAGCACTATTCCTCTGGGGAGGGTCCCGCACTGTGCTCTTCTCTCTTGATGGTCCCAGGAACCTTCACTCCTGGCCTGCAAAGTCAACCATTCCCCCCACACACACTTTATTTTAATGTTTATTTTGAGTTATGTGATCGTTTACATGGGAAAACATTAGCTTTACACTCATCCTATCATATATCATTTATTGCCATGGTTACAATCCCCTCCATGCATCATCAACCAAAGGGTATACCTTGCAAGCCTTCCCCCTGGTCATCAGCAGACAACCCCTCTCCCTCTCTCAGTCTAGAGTCGCCAGCCTTTCCATCTCTCCATATCATCATCTCTACCTCCATCTCTGGCGTTACTGCTTCTCTGGGTTGGGTACCACATTCTGTTCTTCTCCTTTGATGGTCCTTAGGACCCACAATCCGGGATGGCAAAGTCAACCACTCCCTCCTTTTGCTACAAAATGTCTACCTTTACATTTCCAACCCTCATAGTTGGTACTAATAGCAATTATTCACTATTATGCCACATGAGACCCATCCCATCTCCAGACAGATTGGATACTACAAACTGGAGATTCTGCCTTCCTCCAAGTCCTCTGGATCTAGGTTCCCTCTTGAAAGCTTGTAAGCCAGTCACTTCTTGTCTTTGTAGCAGCCCATTTTAGGACACCAATATCCAAGTTGCACTTACATATCTAACTTGTGTATTGAAGGGGTGGGAATGATCCTCACTGTAAAGATTTGTTCCCTCTTTTGAGCTACTGCATCCATAGGTTTAGATCAAGTTCATCAAATTGTATCAGATTACTCTTTTTTTTCCTTTGATTTCTTCTTCTAGTTGAATTGATCATCCAGCCATACAAGTGAGATCAAGTAGGTATTATCTGCAAGTGTGGGTATTCCTGTGTCTATGCCCTCACTTTTTATCCGCTGGATGCTTCACTTTCCACTCTAGTCCTCTGTGGCTATGTCACTGACTCTGGACCTAGGAGTCACCAGATTTTGCCACACTGCAGGTCTCTACCCGGGTTCACAGGAGTTTATTGAATGTGGTAGGGCTTAATTTGCCGCTTCATTGCTGTTTTTCCCTCTCTTCCCCTTATTGGTGACCAACGTGATCACCAGTCAGAGTTCATGTCTGCTCGTGTATTCCTATTGAGTCTTAGTCTTGGAAGGGTGTTTGCTCTGAGGGGACTTGACCACTTGCTTTGATACGTCCTGAACGAGCAACTTGTTTGTGCTTGTAGTAGTCAGTTGGACTGCCGTTATTGTTTTGTATTTTTCCTGTCGGTTTTTCTTTCAAGCAGTACTTCTGTTCTTTTAGCCATTCCAGGCTGGTCTGCTTGTCTTTCCAAATGGAATTTCCCCACCTCAGAAGATTCTGGATGGGAGTCAGAATTCCCCCTATGCTCTTATGTAATGCAGAGGCTCCACAGGTAGCCTCCGTCACTAGGCATGTTTAGCTCCATTTTAGGTATTCCAATCAGTTAAGGAGTTCTGGTAGCATAGTGGTTACAAATCAGGCTGTGAACCACAAGGTCAGCAGTTTGAAACTACCAGCTGTTCCACAGGAGAAAGATAAGACTTTCTGCTCAAGTACAGATTTACAGCCTCAGAAACCCTGTACAGGGTCACTAGGATTTGACACTGACTCCATGGCACATAACAACAAACATCAACAATCAGTTATAGGCAGAAGACAGACTTACACGCTTTCTATGGTGATGTTTCTGGCTATTCTTTTCTCTCCCCCTCAAATGTCTGTTTTATAATGGTATGCAAGGGAAAACAAGATTCAAAAGACAGTCAAGCCTTTTAACACTGTTTCCCCCTTTTGCCCTTTCCAACCATGCCTCAATCCCTATAGTCCAGAACCCTTTTGTTCCAAGGTTGTGCATACATCATTATTTACATTTGTCCCATTTAATGCATGCAAACCTGCCTAACTGCTTTCCCATTTGCCTTATTCTTCCATTCCTCTCCCCTTTCTTGTGTATTGCCCCCCTCCCCAGCACTCAAACTATCCTGTGTCTTTTCCCTACCCTGTGTTTGAATTTCCCCTCCTTCCCCTCACCCAATCACCCAAATCTCATAAACCAGAAAAGAACCCCCAACCCTCCCTTTAGTATGGGTTCTTTTTCTTAGTCTTTTACAGTAGTGGTCCTATGTAGTACTTCTCCATTTGTGATTGAATAATTTCACTCTTCATAATGTCCTCAAGGTTCATCCATGATAGATGGTAGCTTACAGCTTCTTTGTTATTCTTCAAGGTAGCATAATATTCCATTGTGTGTATGTACCACACTTTATTTATCCATTCCTCTGTTGATGGGCACTTAGGCTGTCTCCATTTTTTGCTATTGTAAATACTGCTGCTATGAACATTGGTGTGCATATATCTACTCATGTTATGGCTTGTATTACTTGTGGGTAAATATCAAGTAGAGGCATTGCTGGATCATAAGGAATTTCTATTTACAAACTTCTGAGGAAGCACCATATTGCTTTCCATAGGTTGGACCATTTTGAAATCCCACCAGCAGTGCAAGAGTGTCCCAGTCTCTCCACAT
>NW_006408520.1:41696717-41701173 GCF_000296735.1 Chrysochloris asiatica | reverse complement strand
TTGTTTTTTATAAGGTGTGAGGTGAAGGTCTTGTTTCAATCTTTTGCATATCATTTTCTAGTTCTGCCAGCACCATCTGTTGAAGAGACTATCACCTCCCCATGTGATATATTTAAGTGTATATATTTGGCTGTATGTAGGTGGGTTAATTTCTGGTTTAACCATATTCTTGTGGTATTCAAAATGTTTTCATTTTCCAGTACTTTAGCTGACAATGTTTCACTGCTATTCATAAGGTTTTTAATGACTGTATATTAAGAAGTAATCTCCCTCTCCTTTAATCTGTCTTAGTCTTGAAGATCTATTAAATCCTGTTTACCATGCATGACCCCACTGGTATTCAAACTACATGTGGCATAACTACCAGCATGAGAGCAATACACAAGCCACCACAGTATGACAAACTGATAGACAAGTGGTGGTTTGACTGGGTAAGACTCTGCAAATAATCTGTATAGTACCTTACTCTGAGCATTGGGTAGTATTGCCATTCTAGTAGGTTTAAAAGGAGCCGTCTCAAAAGCAGAGACAGATTATTCCAAGACCATCAAGAAAGTAGAGCCACAAGTGGAGCAAGAGATTCCTGTATGAAAATTCTATGGCAGCAGAGCTATCAGTAGAGGTAGTAGTATTGAGAGGCAGAGTGGAAGTCTCCTGGACCTTGGATAGAGTAAAATTGAGTGCTTTGGGGCAGGAGGCTAACTTGCAGAATAGGCCCTTTGGGCATTTTTCTTTATTGTTAAAAGAGCTTGTAACACTTGTCTGAGGAGGGAAGAAGTCAAGAGTTCTTGTAGCTGAAAGACTGAAGTTAAGAGAAAGGCATGCCTGCAGTAGGATGGAGAAAAGGTGTTTATGATTGGAGAAATGCCGTATTCTGAATGATTTCTGATCCTAAATTACATCCTGTTCACTTCCCTAATATGCCCCTTAATCCTGAATATTTTCTGGTAGTCCTGTATAGTCACTGTAATGGATTTTTGTGTAGTCGTTGCAACTGATTATAGAACCCAGCAAAAAATAAAAGTGCTGTGGGAGGGATGGTTGGTGTCAGAATAGAATAATGAAGTTTGAAGAGTAGAGCATGTCTGACTTCTGCCTCATAGGAATCAGCCTTAAGCTGATTTTGAATTTGATTCTCCTTTCCTCTTATGAAGCCAGAGTAAGTCAGAAATGATACCTATGATATTTTTACAAACATATATGGCAATATCACCCAGAAATCAACCCAGATATAGAAGTACTCAAACTAATACAAATATGTTGTTGTGAAGTGCTGTTGAGTCAGTTCTGACCCATAGTGACCCTGTATAGGGTTTCCGAGGAGCAGTCTGGCACATTAACCCACAGTGCCACACTAAGACTCTAATATACAAGACTGAAAATAAGGAACTAGACATATTAGATCACAACAACACCAAATGTCTACAAAGTAAAAAGAGGGGATACAGTAGTAATAGAACTTCTAACAAAGAGGAATTCAAGTAGTTTTCATGAAAGTAGGTATAATTGTAACCCTAAGACTAAACCAATTCTTACTCGTAGACCTAGTCCAAGCCCTGCCCCAACCCTAAAATCAACCCTAGTCCTAACAATAACCTGAACTGTACATGAAACCCAAGGCCTATCCTAGACATAACCATAAACCTAACCCTAACTCTAATTCTCTAGCCCTCCCCCACAAAAAATAAGCAACATCTTCATATATTGATATTTTTGTTTAATAATTTTTTTTCTTTGTATTTTTACCAATACTTTTTGACTTACTAATAAATTTTTTCCCTCCTGTTTCTCTGAAGAAACCTGACTGAAATTCAATCATTTTTTGTAAGGTAATGAATAAATAATGACTTTGGGGGAGAAAGATAGTCTCAACATCATACCCAACAGCAAATACTCTGACTCATCCCACTTTATATATTCTGATATTAGATATCTTTGTGTCCTAGAAATATGGCACTATGCATTGATTGAAAGAGCTATATATATGACCAAACACTATTTTTTGCTGTTTTTTCTTTTTGAGATTCAAGCAACCAGTTTCCATGAAACTAAAAAGTTATGACTCTTAAAACAAAACAATAGACAGCAGACTTCCAATTCCATTTACATTGAAGCATTACACATCTGGCTCCAGTAGTAATGCCAGTAACAATTGAGAGAGAGCATTGTTCTGAATGGGAAGTGTCCAAGATTGGGATCGCTGAAGCCCAATGTTACAATGTCTTCAAAACAAAGTCTGGGTCTAATATTTAGACACATGTATGCTCTTGATAATTTTCAGAATTTCAAATGCACAGAAAATTTAATATCAATCTATAGCCTAATGTTGGAGAAGTAATCTACTCCGTCATATGCTAATATACTTATATTAATACAATTTGCATCATATACTACACAGAATGGAGTCCTGGTGTGATGCTCTATGACAAACACTGGACTGTTAACCACAAGGTTGGCAGTTCAAACCCTTCGGGCTCTCCTTGGAAGTCCCACTCATGTTTTCCTATGTATATGGCTATTTATGTTTCTTTCTTCATAAAATGCCTAGTCAAGACCAGACAAAATATTTTAATTGTTCTTTGTATATTATAGTTATTTGTGGCATTTATTTTGTAAATATTTTCTCCAATTTCTTGTTTTAGATTAAATTCTAATACTACCAAACATAACTTATTTGAAATTTTTTTAGGTTTTACCCTTTGAATACATTTAGTTTGAAAAACACATTTTACACATTTGCACATTTAGAATAACCAAAAAACAAAAGCAAATGAATAAAAATGTTTTCAAAAATAATATATGATTAAGTCCAATTTCAATAAAAATTCCAAATTGTTGAATATAAAATAAATGTTTTAATTATAATAAAACAGGAAATAATATTAAAAATCACCCTGCTCTTATAGACTTTTTAAATGTCTACCTAAGTACTTAGGATTTATAGTTAAAATCATGCCAGTATAATAAATATCTTGAATTCCATTATAGGATGTAATATATTCAGTAGATTTCAAAGCACTTACCTTGTATGCTGTTTACTAGATACATAAAATAGAATTCAAAACTTCCTCTTTGAAAGTTGCAGAATATAATAAGAGCAGAGAGATACATAATTAAATTCATACCCAACATCATTGTAAATATATGAGTTTGCTTTGTTGTGATAGGATAGCAAAGAAAATAAAATGCTTAATGCTCCCTGTAAGAAAGAGAAAGGAGAGGTGGGCTAAAGGAAAATTTTTTTTAAGAGGTAATGGATGAGCAAATGATTTAAATATGAGTAGAATATGGTGTCCATGGTGTGTATGGTGAAAGTTGGTCTTGGAGAAAAAAAAAAAACTATTTCAAACCAGAGAGGGTGAGATGTGTTGTATTCTGAAAGGACAGGTACTAACAGAAATTAAATTGAAAGGTAAGGCACAGACCATGGTATATAAGGAATCCTGTTATGGCACTGTTGGATAAGCACTAGATTGCAATGTACATTTGAGTCTCAAGGTACAGTTCAAACTCACCAGTTGCTCCCCGGAAACCCTGTATAGGGTTGCTATGAGTCAGAACCAACTTGATGGCACTTAATAACAACACACCCATTGCTATTGAGTTAATTCCTACCTATAGCCACCTTCCAGAACAGAGTAGAACTGCTCCATAGAGTTTGCAAGTCTGTTATCTTCAGAGAAGCAAATTACCACCTATTTCTCCTGTGTACAGCTCATTGGTACAGACAGCTGACTTTTAGGTTAACAACTGAGTGCTTAACCACTGTGTCACAAGGTCTTCTTCCTCTTATACCAAACAATGGAATGTTCAGTCTTTTCATAAATAAAAGCACTGTGTTTATTAAGAGACCAAAGAAGTAAATGATCTGATCATCACTGTCGCATAGCTCTAATAACCCTTTTTAAATGCTTTGTGTAAGAATTCACTTATTTCGATAAATTTAGTGATTATCACATCAGTTAAAGGAGAATCAGGTCAAATGAACCTCAGGTTGGCAATAAGGCTCAGGGTGAAGGCAGATGATTTCATGTCAAACACACTTTCAGCTACTTGATGAAAAGGACCTGTCTTATTATTGTCTTGTAACACTCTACTTCACACAGTGCTAGACAAAAAGAAGCATCATTTATTGTATGAATGAACTAGCTGGGTTCTTATTAAAGCTCTACAATTTATGAGCTATAGAAAATGGCCAATTTTTTTCATTTACTTGATTACATATTTTCTAATATGTGAAATATGTGGTTGTTTTTCTTGTCAGGTGCCATCGAGTTGGAACCAACTCATAGAGACCCCATGCACATCAGAATGAAACAATGTCCGATCCTAGGCCAACCTCACTACCATTGCCACACGACGCCATCAATGATGCCACCTGGCCAATCCATCTCATTAGGGGTCTTCCTCTTTTTCTCTGACCCTCCATCTTACCCAGCATGACATCCTTCTCCAG
>NW_006408520.1:41694379-41696617 GCF_000296735.1 Chrysochloris asiatica | reverse complement strand
CCATGGGAACTTCTTTTTAAAGTGTTTGAAAACATTTCCTCCTGACAATATGTCCAAAATATGAGAGATGAAGCCATCTTGGCTTCCAAGGAGCACTCAGGCTGCACTTCTTCCAAAACAGTTTTGGCAGTCCATGGCACTTTCAGTATTCTCCTCCAACACCATGTGAACTATAGACCATGGGAACTTCTTTTTAAAGTGTGTGAAAACATTTCATTAAATAATCTAGATAAAGTTTCTGAAATATGGAAGGTATTCAATAAGTATCAGTTATTATCATTTAATTTCATACTCAGCTATTAGCTTTGATTCAAGAAAGATTTCAAAGGTTCCAATAAAACTTAAGTTGTTTTATGAAAGAAAAAAAGAGGTTTTAGACATACTTCTGTGTACTAAGGGTTTTTTATAGAAAGGCGTATATCTATCTTTATGCTTAAGATTTAAACAAGATTTGACTAGAAGATAAAATGTATTAATTCTACTGTATTCCAATTTTTATCTATTTCTATTTTCATTCTATTTGAACATTTACTTGATTTCAACTAAAAAATAATAAGATGATTTTTGACTTGACTATTGATTCCATCATACTAAAAACAATCTGTTAATTTACAAATAAAAATAGATAATGTATTATAAATAATTCATAAATGCAGGCAATGTAAAATTTTTTATTGGTTTGAAAGCATGGATCTCACCGAAAATAAGAATTAAATACAGTTATAAAGACAAAAGTTATAAAAGACATTCTTTTGCATAACTATAAACCTGCTCCTTGAGGCTGCTGTTCTTGAATGAAGAGAAAGGGACAAAGGAGGAACAGCATGAACGATTTTAATGATTTCTTTTCAATGCACTTCTATGTAATATATTGGATTGCCACTGTAGTCCATAAAACATGACTCATTTTAATGAACAGAACATTTATTTCACCAGGCATTTTGAAAAAGAATATTGTTGTAAGAGTGACACATCTTCTAGTGATATTATGAGTACACAGAATATTTATTTATATAGTACACAATTCTATTATCTTTCAGCAAATTTACCCAAGCACATACACTTCTTAATATTATCAGATTTTAAGTGTCCAAAGCAGTGTGTTTTTTTATAAAGGAAATTACAAATAAAGATTTCATATGCAATATTTAGAAAGTTAAATATAGCAACTATATAAGTAGCTTGAATCATGCTATATGAATTTTACATATTGTATTTGGAATAAACATTTTATTATGACACATAAGGAATAGAGTGTGTAGAATAAATATTTAATGACAGCACATAAAATCTATATTATGATTTGTATTTCTTTGTTATAATAAATTTGTATTGCAAGAACATTTATACAAAAATCTGTTTTTTCTTTTTGTTTAGCATGCATGTTTAAAAAATAAATAAATAAATTATGCATCATAATCAAGCATATCTGACAAGTGTCCTTAATGGCTCTTCATAAATCAGCATTTAAACTCTTGCCTAATGCAAGGCAATTTGATTTAGAAGAACATGTCACAATAAAATGTTTACAGAGGTATCGCACCCTATAGATTGCATCCAGTTTCTTTGTACTTAATTATAAAGATAATGAAGGGAATAAAGAAGATGATTGACAAATATTGTTGTGGTTTTTAACTGCCATCAAGTGGGGTCCTACTATAGTAGCCCTGTATAGGATTTCTGAAGGAACTCTGGTAAAGTGGTTGTTTTGGGCTGCTATCTTCAAAGTCAGCAGTTGGAAACTACCAGATGTTTCCTAAGAGAAAGATGAGACTTTCTGCTCCTGTAAACATTTACAGCCTCAGAAACCTAATCCAGAGTCACTATGAGTCAGAACCAACTCCACGGCATACCTCCACCACCACCGTAGGGTTTCTGAGGAGCAACTGGAAGGTTTGAACAGTCAACCTTGTGGTAAGTAGTCCAGTGTTTATCCTACAGTGTCACACAAGGACTTCTGACTAATACTGTTGTTGCTGCTGTTAAGTGCCATCGAGTGGGTTCTGTCTAACTCCTAGCAACCCTGTATTAGGTTTCCAAGGAGTGACTAGTGAGTTTGAACTTCCAACTGTGCAGTTCAAACCGACCTTGAGGTTGAATGCTTATCCTATGGTGCAACACCAGGGCTCCTCTGATTAATATTATATGGTTCTATATTTATATACAATGACACACTAACAAATCATGGAGGTCAGTAATCCACCCTATTAATATATACAGGGTTGCTATGAGTCAGAA
>NW_006408520.1:41680967-41693125 GCF_000296735.1 Chrysochloris asiatica | reverse complement strand
TTTCTCCCGCGGAGCGGCTGGTAGTTTCGAACCGCTGACCTTAAGGTTCGCAGCCCGATTCGTAACCACTACGCTACCAGAGCTAAAATAATGTCTGGGGGGAGGGGTTACAAGTGGTGACTTACTTGGCTCTTTTGAGTCTCTGATCTCAGGGAATGCCTACAGTCTCTTTGAAAAGTCTGCCAATTCATTCATCAGACTCATCCTCAATAATTTCTATTTTTGCAAATACAAAGGGTTCGGAGCAAGGAGCAAAACACATGAAAATGGAGGAACTATAATCTCCCAGACCTGTTCCTGAATGGAGAACAGCTGGGATTTTAAAGGAAAAGACAATCAGAATCATGAAAGTTGTGGTAAGGCATTATGAAATGTTTTCCTAGTTCAGTACTTAAAGTGATCCTGTTTCGTGTCCTGAACATAGTGATCAATTCATTGTTCTGTTTGCTGAAGAATATTGCTTCTCTTATTTGGACGACTAGTTCTGCTTTAGATATTATAAAGTAGTTGTTAATGATTAAATTTGGTTAGGAAGGAAGTTAAAATTTAACCATAGCCATTGCTCTAAGATGGCTTTTCAGGTTCCATTTTACTTTGTTGTTGTTGTTGTTATGTGCCATTGAGTCAGTATCAACTCATAGTGACCTTATGCACAGCAGAATGAAGCACTGCCCGATTCTGGGCCAACTTCACTATTGTTGTCACTCTTGAGCTCATTGATGCTGCTACTTTGTCAATCCATCTCACTGAGGGTCTTCCTCTTTTTCTTTTACCCTACACTTTACCAAACATGATATCCTTCTCCAGCAACTGGTCTCTCCTGACAATATGTCCGAAGTATGAGAGACGAAGTTTGGCCATCCTGGCCTTCAAGGAGCATACTGGCTGCACTTCTTCCAACACAGATATGTTAGTTCTATGGGAAGCACATGGCACTTTCAATATTTTTCTCCAAGACCATAACTTAAAAGCATCAGTTCTTCTATGGTCTTCCTAGTCAGAGTCCAACTTTCACATGCATTATCTGTTGAAAAGATCATGGCTAGGGTCAGGTGTAGCTTAATCTCAAAACTGACATCTTTGCTCTTGAACGGTTTAAAGAGGCCTGTGCAGCAGATTTGCCTAATGCAATACATCGCTTAATTTTTTGACTGCTGATTCCAGGAGTGTTGATAGTTGATCCAAGAAGAATGAAGTCCTTGACAACTTTGATCTTTTCTCTGTTGATAAGAATGTTGTTTATTGGTCCAATGGTGAGGATTTTTGTTTTCTTTATATTGAGATGCAATCCATACGTAATGAAAATGTCCAGAGAGGTCATCTAAGTTCTACTATTCAATTCCTTTATTTAAAATATTAGACTGCAGTTTAATAACTGTTCAGAAGCATCCAGAGCTCTGACTTTTCCCTGCAGAACAGTACTATCACAAAATTTTTCCTTATTCTGTACATATCTTTGTAGATGTACTCATATGAGAAAGAGACTATGCCACTAGCTTCTCATCTCATCTATCTGGCCTCCCTTTCTCTGTCCTCTCCTTTCTTCTTTTCCTCCATTTTTCTCCTTATCCTTTTTCATTCCTTTTATATTTCCTACTCTGATCCTACACTTGTTCTTCCATCATTTCTTTCTTAGCTTTCACATACACATGTGAAACTCCAGAAATAGTACTTTGCATAGAATTGGATCATAATAAATGCTGAATATATGAATGAATGTATGAATGAATGATGACTCTGAATCTGTCATGTCAAGACAAGAATTTGTTTCTAGCTGGCTGACACACTCCTTCAAAAGTGCTTTGCTGTAAATTCAACCAAATTTTCATTTACAAATGAAGAAACTGCATAAGTATTCAACTAATTTTATAACTTGATGTGGTCCTTCAATTTTGTCTACAATTTAGGCCAAGCTGTTAATAATTCACAGGAAAATTGTCTTACTTTTAAAAATCCTTAAAAACTGTGTTGTTTAGTACTATGGAGTCGATTCTGACTCATAATAACCCTGTACAGGGTTTCCAAGTCTGTAAATCTTTATGGGAGAAGAACGCCTCATCTTTCTCCCACAGAACTGCTGGTAGTTTCGAACTGCTGACCTTGAGGTTGGCAGCCCGACTCATAACCACCACGCTACCAGAACTCCTTTATATGTTTCATTATTTAAATTTCCCATTGAAAATATTTTTATATAAGAATTTAAACCTTATCATGTAACACATTTTTTTTGAAAATGTCTTATTTTAACCTCATTATCCCTTTTATTATTATGTTCTAAGTACTCTTGTTTATGTCTTTCAATGAGAGTGTTAAGATACCTAGGTATCCTGGATATAGGTCAAATGCTGTTAATTCTGAGAATTATAAGGCCAAAGATAAAATAATTACCCATGATGTCTGTTTGATGTGTAAAGATGCTAAGGTTGAACTAAAGTCCCAGGATTTATTTTCTAATATGTTTCCTCTCAAGTATTATTTTTGTTAAAGCATTTTCCAATTATGAGGGCCAGTGGGTGTTTAGTGGTAGACATATCTCCTACCATGCAGGGGACCTGGGTTAGATTCCTTGCTAATGTACCTTCTGTGCAGCTACTACCCATCTTTCAGTGGAGGTTAAGTTTCAGCAGAGCTTCCAATCTAGAATGACTAAGCAGAAAAGTCTGATGATTTACTTCTTAAAATCAACCAATAAAAATCTATAGATCATGATAGTATGATCTGCAAGCGATGCTAGGTATGATAAAGGGTCAGGCCACATTTGTTCTAGTTTCCCTGGGGTAACCATGAGTTAAGGTTGGGTTGATTGGCAGCTAACATAAGCAGTTACAAAGTTAAGATGCATAAAGTATTACATGTACTGAGTTCTATTTATCTACTCTGGAACTCAACAATGTGAAATAGTCTGTGCTGGAATGCTGTAGCTCATAATGGATGGTCTACTGCATCTTTCCTCTCAACTGAAAGTTCAGATATGATTAGAAATATGCCTCAGCATGAGTATTTGCATCACAGAAATCACCAAAAGCAGATCATTTAACCCCTGAGATCCAATAGCAACAAAGTAGTAGAAACAATTAACTTCTGACATTCTCTTCCATCCCTTTGTTTCGACATATCTAATTCTATCTATTACTGCCACCACTCATCTGTTAGTTTGTTGTACTGTAGTGGCATGTGTGTTGCTGTGATTGTGGAAGCTATGCCACTGGTATTTTAAATACCAGCAGGATCAACTAAGGTGGGCAGGTTTCAGCTGAGCTTGGAGATACGGATAGAATCGGAATGAGGAGAAATTGACTACTTACAAATATTTAGTCACTGTAAACCTTATGAATAGTTAGATAATACCATAAAATTGAATATTAAAGCATGATAAACAGCACCAGAATATTGTCACATATAGTGCTGGAAGATGAGCCTCTCATATTGGAAGATGCTAAAATAAGACTGGGAAAGATCTGCCTCCTCAAAGGAGAGTTGCCCTTGATGACATGAATGGAGTAGAGCTTTCAGGATCTTTTTTTGCTGAAAGGCTGCAACTCAAAATAAGGAGAAACAACTATGAACAACCATTAATAATGCAAACATGGAGTGTATGAAGTATGAATCTAGGGAACTGGAAATTGTAAAAAATGAAATGGAAAACATAAACGTCAACATTTTAAGCATTAGTGAGCTGAAATAGACTGGTATTGGCCATATTGAATCTGACAATTACGTGGTTTATTTTATTGTGAATGACAAATTGAAGAAGAATGGCATCTCATTCATTATCAAAAAGAACATTTCAAGATCTGTCTTGAAGTACAATGCTATCTGTGATAATGTAATAACCATAAGCCTACAAGGAAGGCCAGTTAATACCACTATTATTACACATCAAGCACTAAAGCCAGTGATGCAACATTGTAGTTATAAGCACTGGACTGCTTTAGGTTTGAACTTCAAGTTCGGTGGTTCAAACACACCGGCAGTTCCTTGGAAACCCATAGATGGTGACTATGGGTCAGAGATGACTCAACAGCACTTAACAACAACAACCAACTTCTTCAGTCTGAAACTGATCAATCATGCAAACAATATCTATTATTAATTACTGGTGATTGGAATGCAAAAGATGGAAACAAAGAGGAAGGATAAGTAGATGGAAATATGGCCTTGGTGGAAGAAATGATGTTGGGGAATACATGATAGAATTTTGCAAAATCAATGACTTGTTCAATTCAAATACCTTTTTTTTAAACAAGAAAAAAAGATGACTATACACATGAACCTCATCAGATAGAATACATAGAAATAAAATGGGCTACATCTGTAGAGAGAAATGGTGGAAAAGTTCCATAACACCAGCCAAAACAAGACCATGGGCATACGGCATAATGGGGACCAGACCATCAATTGCTCATATGTAAACTTGGGCTAAAACTGAAGAAAATTAAAACAAAAGTTTATGGGAGCCAAAATATGATCTTCAACATATCCCACCTGAATTTAGAAGTAATTTCAAAAACAGATTGGATTAATTAGAATCTGTTGTTTTTGTTGTCAAATACTGTTGAGTCAGTTCTGACCCATAAGTGGTCCTCTATAGGGTTTCCAAAGAGCTGCTGGTGAGCTTGAACCACTGACCTTGTGGGTCAAATCAACTTTGCAGCCCCCAGCACCACACAAAAACTCGACCAAAAATCAGAACAGTTGTTGGATGACATCAAGAACATCCTACAGGAAGAAAGCAAAAGGTCATTTGTTGTTGTTATGTGCCATTGAGTCGGTTCCGACCCATAGCGACCCTGTATAGGGCTTCCGAGGGTGTAAATCTTTACGGGAGTAGAAAGCCTCATCTTTCTCCCGTGGAGCAGCTGGTAGTTTCGAACCGCTGACCTTAAGGTTCGCAGCCCAATTTGTAACCACTACGCTACCAGAGCTCCTTCAAAAGGTCATTAAGAAGACAGTAAAGATGTGGGTTGCTCCTCATTGTAAAGAAAGCAAAAATCCTCACTAATGAACCAATAAATAACATCAAGATAAACTGAGAAAATAATGTAGTTGCCAAAGACTTCATTTTGCTATGATCAACCATCAACCCTCCTGGGAGATGCATTCAAGAAATCAAATAAAGTATTGCATTAAGCAAATCTGTGAACAAGAATTTTTTAAAGTGTTTAAGAGGACTGAATTTGAGGACTAACGTGCACCTGACCAAAACCAAAGTATTTTCAATTACCTCATATGCATGTTCAAGTTGGACAGTGAATAAAGAAGACAGTGGAAGAATATATTCATTTGAGATAAGGTATTGTAAGAGAATATTAAAAGTACCATGGACTGCCAAAAGTACCAAAAAAATTTGTGCTGAAAGAAGTACAGCCAGCATGCTCCTTAGAAGCCAGGATGGCTAGACTTTGTCTCTCATTCTTCATAAATATGATCAGGAGGGACCAGTCCCTAAAGAAGGACATCATGCTTTTTAAAGTGGAGGTTCAGCAAAAAAAATAGGAAGTACCCCAATGAGATGGATTGGCACCATGGCAGCAGCAGTGAGCTCAAGCATAGCAAAGATTGTGAGGTAGGTGCAAGATTGTGCAGTGTTTCATTCTTTTGTGCATAGGGTTGATTATGAGTAAGTACCAACTCTCTGGCACCTAATAACAGCAACAAGAATATCTATTACTGATTGTTGTTATTATTAGTTGCCATCCAGTTGATTCCCATCCTTGGTGACCTCATGTATGAAAATTAGAACTGTTCCACAGAGTCTTTAAGGCTTGGCTCTTTCAGAAGCAAATCATCAGGTCGTTTTCTAAGGCCCTTCTAAGTGACTTCGGACTAACATAATTTCAATTAGTATTCAGTACGTAAGTGTTCTTTGTGACCCCAGGACTGCTTCGTATTATTGGGAATTAATTAAAAGTTTTTTTACTTGACTAAAATTATCCTTTTTTTCTTTTAGAAACCATTCTTTTTAGATTCTTTGTGAGGATATTTTTCTTAGTTTCATCAACAAAACTGAAGTTCCCATAAAATAAATTTATAAAGTATTGCCCTCAAAAACTGAAGGGTAAAAATAAATGATCTCATTGGATTATTAAATCATATAAAACATAGTTTGATTAGGTCTCAAAGCTATAAACCTACAAAGATTAAACTAGTGAAATTCAGTTGCTAATGGTGTTCTTGTTTCAGTATTCTTGAGGCTAATATTCTTTTGATAAGAATGGCACCAAAGAACTCTTTCTCTGTGGACCTTCCTGAGTGAATGAGTCCATACGTGTGTGTAGAAGTGATGCATATACAGATGAGTTCATATATGTGCTAAGGAAGGAATAATAAATGGTTAGGGAGATTATCTGGAAAATTTTGAATAAAAAGATGTTTTAGACATCATTTAAGGAAATTTTGATGTCATGCCTATTGAAATTAAAAACTCTGCCATTTGAATCAGCATCCACTTTGATTTTCACTAAATGACACTGACTTTGTGGATGTGTTCTGTATATACTTACTACTTATTTTTCACATTATTAAAAAAAAAAAAGAAATATGTGCAATGATCACATATTTTTACTTCAAAGTCCAAAGGACTGAATTCTAAAATAAAGGAGGATGTGTAATTATCTAAGCATTTATTTTAAATGCAGATCCCTGGGACAGTAGTGTTGTTAATGTTGGTGTCACCCACCCAGTGCAATAACTCATGGTGTCACCCTTTACTCCTCATGGAATTTCTTTTGTATCAGACTATATAAAAGTCCTTAATAATATTTACTACAAATAGCCATCATAAAATAATATGTAATAAGTATGGTTGTAAATTGTTTAAACTTGATATATTTTTAAATTATATGTAAACTAACAGCAATGACTTTTTGTTAAAATATTTTTATATTGAATCACAATATTATTAGCTATATTATTAGTAACTGAGTGGTGGCTTTTTGAATAATTCTTTTCCTTTTCCTTTAATACATCATTCTAAAAACATCATTAATACAGTTTCTAAAATACTAATTACCATAATATTGCATCTGAAACACCAGGTATTTGGCAAATTCAGCAACTATAAAAACACTGGCAGCAACTAGATCAACAGCTTGTACTGGTAGTGAATGCAGACAATGCCACGTGATTCAAAATGGAATTATTATTGAGTAATAATGACAGCTCTGTCAGGAATGCCTCAGAAGGTTCAAAATGCAAATTAGGATGAACTTCTACCTTTGCAGTTATATTGATACACATAAGCTGGATTTACAAAAGCGTTTTTCTTGTTATAACTGACTACTTCAATATTTTTTTG
Organism: Chrysochloris asiatica; assembly: GCF_000296735.1. Lineage (NCBI taxonomy): Eukaryota > Metazoa > Chordata > Mammalia > Afrosoricida > Chrysochloridae > Chrysochloris > Chrysochloris asiatica. The sequence continues at coordinate 41,685,828 of NW_006408520.1, read as the reverse complement.
CTGAAAAACTACACAAAAACTTTATAGACAATCATTTTGTTGTCACTACTTCAGACAGTGTGACCTGGTGCAGTCCTGAGACCTGATCGTTATTTACTATAGAACATTACATATGCCCGATTTTCTCAAATATTTTGTTACATAATTAGAGTGTAACAGAGTTGTTATATAAGTTGAAAGAAAATTATAATTTCTCATTTAGGTTTGCTTATTTTCTAATATATAAAACTATTCTATTTATAGATATGCATATCTTTTAGAGGAAGAATTTGATAAGGCACGTACAGAAATAATCATAAATAACATTTTATTCTTTTCTGCAGAAGATGAGGTACAAGTTACTGAAACAACACTTAGGCCTTGTAGTTTTTTGTTGTTGTTGTTGTTGTTGTTTTGTTTTTTATTTCTGGAAATTTAGTTTAGAAAAACTAATGGTAAAGAATGAAAATCTGTTTGGAGAGAGAAAAGAGACAAACTTCTCGATATTCACTGGGATATACCAGGGGAGCTATGTGTGCACACAGTGGAAGGGTGATACCCATATAGCCTCAGTTTTCTCATGAATAATTATCCACTTGACTGCTGTCAAATACTTCAAGCATCACCTGATGATACAGTGATTTCACTGGAATGCCAAAGTAACACATTATTTTGGAGGGCCAACCACAAATTAGAATTGTGATTGAAAAATTGTGATTGAAAAATCTAAAAATATCTCCTAGAGTACATAAATATTGGTTTATTTTTGAACATATGAGTAGGCTTCAAAACGTTCTTGGAGAAATGGAATTGAAAGATAATGGAATTTTCCAAAGAACTTTTTGAAGTATTTTTGCATTAGTAAAAAGTTAAATAACAATATTTGGTGGTACACTAATGGAACAGGGTAAAAGTACTTATAAAAGTGCTAAAGGTGTCATATTCAGCCCTACTAAACAGCCCACTCCCACAGTCTCTGCCACTCTTGTGTTCCAGGAAGTGGTTGAAAGCATAGGACTTGCCAGAGTTTTTAATTCCAAGAAAAAAACTTTTTTATATTCTTCATTATGACTCATATAAGAATTGATGCTTTTGAATTATGGTGTTGGAGGAAAATATTGAAAGTGCCATGGGCTGCCAAAAGAAACAACAGATCTGTGTTGGAAGAAGTCAGCCAGAGTGCTTCCTGGAGGCCAGGATGGCCAAATTTCATCTCTTGTATTTCAGACATATTGTCAGGAGAGACCAGGCCCTGGAAAAGGATATCATGTTTGGTAAGGTGGAGGGTCAGAGAAAAAGAGGAAGACCCCCAACAAAATGGATTGCCAACGTGGCAGCATCAATGGACTCCAGTGTGGCAACAAAAGTGAGGTGGGACCAGGATTGGGCAGTGTTTCATTCTGCTATGCATAAGGTTGCTATGAGTCAGTACTGACTTGGTGGCACCTAACAACAACAACAAGATTCACAGGTAATTTTACTTTTTACCAGACTCATGAAACCCCAAATTTCTTTCCTTCCTTTGAAATGCTCCTTATTAATGAAGTTTTCCCAACTTCAATAGCATGGATAAAAACATTTCTCTAATTGTTCAATGAATGAAACTCAAAGAGAAACTCAGGTGGTGAGGATGTCAGGTAGATTACAGGATATAATAGATTCTCTTAAATGGAGATAAAAGTTAATAGACTTTAATGTAACCCCCCAAAAAGTTAATACATCACAACTTACCATGAAAATGAACATCCAAGCAGAATAAGCAAAAATGAAAACTAAGAAGAGACTGACAAGAAATAGCACAAAAAATACAAACTCAGCACAAGAAGGCATGCAGAACAAAGGAAAGAACAACACTAACAAAAAATTAACATAATGGCAGCAATTAATTCAAACCTTTTGATTATTACATTGAATGCCAATGAATTGAATGCACCAGTGAAGAGACAGAGAGTGGCAGATTGGATAAGAAAACAAGACCCTTCAATATGCTGCCTGCAAGAGGCACAACTTACACACAAAGAAAAAAACAGACTAAAAGTTAAAGGATGGAAAAAATATATACTCAGCTAACTGCAACAATAATCAAGCAGGAGTGGCAATTCTAATCACTGATAAAGTAAACTTTAAGTGAAAAACCAGCATAAGAGATATAAAAGGACACTATGTCATGATCAAAGGGTCAATTGAGCAAGACAACATAACCATAATAAATATCTATGCTTCCAATGAAAAAGCACCAAGATATACAAAGCAAACCTTACTACAAGAGAAGAAAGAAATAGATAAATCTCCAATTATAGTGGGGGATTTTAATATGCCACTTTCGAAAAGGGACAGAACAACCAAAATAAAACTTGACAAAGTTACAGAGGAACTAACCAACATCATTAATCACTTTGACCTCTTACATGTACAGAACATTCAACCCAACAACAGTACAATATACTTCTTTCTCCAGTGCACATGGAACATTCTCCAGAATTGACGATGTGTTAGGTAAAAAAGCAAGCCTCCATAAATTTACAAACATCCAAATACTACAGAGAACCTTTTCAGATAACAGTGCTATAAAACTAGAAATCAACAACAGGAAGAATAAGGAAATAAAGTTGAATACATGGAAACTGAATAACACCCTGCTGAAAAGCAACTGAGTAAAAGAAGAAATTAAACACGATTCATAAAGTTCCAAGAAACAGACGAGAAATGAAAACACAACATACCAAAATCTTTGGGACATGACAAAAGTGGTGCTAAGAGGACAATTTAGTGAGATAAATGTGCACATCCAAAAAGAAGAAAGAACTAAAATTAACACATTAACACAGCATCTCCAATAATTAGAAACTGACCAACAGAGGAAACCTACAATCACCAAAAGAAAAGAATCAATAAAGATAAGAGCAGAAATAAATGAGATGGAAAACAGAAAAACTATAGAAGGAATCAACAGGACAAGAAACTGGTTCTTTTAAAGGATTAATAAAATTAACAAACCATTGGAAAATCTATCCAAAGAAAGAAGGAGAAGACAGAGATAACTCTCATTAGAAACCACAAGGGCAATGTCACAAAGGAGCCAAACAAATTCAAAAAGATAATAACAGAATACTATGAAGAGTTGTACTCTAAAAAATTCTAAAACTTAGAAGAGATGAATGCATTTTTAGAAAAACACAACCTACAAAAACTTATATAGAGTGAGGTGGAAAACTGGAACATACCTATAACAAAAGAAGAAATTGATCAGGTTATCAAAACACTCCCAACCAAAAGAAGTCCAGGCCCAGATGGCTTCACTGGTGAGTTCTACCAAGCATTCAGGGAAGAGCTGTCATCAATTTTACTCAAATTACTTCAGAATATAGAAGAGGATAGAAACCTTCCTATTACTTTTTATGAAGCAAGCATATCCCTTATATCAAAACAATGGAAGGACATCACAAAGAAAGAAAACTACAGACCAATTTCCCTCATGAACATAGATGTAAAAATTCTTGATAAAATCCTAGCCAACAGAATACAGCACCACATCAAAAAAATAATACATCATGCACAAATAGGTTTCATAAAAGGAATGCAAGGATTGCTCAGCATTAGAAAAACAAAAAATATAATCCACCACATAAATAAGAAAAAAAAAAAGACACATGATCATATCATTTGATGCAGAAAAGCCATTTGACAAACTCCAACATCCATTCCTGATAAAAAATACTCAACAAAGTAGGAATTGAAGGGAAATTTCTCAACGTAATCAACAGCATATATACAAAACCAACAGCCTACATCACTCTCAATGGAGAGAAATTGAAAGCCTTCCCTCTGTGAATGGGAACCAAACAAGGATGCTGTTTGTCACCATTTCTTTCAGTCTTGTTTTGGAAGAATTAGCCAGAGCTATAGGGTATGATAGGGAAATTAAAGGCATCCAAATTGGCAAAGAGGAGGTAAAGCTCTCCCTATTTGCAGACGATATGATCCTATATATAGAAATCCCAAAAGACTCAGTAGAGAAGCTTCTAGTCATCATTGGAAGATTCAGCAAAATGGCAGGGTATAAGGTCAACATACAAAAATCAGTTGGATTCCTCTATAGTAACAATAACAGCGATGAAAAATACATTAAGAAAGTAATACCATTTATAATAGCTGTCCACAGGATGAAATATTTAGGAATAAACGTAATCAGAGAAACAAAGGACCTATACAAAGAGAATTACAAAACAATACTACAAGAAACCAAAATAGACTTACAAAAGTGGAAGAATATACCATGTTCCTCGATAGGAAGACTAAACATCGTGAAAATGTCAATATTACCCAAAGCAATTTACAAATATAATGAAATCCCAATACAGATTCCAGCGACATTCTTTAAAGAGATGGAAAAGACAATTACACACTTTATATGGAAAGGAAGGAGAGCTAGGGTAAGCAAAGCACTGCTGATGAACAAGAACAAGGTTGGATGCCTATTACTTCCTGATTTCAAAATCTACTCCATGGCTACAGTGGTGGAAACAGCCTAGTACTGGTACAATGAAAGATACATTGATCAATGGAACAGAATTGAGAATCCAGATATTAACCTATCCACAAACAGCCACTGATCTTTGACAAAGTGCCTAGGTATGTTACATGGAGAGGTGACAGTATCCTTAACAGATGGTGCTGGCAGAATTAGAAATTGATATGTAAAAGATTAAAACAAGACCTTTACCTCATGCCTTATACAAAAACCATCTCAGCATGGATTAAAACCTAAATGTCAATCCCAAAATTATGAAAGTCATCAATGAAAAAATAGGGACAAATGTGAGGGCTCTAAAACGAGGAATACACAGACTACTAAACATTTTGAAAATTACACAAACAAAAG
>NW_006408520.1:41677166-41680494 GCF_000296735.1 Chrysochloris asiatica | reverse complement strand
CTTATGATCCAGCAATTCCTCTACTTGGTATTTACCCACAAGAAATACGAGCCATAACACGAGTAAATATATGCACACCAATGTTCATAGCAGCACTATTTACAATAGCAAAAAGATGGAGACATCAAAAGTTCCCATCAATTGAAGAAGGGATAAACAAACATACACACAATGGAATACTATGCTACCTTGAAAAACAACAAGGAATCTAAAAGCCACCGCATAACATGGATGAACCTTGAGGTCATTATATTGAGTGAAATTAGTCAGTCACAAAAGAAGAAATACTGCATAGGACCATTATTGTAAAATAGTAAGAAAAAGAACCCAAACTAAAAGGGGGGGGGGGGAATTATATATATATTTGCTGATTACCAGAATGTATGGGATGAGAGGAGGGGAGAAAGGGAGGGAAGATAGAGTATAGGGTAAGGAATAGACACAGGATAGCATGGGTGAGGGGAGGGGAACGGGGGGAGCAGTACACAAGAAGAGGGAGGGAAATGGAAGATGTGAGAACAGTTAGGCAGGTTCTCATGGGCTAAGTGGGACAGAGGTAAATGATGATGTACGCACAACCTTGGAACAACAGGACTCCGGGATATAGGGATTGAGGCATGGTTTGAAGGGGTAAAAGAGGGGAATAATGTTAAGTTGCTTGGCTATCTTTTGAATCTTTGGTTTCCCTTACCTACCATTGTAAAATAGACACTTCTGGTGGGGAGAAAGGAATAGCCAGAATAGCCACTACAGAAATCTTCTATGTCTGTCTTTAGCCTATAACTGATTGGAATAATTTAAAGGGGCTAGAAGTTGCCCAGTGAAAGGCTTCCTGTGGAGCCTTCACATTGCACAAGACCATAGGTGGAATCCAGAACCCCATCTAGAATCGACTGAGGTAGGAAATTTCCACTGGAAAGGATGAGTAGACCAACCTGGAGCAGCTAGAAGAACAGAAGATACTTCACGAAAGAAAGAATGGCAGGAAAAATCCGAAATAATAATGGCAGTCTGATTGATTATTACAAGAACAAATAAGCTGTTCGCCTGGGAGCCCTCATTACAAGTAGTAGAGACCCCTCAGATTAAACCCCTTCCAAGACTTAGATTCAAGGGGAATACTTAAGTAAGCATGTGTTCTGGATGGCGACCACGTTGGTCATCGAAGTGAAGAAAACAGCTATGAATTTGCAAGCTAATCCCGACCACATTCAGTAGACCCCTGTGAACCCGGGTGGAGACCTGAATGGCCAGCAGTATGGCAAGGCCCAGGGACGCCTGGACCCAGAGGCAGTGACATGGCCACAGAGGATTAGATTGGATGGTCAAGTGTCCAGCTGATATGAAGTGAGGGGGCATACACAACAACACCGATAGCTGCAGATAGTACCCACTTGACCTGGCTTCGATAGCTAGATGATCAGAACTCGACTAGAAGAAGAAAGAAGAGGGAAGAAATAAAATAAATAAATGAGTAACATGCTACAATTTTATGAACTTTACCTATACTTATGGATGTAGTAGCTCAAAAAACGAACAAATCTTTACAGTGAGGATCACTCCCACCCCCTTGGTACACAGGGTTGACAGAGATGGGCAGCATAGACATTGGCTACCCTAAATGGGGGCATCTATAAAGGCAAGAAGTGACAGGCTTTCAATCTTTAAAGAGGGAGCATATTTCCAAAAGTGCGGGGATGGAGGGTGGGGGGGAAGGTAGTATCACCACTGAATGATTTCCAATCTGTTGGGACCCGGCTGGTGAAAGGAAATGGGGATAAGAGACTTGTGGTACAATAGTGAATAATTGCCATTAGGACTGACTGTGATGATAGGAAATATAGAAGTAGATGTTTTTTGACAAAAGGAGAGGAGTGATTGATTTTGTTGCCCAGGAGCGGAGGTCTGGGACCATCAAGTGAGAAGAACGGAGAGCGAGACCCTACCAAGAGAGGCAGTGATGCCAGGAATGGTGACAGAAACGATGACGTGGACAAATGAGAGGCTGGGGACACTGGATTGAGGGAGGGAGAAGGGCTGTGTGTTGGTAGCCGGGGGGAGGGGGGGGCACGGTCCTATGTGGTGTACCCTTTGGTTATTTGATGATGCGTGGTGGAGATTGTAATCATTGCAATGAAACAAAATACAATAGGATGAGTATAAAGCTGATGTTCTCCCATGTAAAATTCACAATAAAAACCTAAATATATATATATTTGTTGTTGTTGATATGTGCCGTGGAGTAGTCGGTTCTGACTCATAGCAACTCTGTAAATGGTTTCCGAGGTTGTAAATCTTTACAGGAGCAGAACGCCTTATCTTTCTCCCGCTGAACGGCTGGTAGTTTCGAACTGCTAGCCTGTGTATATATATATACACAGAGGAAAAATATGATAAATTTGAGTATACTAAAATGAAAAACTTGTTTTCTTTAAGAGATATTGTTAAAAATACAAAAAGAAAGAAGTGAGGAACAGAGTGGAATAATAAACTGAATAATAAATTCACAATGGAGATGGATATATGTTATTTTATTTAATGTCAGAATTATTTAATAAGAAGAAATTTTCAATAAATATGATATTTTGTTTTTGATAAGTTTTGGTACTGTGTGAAATATTCAAATCAGAGCTCACAGAAATTAGTTTTCATCTTTATTCCAGGTCAGTGATCATAGCTAGAATTATACCTACATGCTTTAAGAACCTAATTTTAAATATTTTTAAATTCTGCCTCTACAAGATAGTCAGAATTAACAATTCACTGTGTAAGTGTAAGCACTGTGTAAGCATTAGGATGCGTTCTTAAAGACATACCATCTCAGAAACCATATATTATGAGACAAAATTGACTAAATGGTAGATTTTGGTTTGCATTAATAATGTGGGGTATTATTCTCAGGGCTCCCGGTAGTGTTATTTGGTCCTGTCTAACAATGATAGAATTCTGCAAAACCAATAATTTGTTCATTTTAAATACCTTCGTTAGAAAGCATAAAAGACGACTATACACATGGACCTTACCAGATGGAATATATAGAAATCCAACTGACTACATCTGTAGAAAGAGATGATGGAAAAGCTCCATATCATCAGTGAAAACAACGCCAGGGGCAGACTGTGGAACAGACTATCAATTACTCATGTGTAAATTCAAACTGAAGCTAAAGAAAATGAAAACAAGTCCACAAGAGCCAAAATATGACCTTGAGTATATTCCACCTGAATTTAGGGAACAGATTTGATACATTAAACACTAAAGACTGAACACCAGAATAATTTTGAGATGACATCAATAACATCATATATGAAGAAAGCAAAAAGTCATT
>NW_006408520.1:41666717-41676823 GCF_000296735.1 Chrysochloris asiatica | reverse complement strand
CATATGATCAAGAGCCAATGATACTGAAGGAGGAAGTCCAAGGTGCATTGAAGGAATTATCAGAGAACAAGGCACTAGGAATTGATCGAATAAAAATGGAAATCTTTCAAGAAAGTGAGGCGGCACAGGAGGCACTAACTCATCTCTGCTAAGAAATTTGGAAGACAATTATCTGGCCAACTGATTGGAAGAGATCCATATTTATGCCCATTCCAAAAAGAGATGACCCAACGAAATGTGGAAATCATCGGACAATCTCTTTGTTATCCCATATGAGTATAGTTTTGTTAAAGGTAATATAGAAACAGCTACAATCGTACATTGGACAGAGAACTTCCAGAAGTCAAGCCAGATTCAGAAGAGGCCATGGACCAAGGGATATCATTGCTGATGCCTGACGGATCTTGGCTGAAAGCAAAGAATATTAAAAAGATGTTTATCTGTGCTTTATTCACTACACAAAGGCTTTCGATTGTGTGGATCATGACAAGCTATGGACAACCTTACTAAGTCTGAGTATTCCAGAACACTTAATTGTGTTCGTGAGGAATCTGTACCTAGACCAAGAAGCAGTTGTTCAAAAAGAACACAGGAACACTGAATGGTTTAAAATAAAAAAAGGTGTGCGACAAGGTGGTATCCTTTCACCATACTTATTCAACATGTATGCTAAACAAATAGTCCAAGAAGCTGGATTATATGGACAAAAACGTGGCATCATGATTGGAGGAAGACTCATTAACAGCCTGCGATATGCAGATGATACTACTAATGGAGATCAAAGAGCACAGCCTTCGGTATGGATTACATCTCAATGCAAACAAAACAAAAATTCTCACCATTGGACCAATAAACAATATTCTTATCAATGGAGAAAAGATTGAAGTTGTCAAGGACTTCATTCTTCTTGGATCAATTATTAACACTCACCAAGCAGCAGTGAAGAAATCAAACAATGTATTGCATTAGGAAATCTGCTGCACAAGACCTTTTTAAAGTGTTGAAGAGCAAAGATCACAGCTTGAGGACTAAAGTGTGCCTGACCCAAGCCACGGTATTTTCAATCACCTCATATGCATGCAAAAGCTGGACAGTGAATAAGGAAGACTGTAGAAGAAATGATGCTTTTTAAATTATGGCATTGGAGGAGATTATTGAAAGTGCTGTGGGCTGCCAAAAGAACCAATAGATCTGTTTTGGAAGAAGTGCAGCCAGAGTGCTCCTTGGAGGTCAAGATGGCCAAATTTTGTCTCTCCTACTTCGGACATATTGTCAGGAGGGACCAGTCACTAGGGAAGGATATCATATTTAGTAAGGTGGAGGGTCAGAGAAAAAGAGGAAGACCCCCAGCGAGATGGATTGGCCAAGTGACAGCATTGATGGACGCAAATGTGGCAACATTAACAAAGTTTGCTCAGGATAGGGCAGTGTTTCATTCTGCTGTGCATAAGGTTGCTATGGGTTGGCACCCACTCGACGGCACCTAACAACAACAGCAACAACCATCGCAGTACACATCTCTGGACAATTATCTGGGACATCTTACCAAGCATGAAGTCTTGACAGAAGAACTTGTTTTCCCTCAGTGGGTAGTGTGGGATTGGCTTGAAAGTACAGTAAATGTTCAAATACTTGTGTTCTCTTAGAGATTGCTCTTAGAAAAAATAAAATAATATATATGAACATTCTATTAAAAAATGGTAAGCTCTACTTTGGGAAATAATGTAGGAAAATGAATGATAGAGAAGGTTTCCTATTGAGCAAATTAATCCATTGATGTGAAAAAAGAATTATATATCTGCCCTGAATTTGTATCTAATTGTTTTTTCCTAACGCCATTAAGAGATTTCTCAGTTTTGCTTCTTGTTATCTTTATAAACAGCTATCCAAAGGAGACTGAGCATAAGATTTTCGAAGTAGGAAAATTGCCAGATTGAAGGTCACATACAGTTTCTCTCTTTTTTGCTTGAAAATTGTATTTAACTTGGGACAGAACTTCCTTTATTGTGGGAAGAACAACTTGGATGAATTAGTCTTTTAAGTCATAAAAATATTTGTAAGGTAAGTGCTTAAATTATTCCTTTTAAAGCTCTAAATCAATGAAGTTTTCTAAATTAAGATGCTCTGTGACAAATGTGAAGTTGTCTGCTTACTGTGAATTCTATTTATAAAGTTGTAGCTCTTTGTGGATATAAACATATTATGTGAGTGTTGTCATGAGTTGAATTGTGTCCTCCAAAAATAATATGTTGGAATGCTTATTCTTGTACCTGTGAATGTGACATTATTTGAGAATAGAGTCTTTGCAGATGTAATCATGTTAAAATGAGGTCATATTTTATGAGAATGGGTCCTGATCCAATGCCTGGAATACTTATAGGAAGAGAATATTTGGACACAGACACAGAAAACAGCACCATATTATAGCAGAGGCAGAGGCAGAGGCAGGAATGAGTTTGTTAAATGCCAAGGAACATCAAGGATTGCTGGCAGACACCAGAAAGTGGTAAGAAATATGGCACAAATTATCCCTTAGAGCCCTCCAGGAGGAAATAATCTTGCCGACAGGTTAGTTTCAGACTTCCAGTCTTGCAAAAAGATCATACATTTCTGTTGTTGTAGGTTTCCTAGATTATGGTTCTTTTTTTGCAGCAGCCCTAAGAATTTATGGAGAACAAGTACTCCATAGAATAAGCAATGGTCTGCAAATCACAAGGTCAGCAGTTTGAGTCTACCAACCACTCCAAGGGAGAAATATGAGGCTTTCTGCTCCTGAAAAAGATTCAAAGCCTCAGAAACGCTATCTAGGATCACTATGAGTTGAAACTGACTCCACAGCATGCAGTAACAACAACAAACCTGGGTCTACTAAATAGAAGCCAGTTCAGTGTAGATTAACATAGTTTAATAGATTAATAGAGTCCTGGTGTGACGCTGTGTGTTAATGCACTGGACTGAGAAGTCAGTTTGAGCTTCAAGGTAAGCAGTTCAAACTCATCAGCCACTCCTTGAAAACCAATACAGGGTCACCAAGGGTCAGAACCGACAAAATGACACTTAACAACAACAGCAACAATTTAGTTTCTAGTTTAATTTCGTTACTCTGAATTGTATTTAGAATACTTCGTATTTTGGAGTTTGGGTTTTAATTTAAGAGTAATTTTTATTTAAGGGATTTTTTTTAAATCAATATTGTATACCAGATTTAGGGTAAATATTCAGATCTAATTTTCTCTTAATGTCGTCTTGGCTGAAATGCAATTAAAGAGCTAGAATAAGGTACCTCACAGAAAGTGCTAATCTGTATAACATATCAAATTTAGAAATGTACTATCAGTTATTGAGACTGCTATGTATAGGACATACAAGGAGGCTTCAAAAGTTCCTGGGAAAAAATTCCAATACCTTTTTATTACAATTTCCTTGAACTTTAGCCACCTTCTATAACCAAAATCACACTACAATAATGGAAGACGGTTTGTTTAAGTCTAAATAAAAGGTGTTCTCGTTGCCAATCATCCTGAAAAATAAGTTAATTGGTTTAACAGGGAAAATTCTCAAGTATTTGTGACTTGGACAATAGTGTGAAAGTAGAGTTTGAGACAGGTCTTCATTTTACTCAGAGCAAAAAGTAAAGTTAGGCCCACACTTTCTGAAATAAAGATAATATATATGTACATTGGTTTGAGATGAGTTATAGCCCAACATGGAAAGGCCTGTGAATATTTAAACAATGGCTTCTTTGGAGATTTTAATTCTATGGTACTTAAGAAGAGCACGTTATGATAGTGGTTTTAGTATTTGTAGTCAGGCCATCTGAGGAAAGATAAGTTATTTTAAACATGAATTTTCTCTTTATTTACAGTTCACTGGGCTCCTGGTATGGCTCTGTAGAATAAGCACTGGACTTCGAACCATAATGTTAGCAGTTCAAACTGACCAGCTGCTCTTTGGAAACCCTATATAAGGTCACTATGAGTCAGACCCAACTCTATGACACAAAACAACAACAATAATGATCAAAGGGAAGCTAGCCTCATCTCAGAATACAGGAGTGTTTTGTTTGGTTTTCTGCAATTATATAAGTGAAGGAGACAGAAAATAAACAAATGTATAATGATGCATTTGTTAAGTGACTTGAATGAATTGTAGTATCATAATTAAAGAAATGTGAGAGCAATATTGTTTCAGTGACAGAATTTTGACTTCTGTATGGTAGGCTCAGGTTTGATTCTTGGCCAACGTACACCATACTTTGCCACCACTCATCTGATAGTGGAGGCTTGCATGTTGCTATGATGCTGAACAGGTTTCACAAGATATTTCTGACTAAGGTGGACTAGAAAGAAAAACTTAGTAATCTAGGTCCCCAAACCAGTCAGCAATAAGTCTATGGAGTGCTGCCATCTAATCCCCACGTGCATATCAGAACGGCACTGATGTAGGCAGCATTTACTTTCATTTGGGCTGACTCAACAAGAGCTAACACAGTATTGCATTTTAAATACCTTTTTTATTGTACTTCTCTTATAATTATTTTCTAAATTTGTGTTAAGTGTTATTTCATGGTATGAGTTGTACTATGAAAAACTAGATAAAATAGAAGAATTCCCAGTGGAAATGTCCAAGAAAGAAAACTATTTATAATAAACAATCTCTTGTAAATATAAGAGTGTGATGACAACATGAGATAAAAGGAACAAGGACTGACTTGTTCTGGTGCATCCATGAAGCAGTTCCAATACTCTGAACTTGATCATATGATGAAAATCCTTCTGAGTATCATCAAGACTATAAAGGCTCCTCTGTCAAGTTGATTCCAACACATACAGACCCTCCCCATATAGGATTTTCAAGGAGTAGGTGGGTGGTTTGGACTTTTCTATTAGTAGTCTAATGTTTATCCTCCAAGGCAACATCAGCATATTGAATCATAATAAGTCAATGAAGGTCATTTGAAAAATTCTACTTTATATAATTTTGAAAGATGTTATTTTTTCCACTTTTCATTATTTAATATTAATTTTAAACTGAAGTTAATTTTTAAAATGTGCAATGAAATTCAATGAATATGCTGGAACATGAGAACTTTGAAGTTATTATTTATATGACATTATCATGAGCCCCAAAATTGGGTTAGACATAATTTATTATTTCTATTTAATTGTTTTCTTGTTTCAAACCCTTGCTTCTGTCTTTCCACTGAGTCTAAGAATTATTTGTGACATTGTTTAAAATATGTTAGATAGTTTTCAAAGGTATTTATTATTATACTTGATTCTACTGAGAAAAAACAAGAAAATTAATGGAAACTCAGTGAATAAAACTAGTAATTCTACCACTGTTACCAGCTTGCTGTATATAAATATGAACAGCTCAAAAAAGAAAAAAAAAAATTAACAGCTCACATCTGCACCAATTGTTTTTGTGAGTATTAAATGTGATAATACATGATGTGTATACATTGGTCTTTAATCAATGCATGCTTGGAAAAACAAAAAACTTTTCCTATATTAAATATCCAATTTATTATTTATGTGCAGACACTGAGATTAAAATTCAATAAGGGCATATTTTGAGTAATTAAATAGATGGAAACACCAATTTAGGGTCTGGTATAAAAATATTTAACAATACACAAACCTTTTTTGTATTAATATTATTAAACATAAAAGATATATGAAATGCTTCAATATAGATTTACAAACTAAATCAGTTTATATGTTGTTGTTGTTGTTAAGTACTGTTGAGTCGGTTCCAACCCATAGTGATCCTGTATAGTGTTTCCAAGGAGACACTGGTGAGCTTGAACCACCAACATTGTAGTTTAAACAGCTTTGCAGTCTGGTGCATTAACCCACAGCGCTATACCAGGACTCCTCCAACACCACATTACAAGAGTCAAAAATCAAAGGATTTTGGAGAGTAGAGTACAATAAGAGGTTGGATCTGCAGAAAGAACCAAGAGTAATGTGGAGATAAGAATTGACATCAATATCCTAGGCATTAGTGAATGGAAATGGACTGGTATTGGCCATTTTGAATCTGATAACAAATTGAAGAGGAATGGCATCTCATTCATCATCAAAAAGAACATTTCAAGATCTATTTTGAAGTACAACACTGTACCTTCAAGTAGGACCAGTTAATACAACTATTATTCAAATATACACACCAACCACTTAAATCAGTGATGCTGAAATTGAAGAAGTCTGCCAACTGTTTAATCTGAAGTTGATCAAAAATGCTATCTATTAAGATGTATTGGTTAATATTGTTGGTCTAAATGTAAAGGTTGGATTCAATGATTGAAGAGTCAGTAATTGGAGATTATGGCCCTTGTAATAGAAACAATGCTAGAGATCGCATGATAGAATGTTGCAAGACTAATGACCTGCTCAATGCAAATACTTTTTGACAAAATGTAAAGGATGACTATACATATGGACCTCACCAAATGGAATACACGGAAATCAAACTGACTACATACTTGGAAATAGATGGAAGAAAAACTATATATCATTAGACAAAAGAAGACCAAGGGCAGACTGTGTAGTAAACCATCAACTGATCATATGCAAGTTCAGGCTGAAGCTGAAAAATTTTAAAACAAGTCCATGAGAGCCAAAACATGACTTTAAACATATCCCACCTGAATTTAGAGATAATCTCTATAACAAATGTAATGAATTGGTCACTAATGACCAAAGACAGGAAGAGTTGTAGGATGACATCAAGAAGATCATACAGGAAGAAAGCAAAAGTTCATTAAGAAGACAAGAAAGAAGGAAAAGTTCAAAATGTATGTCAGAAGAGACAAAGAAACTTGCTCTTCCATGAAGATGTGCTAAAGCAAAAAGAAGAAATTAAATAAAATAGCTGACCATAAAAAGACAAAACTAATTGTAATGATATGTGCATAGACCTGGAGTTATAAATCCAAAATGAAATAAAACACTCAACATTTCTCAGGCTGAAAAAACTGAAGAAAAAAATTTCAAGCCTCAACTTGCAATATTAAAAGATTCTAAAGGCAAAATATTGAATTATGCAAAAAGCATCAAAAGAAGATGGAAGTAATACACTGAGTCTGTGTAATGAAATGGTCTATGTTCAAACATATGATCAACATAAGATAAACAGCCAATGATACTGAAGGAAGAAGGTACACTGAAGGCATTAGCAAAGATCAAGTCTTTGGGAATTAATAGACTACAAATTGAGATCTTTCAACAAATTTAGACAGCCAAGAAATTTGGAAGCTAGCTACCTGACCAAGTGATTAGAAGACATTCGTATTTTTTTCCATTCCAAAAAGGGTTGACCAGTTGGAGACCATGTCATTAATATCACTTGCTAAAAGTATTTCAAAATGGCTGGAGCAATACATTGACAGGAATCTGCCAGAAGTTCAGACATGATTGAGACTGGGATATGGAACAATGTATACTATTGCTGAAATCTGATGAATCTTGGCTGAAATAGAGAACACCAAAAAGTTTACCTGTGCTTTACAGACTATGCAAAGTTTTTCAATTCTTTAGATCATAACAAGTTATAGACAACATTGTGGAGAATGTGATAATTCCAGAACTCTTAATTATTCTCATGATGAATGTGCACATAACCAAGAGGCAGTATTTGGAACAGAACAAGGTGGTACTGAATGGTTTAAAATTAGGAAATGTGTGTTCCAGGGTTGTTATTCTTTCACCATATTTATTCAATCTATATGTTGAGCATATTATCTGAGAAACTGGATTGTATCAGGAAGAACATGGTATTAGGATTGGAGGAAAAGTCATTAACAATGTGCAATATACAAATGATTTAACCTTGCTTGCTGAAAGCAAAGGGGACTCAATATACTTACAGATGAAAATCAAAGACCACAGTCTTCAGTATGGGTTGCACCTCAATGTAAAGAAAAAAAAAAATCCTCACTCCTGGACCAACAAATTAACATCAAGATGAATGGAAACAAGAATGACATTGACGAAGACTTCATTTGCTCTGGTCAACCATCAACATTTATGGAAGCAGTGGGTAAGAAATCAAATGACATATTCAATTAGGCAAATCTGCTGCACAAATCCCCCAATGAGACAGATCGGCACAATGGCAACAGCAACAGTCTGAAGCATAGCATATTTTGTGAAATTGGTGCACGACTGGTGTGTATAAGGTCTCTATGAGTCAGTGCCAACTGAAAGATACCTAACAACAATAACAAAAACCATACGGATAGTACTTTTTGTATGCAAGTATGTGTTCTATTGAATTTTAACCAGTGCACTATCACTTTTGGTTAACTTTATAAATTATTGTTGTTAAGTGCTGTTGAGTTGGTTCAAACTCATACTAAACTTCTATAGTGTTTTCCGAGAAATGGCTGGTGAGTCTGAGCCACTGACCTTGAGGTTCAAACTGATCTTGTGGTCCAGTGAGGAAATCACATCAGGTTTATTTATTGTTAGATAATTTTGTATTTAATTTACAGTTTCATAAAATAATGAAAAGATTTGAGATGCTATTTACTTAAAATAATTTTTCTGACCAAGTATCTAAGGCAGAAGTAGATTTAAAATGTTACCTATATCACACTTCTAAATTTAATAAAAATGCATTAGTAAAGGTATTTTTGACAAGATTTACTTTATTGCTGAAAATAATGAAAGCTTCATGATGGTGAGGCTTAATGGCAGATTAGGGAGAAGTGCAGTGCAGACCTCTGCAAACAATAACACAGAATACCAGACAAAGCAGGTTCAGGGCATGGTCTCAGAACTCTGAACTATGTATAAATAGATATTTACAGAGTTTGAAGGCTTACAGCCAGTGAAATTTGTAGCAGAAACAAGAAAAGTGGTGTTTTCTGATCGACAGTGGCCAGCAGTTCCCAGATCCTTTTGTTCTTTGGTTTCTCACAGTCTGAGTACCTCCACTCTGGTGACTAAAGAGGGTGCCTAAGTGAGTGGACACCCCCTACCCCGGAAGGTTCTACTACACATGTGCACAGATCTGCTCAGCAAAGAACTCTGGGCTCTGAATTGAGGAAGTGGGAGGAGTCAACAGGAACTGCTTAAAACAGAAAGGTCTCCCTGAATGGTCCGAACCAGCTGAGAAAGGGACATTAACGTCATACTCGTACTTTGCTACAGATTTTTCTTCTTCTTTTTTTTTTTATTTATTTAATGTTTTTATTGTGAACTGAGTGATAATTTACAAGGGAGAGCATCAGTTTTACATTCATCTATTGCATTTCATTTCAATCCCCTCCATGTATCATCATTCAACAGCATTTGCTTCAAATCCCTCGGGTTTTTTGGTGTGTTTTTTTCACGTACACCAAAGCACTCTGGAACATGTAACTATTCAAACAACCAAGGATATACCTAGACACCAGCACACAGCCCCTCTCCATCCTTGAGTCTACAGTCTCCAGCCACTCCGTCTCTCCCCGTCATCATCTCTGCCTCCATCTCTGGCACTGCTGCTTCTCTGGATAGGATCCCACACTCCGCTCTTCTCCTTGGAGGGTCCCAGGGCCCTCTACTCCTGGGCTTGCAGCCTCCTTGTTATTTTTCAACTTCGCATAATATTCCATTGTATGTATGTACAACAGTTTGTTTATCCATTCTTCCATTGATGGGCACTTAGGCTGTCTCCACCTTTTTGCTATTGTAAATAGTGTTGCTATGGACATCAGTGTGCATATGTCTACTTGAAATATGGCTTGTATTTCTTGTGGATAAATACCAAGTAGAGGGATTGCTGGATCATAAAGTATTTCTATTTCCAACTTTCTGAGGAAGAGCCATACTGTTTTCCACAGTGGTTTGACCATTTTGAAATCCCACCAGCAATGTTGGAGGGTCCCAGTCTCTCCACATCCTTGCCAGCATTTATTGTCCTCTTCTTTTTTTAACTTAGCTGTTATTGCTGGTATGAGATGATAATCACTTTTGTTTTGATTTGCATCTCTCTGGTGTGGCGCTGTGGATTAATGTGCCAGACTGCAAAGCTGTTTGGACTACAAGGTGGATGGTTCAAGCTCACCAGTCACTCCCTGGAAACCCTATACAGTGTCACTATGGGTCAGAACT
>NW_006408520.1:41661280-41666327 GCF_000296735.1 Chrysochloris asiatica | reverse complement strand
ATGGCACCTGACAACAACAACAACAACAGGGTCATCCATGGTGGACAGGTTTCAGATGAGCTTCCAGGCCGAGATAGACTAGGAAGAAGGAGTGATGAACTACTTTTGAATATTTAGTCACTGAAACTTTATGAATAGCAGAAAAACACTGTCAGAGGTGTTGTAGTTTCCTATATAGTTTAGAGATTAGTCCCTTGTCTGATGTATCGTTGCAAAAGATTTTTTTCCCCATTCTGTGGGCTCCCTGTTTACTCTTTTAGTGAAGTATTTTATTGCACATAAGTTTTTAATTTTTAGTATGTCCCCATCATCTATTTTGTCTTCTTTAGTTTGTGCAATTTTTTAAATGTTTGGTAGTCTGTGTGTGCTCTGTATTGTTGTTATTAGGTGTCATGGAGTCGGTACCAACTCATAGTGACCCTATGTACAAAAGAACAAAACACTGCCCGGTCCTGGGCCAACCTCATAATTGTTGCCACCCTTGAACCCATTGATGCTGCCACTTTGCCAATCCATTTCACTGGGGGTCTCCCTCTTTTTCTCTGAACCTCCAACTTACCAAATATGATATCCTTCTCTAGCAACTAGTCCCTCCTGACGATTTGTCTGAAATATAAGAGTAGAAGAGCCCTCAAATTTGTCCTGTTTTGCATTGATGGCCTTTATAATTCTGGGATTTACATTTAGGTCTTTAATCCATGCTGAGTTGGGTTTTGTATATGGTGTGAGGTAAAGGTCTTGTTTAAATCCTTTTCGTATCAATTTCTAGTCCTGTCAGTATCATCTATTTAAGAGCCAATCTTCTTCACATACAATATACTTAGGTCCTAGGTCGAAAATAAGTTGGCTGAATGTGGATGGATTAATTTCTGGATTTTTAATTCTGTTCCATTGATCTATGTATCTTTCATTGTACTAGTATCAAGCTGTTTGACCACTGTGATGTTATTGTTGTTAGGTGCCATTGAGTCAGCACCAACTCATAGCGAGCCTATGTACAGAATATCGAAACACTGACCTACCCTGGGCCAACTCACTATTTTTGCCACCCTTGAATCCATCAATATTGCTATTTATCGCAATAAATGCACACATTGGAAAAGAAGAGAGAACCAAAATCAACACATTAAGACAACATCTGCAACAACTAGAAACAGACTAGCAAGGTAAACATTCAGTAAACAGAAGAAATGAAATAATAAATATTAGTGCAGAAATAAACTATATAGAAAACAAAAAATATAGAACAAATCAACAGGACAGAAAGCTGGTTCTTTGAAAGAATTAATAAAATTGGAAAACCATTGGCAACACTAACAAAAGAAAAGAGGGAAAAGACACAAATGACACACGTAAGAAACCACATGGGTGATGTCACAACAGAACCAATAGATAATAACTGAAAGGATAATAAAATAATATTATGAAGAGTTAAATTCCAACAAATTTTAAAGTTTAGAGGAGATTAATACATTTTTAGAAAAGCACAACCTACTAAAACTTACACAAAGTGAAGTAGAAAACTAGAGCAGTCCTATAACAAAGGAAGACATTGACCAGGTCTTCAAAAAATTCCTAACCAAAAATAGTCCAGTTCCTGATGGCTTCACTGGTGAGTTTTCCCAAACAGTTATGGAAGAGTTGTCACCGATTCTACTCAAATTATTCTAGAATATAGAAAAGAATGGAAAACGTCTTAATACATTTTTTGAAGCAAGCATAACCCTCAAACAAAACTAGAGAAAGACATCACTAAAAAAGAATATTATATACCAATGTCCCTAATAAACATAGATTCTCAACAAAATCCTAGCCAAAAGAAATCAAGAAGACATCAAAAAAATGCCAAATCATGACAAAGTGAGATTCATATCAGGAATACAAGGATGGTTCAATATTTAAAAAACAATCATTATAATTCACCATATGAATTTTAAAAAGTAAAAGAATCTCATGATCATATTGATTGATGCAGAAAAGGCATTTGACAAAATCCAACATCCATTCCTCATAAAAACATCAACATCAACAAAGTAAGAATTGAAGGGAAATTCCTCAATATAATAAAGAACATATATGCAAAACCAACAGACAACATCCATTTCAATGAAGAGAAACTGAAAGCCATCCCTTTGTGAAGAGGAACCAGACTAATATGCCCTTTATTACCACTCCTATTCAAAATTGTGTTGGAAGTCTTAGCCAGGACTATAAGGCAAGATAGAGAAATTAAAGACATCCAAATTGGCAAAGAGGTAATAAAAGTCTCTCTATTTGCAGATGATATGATCCTATACATAGAACACCCCAAATACTCATGAAAAAGAAACTACTAAAACTCTTTGGAAGAATTAGCAAAGTGTCAGGGAAAAAGAACATACAAAAACCAATTGGATTCCTCTATACTAATTGTGACAGTGCTAAAAAAGAAAATAGGAAAGCAACACTGTTTACAATAGCCATCCAAAGGATGAAATATTTAGGAATAGATGTAACCTTAGAAACAAAGGACCTATACAAAGAAGACACTACTACAAGAAACCAAAGGAAACTTAGAAAAATGTAAGAATATACCATTCTCCTGGATAGGAAGACTTAACATTGTGTAAATATCAATACTACCCAAAGCATTCTACACATATAACTCAATCCTACTCCAAATGCCATCAACATGCTTTAAAGAGATGGAAAAAACAGTCATAAGATTTATTTGGAAAGGAAAGAAATCCAGGAAAGGAAAGCACTGCTTAAGAGGAAGAGCAAAGTTGGAAGCCTCTCACTGCCTGATTTTAAAGTTTATTACATGGCTACAGTGGTCACAACAGCTTGGTACTGGTACAATGAAACATACATAGATCAATGGAACAGAATTGAGAATCCAGAAATTAACCTATCCACATACAGCCAACTGATCTTTGGCAAAGGGTCAACGTGCATTGAATGAGGAAGACATAGTCTCTTCAACAGAAGGTGCTGGCAGAACTGGAAATCAAAAAGATTGAAACAAGACCTTTAAATCATGCTATATAAAAAAAACCAACACAGCATGGATTAAATACCTGTATATGAATCCCAGAACTATGAAGGTCATCTGTGAAAAAATAGGGGCAAATTTAAGGGTTCTAATAAAGGGAGCACACAGACAACCAAACACTAACAAAAGAAGATAAAAATAGATGACTGGGATAGTCTAAAATTTAGAAACTTATGTGTATCAAAGGACTTCACAAAAAGAGTAAAAATGGTGCCCACAGAATAAGAAAAAGTCTTCTGCAATGACATATTAGGCAAGGGGCTAATTTCTAAAATCTGTAGGAAATTACAACACATCTACAGGAAAAAGACAAATAATCCAATTAAAACAGGGTACAGTACATGAATAGACACTTCACCAAGGAAAAGATTCGGGCAGTTAACAAACAAATGAAGAAATGCTCAAGATCATTAGCCATTGTTGTTGTTGTTAAGTTCTGCTGAGTTGGTTCCCACCCATAGTGACCCTCTAGAGAGTTTCCAAGGCGCAACTGGTGAGCTGAACCACCAACCTTGCAGTTCAAACTGACTTTGCAGTCTTGCGCATTAATCCACAGTGCCACGAGACATGCAAATCAGAAAGAACAATGAGTATCATCTCATACCAGCAATAACAGTGAAATTCAAAAAACAAAGGACAATAAATGCTGGTGAGAATGTGGAGAGACTGGGATGCTCCTATATTGCTGGTGGGAATGAAAAATGGTCCAATCACTCTCAAAATAATATGGGGCTTCCTCCGAAAGTTTTAAATAGAATGATCCAGCAATTCCACTACTTGATGTATATCCACAAGAAATATGAGCAATAACACAAGTAGACACATGCACACCAATGTTCATAGAATCACTATTCACAGTAGCAAAAATATGGAGACAGACTAAATGCCCATCAATGGAAGAATGCATAAACAAACTTTGGTATATACACATAATGGAATATTATGCTGCCTTGAAGAATAACAAGTAAGCTACAAGTCACTTAATAACATGGATGAACCTTGAGGACATTATGCTGAGTGAAATCAGTCAGTCACAAAATGACAAATATTGCATAAGACCATTATTATAAAAGCTAAAGAAATGATATCCGTACAAAAAGGAGAAGAAAAAAAAAAGTTGTTGGTTACCAGGGTAGGGAGAAGGAGAAGATGGTAGAACACAGGGTAAGGGATAGACATATCATAGTTTGGGTGTTGGGGAAGGCAGTACACATGAAGCGGGAAGGGAATGTAACACCAAGGTAGATAGGGGAACACTGAGGTAGTTTTGCATGGTCTACATGAGACAGAGGTAAATAGTGATGTATGCACAACATTGAAATAACAGGGATCTGTGATACAGGGATTGAGGCATAGTCTGAATGGGTAAAAGAGGGGAAATAATGTTAAGATGCTTGACTTCTTATGACTATTGGTTTCCCTTGCCTATTACTGTAAAATAGACACTTGAGTGGGATAGAAAGGAATATCAGTAAACAAGATTATGGAAAACTTGTAAGCCCATCTTGAGCCTGTAACTGAAGAACAGATTTTATACATTAAATACTGAAGACCAAAGACCAGAAGAGTTGTGGAATGCCATCAAGAACATCATACATGAAGAAAGCAAAAAGTCAAAGGAAAAGGTCAAAATGGATGTCAGAAGAGACGCTGAAACTTGCTTTCCAGCTTAGGGATGCTAAAGCAAATGGAATAAATGAAGAGGTACAAGAGCTGAACAGAAAATGTCAAAGGTCAGCTTGAGAAGACTAAGTCAAATATTACAACAAAGTGTGAAAAGATCTGGAGTCAGCAAACCAAGCAGGAAGAACATGCTCAGCATTTCTCAAGCTAGGGGAACTGAAGAAAAAAATTCAATCCTCGACTTTCATTATTGAAGGTTTCTCTGGGAAAATTATGAATTGAATGATGCAGAAAGCCTCAAAAGAAGATGGATGGAATACACAGTCACTGTACCAAAAGGAAATGGTTAATATTCAACCATTTCAAGAGGTAGCATATGATCAAGAGCCA
>NW_006408520.1:41648972-41656315 GCF_000296735.1 Chrysochloris asiatica | reverse complement strand
GGTGGCCGTTTGGTTTTATGTCTATACTGTCTCTTTAAATTTCGATGTCAATCTTGATACAATCCTGATATAATCTAAGGTCCTTAGTCACAGGATAAAGATGAAACTTTCTACTCAATAAAGATTTACAACCTCAGAAGCCCTGTACATGTTTACTATGGTCAGAACAGAAATGACAGAACACATCAGCAGCAGAGTCCTTAGTAAGGATAATGCATACATGAATGCCCATTATATTTTTATTTCAATATATTTTTCTATTGATATATTTTAGAAATTTGATTTAGATGTCTATTTAGATAAATGAAATCATTTTTCTACATATATGACAATTTTGTAATACTAGAAATGTTTTTGATTCCTTACCTTAAAAGTATTATCTGCATTCATCATATGAAGATACAATTTTATTTAAGAAAATCATACTGTGGTTCTTACTAGGTACCATCAAGTCAGTACTGACTCATAGCTACTCTATGTACCAGAGAATGGAACACTTTCCATTGCTCGTGTCATCATGTTAATTCATCTTATTTAGGATCTTCCTCTTTTTCAATGGTACATATTACCAAGCACCATGTCCTTCCTCAGGGACTGCAGTATGAGAGACAAAGTCTCGCTATCCTGTCTTCTAAATAGCATTCTGGCTTTACTTCCTCCAACATAGATTTGTTTGTACTTATGGAACGCTATGGTTCTTCTAGTATTTGACTCTAACACTATCATCCATATACATTGCTTCTTCTATGATCTTCCTCATTCATCATCCAACTTTGATATGCACATGAGGCTATTAAATATACCATGGATTTGGTCAGGTGCACCTTAGTCCTCAAACTTTTATATTTGCTCATTAACACTTTAAAAATGTCTTTTACAGCAGGTTTGCCAAATGCAGCATGTCTTTTGATTTCTTTACTGTTGATTTCATGAATGTTGACTGTGGATCCATGTAAAATAAATCTTTAACAACTCCAATTTTTGCTCCATTTATCATGCTGCTATTTATTTTTCAAATTGTGACAATTTTTTAATTTATTCACATACTAAAAGCTGTAGCCTCTGATTTTCATTATTGAGTATTTTATGTTCTCCTTGCTTTTAGCAAGCAAAATTGTATCATGTGCATATCGCAGATTTTTAATGAGTTTTTCTCAAATCCTGATGTCATCTTCTAGTTTCTTGGATTCTTTGCTTATTGAAAGAAAATAATAAAGCTGTCCTGCTCAGTGCACAGAATGAATAAGAATGGAGAAAGTGGTCAGCTCTGACATACACCATTTCTGATTTTAAACCATTCAGTATCTCTATATTCTGTTCCAGTGACTTCCTCTTGGTCTAGATACAGGGTCTTCATAAGCACAAATAATTTTTCTGGATTTTCCATACTTCTTAACATTCTTCACACTGTATCATGATCCACACAGTTGAGAAAACCTTTCCATAGTCAATAAAGCACAAGTAACATCTTTCTAGAATTGTCTGCTTTCAAAGATCTATTCTTTTCATCTACTTTTGATGCTTTTCAATATATGGATCATTCAATATTTTGCCCACAGAATCCTTCATTAAAATAATTCAATATAGAAAAATGGGACTTGAGTTTTTGTTCAGTTCTCTCAGCTTGAGAAATGCTGAACATGTTAATCTTCCTCTTTGGTTTTCTAATTCCAGACCTTTGTACATTTCACTTTGTACATTTCACATTACTTGACTTTGCCTTCATAAGCTGTCCTTTGAAGCTTCTGTTCAGCTCTTTTACTTCCTCATTTCTTCCATTCCCTTTAGCTTCATTATGCTCATGAGCAAGTTTCAGAGTGTCTTCGTACATCCATTTTGGTCTTTTGTTTCTTTTTTCTTTCCTCTGTTTTGCTTTCTTTCTCTATGATGTTCTTGGTGCCTTCCCACAACCCTCTAGTCTTCTTAGCACAGATGTAATCAACTTAATTCCTGTGTATCCCATCTGGTGAGGTCCTTTATCTGTTGTCTAAAAATGGTATTTACAATGAATATATCATTGGTGATGAAAAATTCTATCATGTAATCTCTAGCATCATTTCTATCACCAAGACCATGTTTTCCAACTACTTATTCCTTCTTTTAATATTCCAATCACCAGTAATTATCAGTGTATTTTGATTGCATGTTTGATCAATTTCAGATAAAATTCTTCAATCTCAACATCACTGGTTTTAGTCGTTGGTATATAAATTTGAATGATAGTAATATTAGCTGATCTTCTTTAATAATATAAATTTATACCATAAATGTAAAATGTAATACTGATTGTTATCCTATTATAGGCAGCATTATACTTCAAGACAGATGATGAATTGTTCTTTTTGACAATGAATGTGACATCGTTCCTCAATTTGTTGTTCTTGTCATAGTAAACCGTAGGATTGTTGGATTTAAAAGGCTCAGTACTTTCATTTCAGCTCACTTATGCCTAGGATATTTTTATGCATTCCATGTCATTTTTAACAGCTTCCAATTTTCCTAGATTCATATATCATACATCCATTTTCTGATTATTAATAGATGTTTCTAGTTGTTTCACCTTATTTTAAGTTGTGCCCCACCAGAAAATGAAAGTGCCTAAAGTTTTCCTCCATTCACATTATCCTGGTCAATTATATTTTGTGGAGGTAACTCTTCCCCAGACATATTTTGAGTATCTTCCAAACTGAAGGACCCATCTTCCAGCACTATAACTGGCAATGTACTGGTGCTATTCATATCTTTTTCATCTTCTGGCATTACATCTGACAATATACTGGTTCAAGTCAAAATGTTTTCATATTCTGGCACTATATCTAAAATTGTTCCTCTGCTATTCAGCAGGTTTTCAGTGACTAATCACTCAGAAGAAGCCCTCCTTTCTTTCTTCCTTGTACATCTTAATCTGGAAGCTCAACTGACACCTATCCACATGGGTGACCCTTCTAGTATTCAAAATAATAGTGACACCGTTTCTAGCATCAGACAACATGCAAGCCACTGCCATATGACAGACAAGTGGTAGAAATAATTTTTAACACATTTTTTTGGAAATAATGAACTTATAGACACCTATATATATAGATAGCCAGTATAGACAATTCAGTAATTGCTATGTCATACTCCCACAACCATTTCTAGAAGATACATAAAAATATAGGCAGTCTCTAGGCTATGAACAAGATCCATTTCTAATTGTGTCTTTAATACTATGTAAGCTTTTAAGTCAAATTTGTAGACGTGTCATTACTGATCATTCGTTCTTATTTAGCCTTACTTTAGCATAAGAAAAGTCTTCAAATATTTTCAATTATTTAAAAACTGAGCATGCCACATGATGGTGATAATCATGATAAATTTGTTACAAGGAGGGGGTTGTTTCACTTGTTTCAAAGTTATAGAATTATATAACATGTACTCTTGGTGTGGTGCTGTAGGAGAAGCACTGGACTGCTAACCCAAAGTTTAGCATTTCAAACCTTCCAGTGGCTCTGTGCAATCCCTATACAGGATCACTATGAGTCAGAACTGACTCAACAGCACTTAACAACAACTATCAGTTGTCCGTGGAGCTCTGGTAACATAATGGTTTATGGGTTGAGCTACTAACTGCAAGCTCATCAATTCAAATGCACAAGCCACTTGTGGGAAAAATATGAAGCTTTCTTCTCTCATAAAGATTTGTAGCCTTGGAAGCCATACATAGTCACTATGAGTTGGAACCAACTCAATGGCATACTAAAACCACCACCACCACTAGTTGTTCATAAATTGGATGTATATAACCCAGAGACTTTCTATATATGGTAGCCATTGACATGTATTGCATTGGTTACTTACTGTTTCATAATAAATAACCCTAAAAATTTAATAGTTTTTAACACCCATTTTTTCTTTTAAGTTCATAATTATTTAAGTAAGGAATATCAGCAGACCTCATAGAACTTATCTCACCTCTACATTATGAAGTTATTGGCAAGGTTGAATTGACTACAGGGCTGAAGTTTCAGGATGACTTTATTTACATGTCTATCTCCTGTGTCAGGTTGACACAAATGAATGGGTTCTGGCCAAGACAGTTGGGGTACTCTTTTTTCCAAGTGCTTTCTGGGATTTCTCTTAAGTCTGGAACTTCATTTTGTTTTTCAACAAGACCTCTCTCTTCCCTTGGTTCCTTATCCTTCAGGTTATCTCTCCACCTGGCTTCTTTCTACAACAGAATGTTGTTGTTTTTGTTGTTGTTAGGTTCCATTGAGTCGGTTCTGACTCATAATGACCATATATACAATAGAACAAAGCACTGTTGGATCATGAGCCAACCTCACAATAGTTGCTATAACTGAGCCCATTGCTTCAGCCACTGTGCCAACCCATCTCATTGGGGGTCTTTCTCTTTTTCTACCACACTACACTTTACCAAACATGATATTCTTCTCCAGTGACTGGTCCCACCTGACAACAGTCCAAAGTATGAGAGATGCAGTCTGGCCATCCTGGCTTCCAAGGAGTACTCTGGCTACACTTTTTCAAACACATATCTCTGTGTTATTTTGACAGTCCATGATACTTTCAATATTCTCCTCCAACACTATAACTCAAATGTATCAATTCTTCTACAGTTTTCCTTATTCACTGTCTGACTTTTGCATGCATATGAGGTTATTGAAAATATCATGGTTTGGGTCAAGTGCACCTTAGTCCTCCAACTGATATCTGTGCACTTCAATACTTTTAAAATATTTCTGTAGCAGATTTTCTTAATGTAATATGTCGTTTGATTTCTTGACTGCTGCTTCCATGAGTGTTGATACTTGATCAGAGCAAAATGAAGTCTACAACAGAATAGTCTGAACTTTTTAATATGATGATTGGGATAGTAGTGAGTGGGATAAAAGCTGAAAGTTCTCTAAAATTTTGGTTTAAGACGTCCTAGAATATCACTTACAGCACTGTAGTGGTAAAAAGCCAGCACGAGCCAAAGTTGTAGAGTAATACACTTCATCTCTGGTTGAAAGGGGAAGTGAAAATGTATTGAAAAGTGCCATTGTCACAAAATGACTTGATTAATTGGGGGCCATTTTAAGCATCTATCACAAGTACACAGGGTTACTATTAGTAGAACCAACCTGATGGCACTTAACAAGAGCAACAAAAGTTACTGTTAGAGAAGCATTATTTGAATTGACTATCGATTACTGTTGTTGTTGTTGCCATTGAGTCAGTACCAACTCATAGTGATCCAATGCAATGCACAACAGAACAAAAACACTGCCCGGTCCTGCAATCTTTGCTATACTAAAGTCCATTGCTGTTGCCACTGTACCAATTCATCTCTTCAGAGGTCTTCCTCTTTTTTTCCAACCCTCCATTTTACCAAGTATGATGTCCTTCTCCAGGGACTGGTTCCTCCTTATAATAAGTTAGAAGTATTAGAGATGATGTCTGACCATCATGACTTCCAAAGAGCATTCTGACTGTACTTCATCCAACACAGATTTGTTTGTTCTTTAGCAGCTCATGGTACTTTCATTTGTTTTGATTTGGTGCTTTTTGGTTTTGCTTTTGTTTTTTAATCTGTTTGTAGAGCATGACTTAGGTAAAACAAACAAACAAGCACAAAACATTTTCATATTCTACTTGTAATGTGTAGAACAAAAGGAAATGCTCAAAAATTTTAAATTGACATGGAATATTTAAAAAAATATAGTGAGGGGACTCTAGTTTTTTTAAATCTACACTTTAAAATCTGAAATATTCAGAAAAATTTTATATTGTTTTATTTGTTATTTTGTTTTCTCATCTTTACTGATGACGATAAGTAACAAGTATAGATTTAAAGAGTCTTTCTTATAATCCTATGAACTTCCATGTGGTTTTATTCTTTTTTTTTTTTTCTGTGTGTATATCAAGGCATCCCTCTTCCTTCCTGTTTTCCTCATTTTTTAGTTTAACCAAATATTTTATAAAATCATAAAGCTCAAAGAGAATGCAGCAGGAATTCATTTGTTCTTTCATTTAACTCTTTCATAAAAAATTATCAGTCATATTCTGTATACCAAAGACTTAATTAATTCAATAAGACACACTCTTTTCATCTCAAAGATGTCCCAGGGGCCAAGAAAGCAAATAAACAAGTATGTGTTTAGTGTTGCATGATAACTACAACTATTCTAGTCAAAACAAAGTGTATCAGAGTATTAAAATAATAATAATAAAAGAAGAATTCAAGTACAAAGGATTTGGATAAACATCAGTGATAAAATCTGAAACAAGCTTAGTATACCAACTCACTGCTCATGAGTCAATTGTTTTAACATAATGAACAAAGACAATGCTATACATCTTACTTTAGTAATCAGTGACTACACATTCAAATTGCTCTACTTGACTTGGGTCTTAAAAGCTTATGAGCAGCCATCTAAAGTACAATTATTTGTTCCTCCCAGATGGAGGAAAAAAGAGTGATGAAAATTGAAGATGCCTGGAAATGATTAGTTCAATGGACTAATGAAACACATGAACATCATTCTCCATGACCCTGAAACCAGAAGAACTAGCTATAATTACCAAATGCACTGAAAAGGTTCACATTAGAAGGTCCTGGATAGAATGGGAGAAAATGTGGAACAAAACTCAAAATCATAAAAAGACCTGGCTTACTAGATAGATAAAAATTGATGGACCCCATATTTTGGCCCTTGGTAACCCTTCAGGTCTGAAATTGTACTCACATCCTGCCACAATTTTCAGTCAAGTAATAGATAGGCATGTAGGGGGAATGGGGGGCAGGTCAACAAATCAATATGAAAATGACAGCATTTATTCAAGGCCAAAGTAAAGAAAGGTGAGGAAAAGAGGAATGGAAGCAAGAAACACAGAGAGGAAATGATAAGTCATGCTACATTGAGGAGATTACAGTCAAGATGAAATGAAGTGTATGATTTGTAGAATGTAGAACTGATGATATACTCTGCAAATTTGTATTCAATTCAGAATAAAAATGTTTGTAAATATTAAGTGTATCCTGTATATAAGAGATTAGAATACACTATTTCATCTCAAAATTTTCCAGTGGGCTAGAAAACAAGTAGATAATTATGTGTTAAATATTGCATGATAACAAGATAACTACAACTATAACTAATTTAAAAAGATATATTAACAATATTTAATAAGAGGATAACTCAGAGGCAAATGATTTGGACAAATACCAATGGCATTACCTGACACAAGTTCTATGTGCCAACTCACAGCTAATGAGTCAACAAATAAATCTGTTCTACCCTGTGAAGAAGGAGCTCTGGTAGCATAGTGGTTATGAGTCGGGCTGCTAATCTCACAGT
>NW_006408520.1:41647080-41648872 GCF_000296735.1 Chrysochloris asiatica | reverse complement strand
AACTTAGACATTGGCTATCTAAAATGGTGGTGGTGGGGCTATTAAAGACACAAAGTTACTGGCTTAAAAGTTTTCAAGGGGGAGTTTAGTTTCAGAAAGTTGGGGAGGGGAAGATAGAATCTCCAATAAATCGTATTAATTTTATCTAGATGGGTGTGGTGAAAAGAGATGGGGATAAGACTCTTTAAGTTTCAATAGTGACTAATTGTTATCATGAATGATTGCGATTGTCACAACCATAAAAGTAGAACTTTTGTAACAAAAAGAGGGGAGTAGTTAAGCTTACAGTCCAGAAACAGAGGATCCTAGGACTTTCAAGGGAGAAAAACATGTGTAGAATGTGGGACCCTATCCAGAGAAGCAGTAACACCAGAGATGGAGATAGAGGTTAGGACATGGAGAAATAGAGCAGCTGAGAACTCTAGACTCATGGAAAGACAAAGGCTGTGTGCTAGTGGCCAGGTGCTGGTGACCAGGAGGCAGACTTATAGAATGTGCCCTTTGGTTGTTTAAATGATTATATATTCTTGAGTGTTTTTGTGTACATCCCTGCTAAAATAACGATTCAGCAAAGGGAATAGAAGCAAATACTGTCGAATGATGATGCATGGAGGAGATTGTAATCATTGCAATGAAACAATGAGTATAAAACCAATATTCTCCCCATGTAAAGTATCACTCAATTCACAATAAAAACTTAAAATTAAATTAAAAAGCTTCATGAGCACAATATAACTCTACTTACAAACTTGAGTGTTATTCATACTACCAAGTTTTTCATAAAATGGAAAGCTTTCTTCTTATATGAAAATATAGACTGACAATAAATTGTATGATTTTTCAGTGATTTTACCTTTGATTATTTCTGCCTCAAAAATTCACATGTAGTAAAAATGGCACCTAATGTCTAAAACATAATAACTAAAAAAATCAGAAAACATTATGTCTTCCCTAGAGAATATCTTTTATAAAGATATGTAAACATTTGGATAGAAAATGATAAATTAAAAATAGTATTTTTATATTTCCATAAGGTCCTAAATATTTAAATGATCTAAAAATGCATTGGTAAAAATCAGAGATTACCTGTGACACATTTATTTTGTAGAATGTAGTAGAAATTGAAGATCCTCTGGTTTACAGTGTACAAGGTTGATTAAATCTAAGTTGTAGCCCTTCAGTAACACCATTTAAGTCTTCATTCTATTGTAAGTGTCATAAAAAAGAAGGAAAAAAGTGAACTAAACATGAAATGATCAATGGTTAAATACAATAAAACATAAACAAATAAAATAAAAGACATTTAAGACTTTTATTTGATTTTCTTTTCTCTACCCACCCTGAGCAATTTCTCTCAAACTACATTTTGTCTTTTCAGTCTTCAGAGACCAATATCTATTACATAGTCTCATAGGTAGCTCTACAAATGGTATGACATGCCTGAACTCTGCTCTTTGTATTAATTAAAGCATTCTTTTTGTATTATTACATATTGTGGAGACCAATGACATTAATGAGCTAAATTAAAGAAGGTGAGATGGAAAATTTTAGTATTAAGTGTAACATTTCCAGGTTTTCTAATGTTTCTTGTTTCAATATTAAAAATTTATGACCTATGAAGATTATGTTTAATATCATAATGGGTAATATAAAACATTCATTCAAGGAAATCCAACTTTCAACAGCAACTAAGGTCCTTGTTGTTGTCAGGTGCCATCAAGTCGGAACCGACTCATAGCGACCCCATGCACAGCAGAACGAAACAATGTCCGATCCTGGGCCAACCTCACTA
>NW_006408520.1:41646094-41646757 GCF_000296735.1 Chrysochloris asiatica | reverse complement strand
TCCCATAAAGATTTATAGCCTTAGAAATCCTATACAGGGTCATTATGAATTGGAACTGACTTGGTGGCACACCACTACCATCAGCACTCTATGTTTAAGACAAAGTTTCAGAGTCTTCCAACATCAAGTTTGATCTCTTCTTTATTTCTAGTCTTTTAAGTGACCTTTTTTCTTTCTACATGTATGAGATCCTCAGTGTCATTCCATATGGTCAGTGGTTCAAGCTCACCAGCAGCTCCTTGGAATCTCTACAGTGGTTGACTATGAGTCTGAATGATATCCACAACACTTAGCAACAATAAATCTACTTGATCTTGCATACAAGCTATTGATGGTCTGTTCCACACTTAGCCTGTCATTAAAATTCTCCATTGCATCTTTCCACAGATGTAGTTAACTTAATTTCTGTGTATTCCTTTTGGTGAGGTTCACTAGTATAGTAGCTGTTTATGTTGTTGGAAAAAGTATAAGATGGGTTAAAAATTATCCACACTCGACTGTAGAATTTATTCTAATCAATTTTAGAAAAGACAAATCATTTTTTTAAAATGTTTTATTGTGAGTTATATGACAGTTTACATGAGAGAACTTTAGTTTTACATTCATTCTATTGTATATCATTTCATTGCCATGGTTCCAATCCCCTCCATGCATCATCAACTG
>NW_006408520.1:41624558-41643684 GCF_000296735.1 Chrysochloris asiatica | reverse complement strand
TGGTGAAGTCTTTTGATGTACATAAGTTTTTAACTTTTAGTGTGTCCTACTCATCTATTTTATCTATTTTTGTTTATGTGTGGTTTTCAAAATGTTTTGTAGTCCATGTATTCCCATAATTAGTGCCCTCACATTTGTCCCGAGTTTTTCATTGATGGCCTTCATAATTCTGGGATTAAACACATAATTTTTGACATAATCTCTTTGCTTTTCAATGCACTTTGTCGATCTGTCAACAAACTTTTATATTCCCTTATTTAAAGGTGTTTTAGGCTGATCTGTGAACCATGAATACAATGTTGTCTTCATTTCTTCATTAGAGGTGAATCTTCTTCCTTGAACAGTTGCTTTCAGTGGACCAAACAGGTGAAATTCTGATGGAGCAAGATCAGGACTATAGAGAGATTGCTTTCACAACTTAAAATGAAGTTTTTGCAGTGTCAACAGTATGGACAGAGGTGTGAATACATGCATTATCATGCAAGATCACAATATCTTTGTATAGCAGTTCTCTGCATTTACTCTGAAGTATAGGCCTCAGCTTCTCAATGAGCATCTCCCTGTAAAGAGCACTGTTGATTATGGATCCTTTTTCCTGATAGTGTTCCAATACTGGCCCTTGAGAATCCTAGAAAACTGTAAGCATCAATTTTCCAGCTAATGGTTAGCTTTCAAATTTTTTCTTTGTTGGCGACTGAGGATGTTTCAATTCCCTTCTCCGCCATTTACTCTCAGACTCATAGAGTTGAATCCATGTCTCATCACCGGGGGTGGGGGGGTAGGGAGTAAGAAACATTTACCTTCATTCAAGTATTGTTCCAAGTTCCAAGTTTTGTTTGCAGATGTCCAAATGCTTCTGCTTCTGCTTTTCATGAGTTGTTTCAATGCCCATCTTTCACAAACTTTTCAAAACACAAGTCTGTGGTAGATTGCTTCATAGGCAAAGCCTTGGCAGATTTTCAAATGATTTGTCACATAATCTATTGTCACTCATCTATTCAACAGAATTATTTCACATACATGCTCAGTATTGTCATAGATGTGGACAGGCATTTTAACATAACCATAGTGTGGATAATTTTTTACTCACCCTCATACATTTGCAATTAATAAGTTATTTGTCTTACAAACTTTATCATATAATATCTAGTATTGTTTCTATCACCAATGCCACATTTACCATCAACCAGTCCTTTCTTTTCAATTTTTGCATTCCAATTATCAGTATCAATGCATCCTGATTGCATGTCTTATCAATTTTAGAAGTTGGGAAAATTTTTCAACTGTTTCACCATTGGCACTAAAGGTTCATGTATAAATCTCAATAATATTTATATTAATTGGTCTTCCATGTTGCAAGGTTATTATAGTTCTACATAGTTTGAAATGGTAATTTTAACTATGAATGTGACAAAATCCCTCTTAAACTCTTCATTCTTGACATAGTAGAACCTGTGTTTGACACTAACTATTATGATTATTATTGCTATGTATATTTTTGAACCCTCATGTTAAATATTAAATCTAACTTTCTTGCAGTTTCTGTAATCATCCATCAAATGCCAACAAATAGATTCTGACTCATAGTAACCCTACATAGATTTTCCAAGACTGTAAATTCATGAAAATAGACAGACAGCCTCATCTTTTTCTCAAAGAGCCCTTGATGGGTTTGGAATGCCAACTTTGTGATTAGTGGTACAATGTTTATCCTGCATCCCCACCAGAGCTCCTTCTGTAATAATGTTGTTGTAATTAAGTGCGGTCCCATCAGCTCTGAGTCATAGAGAATCTGTATAGTGTTTCCAAGGAACAATTGGTGAGTCTGTACTGCCAACTAATTCAAACCAAACTTGTGGTATAGTGCTTTTATACCACAGCACCAAACCAGGACACCTCTGTGGTAATAGTCCACATTTGTTGTTGTTGTTAGTGATGTGTAGTCAGTTCCAACTTATATTGTCTCTTATAGGGTTTCCAAGGAGCAGTTGGCTAAAGAGATTAAATATAGACTTCCTTAGCTTCCTTGGTAAAAAGAAATAAAGAAAAACAGGGAAAGGTGGTGAAGAAATAGATAATTAATCATATAGCATTTTATAGTCTTACCCAGATAGATTCCACTGAGGAATAAGTCAGTACAAAATATTTGATAGAATGTGATAGATGAAAGAAAAAAAGTATAGTCAGGTTGCCAACCTCAAGGTCAGCAGTTTGAAACTACCAGTGGTTCTGCGGAAGAAAGATGAAGTTTTTTCTTTTATAAAGATTTACAGCTTTATAGCCTTGGAAATACTACATAGGGTCTCTATGAGACGCCACAGCACACCACCCCCACCACATTCTAGGAGGCTTGGTGATTGGGAGAAGTAAATTTGGGAGAAGTTAGAGAACTTGGGCACATATCAAAATGAAGTTTTCTAAGATTAATGATTTAGGTCACATATGAGAGAAATGCAAATAAATATACATGACTCCATGGACTCATATGTTAAAAGTCACTTGCTACATGATATTTTATCACTTTTCGTACAAAACTTGCCTATATGGACAAAGAACCCCAGGATCCTCAGCAAATATTGACAACAATAGCAGGTTTCACAGTCTCTATGAATGGAAGATAATGCTGGGAGAAAATAACTTAAAATAAATTTAAAAACAAAATTAAAAGTATAAGAGTTTAAAAAAGTAGAAACACTATTATTTTCTAAATAAATACTAAATGTGGCAGAGACTGCCAACAGTTTTTCAGTTTCTATTCTCCTTCTCTTCTGCAAATATTTCATAATAATGTTTATAAAAGTGCCTTTTATTTAGCTGGCTATTGTAAAAAATGGTAAATTACCTAACAGCCCAACATTCCAGGACACTAAGTTGGAGCTAACTTAGGACTCAGTTAAGCACTAACTAAGGAAAGTATTATGCTTTTTAATTTCCTTTTCTGCTTGTTTTCCTTAAAATATGCTGAGATGTACACCCTGTCCTTTCCCATAACCCTTTTCTTTTTCCTTTTGGCTGGAAAATGAGTATGATATCTTGAAAATATCAGCCTTTGGGGACTATGAATTGACCTTCAAATGAAGGCAAACTTGAGAAGATAGAGGTATTCTAGTATTCTGAGTATACTGTATAGCAAATGTTCCATATTGACTCTACCCAATCTACATCTGTACTTCTATGTCAGAGAGAGAAACATTTTCTCTGTTTCTCACAGCCTCAAATGGGAAAATCCTAAGTGAAACGTTCACTTTCTTTCATCAGGGAAAAAACACTAACCTAAAAACACAGGCAGAATAGAATTAAGAATTATACATTTGCAAAATGTCTGACTACTTGATCTCCATTCCTTCCTTTCTAGAGTCATATTCTTAGTTTTGATTTTATATCAGTTTGTTTGATGAACTACTTTATTCTTCTTCCATCTGAATTCTTTAGTGTCATAACTCCATGCCATGATACTTTCCTCTTTTTTAATGCTATAATATGAGTCGAAAACAGATATCTTCATACCCTGCTGTATATTATTGCCTTTTGATTTTGCCATCTCTAACTAAATCATATGTAATATATTTAGCTATTTCATAGACAGATCCTTTCTTATTTCTCTCAATTCCTGAAATCCATGCCCCTAAAGTTTCCCTCTGTCTGTACATCCAAAATAGCTGAAACAATTTTTATTTTAATGTTATAAAAGTTTTGCTGTCTTCTTGAAAAGATTTTGGCAAATCATAGTAGTTCAAAATCTTACTGCCTTAGGTCACCCCCCCCCACCCCCATGAACTGTTGATCTTAGGCAAATTGTTTGTCAACTATAAGACTCTTCCCCACATTTAATTATAAAATGGAGAGATGTTAATGAAAATCAAAATAAATAATCCATGTAAAACAACTAACTCAGGCCCTGCTAGAATAATAGTAGTATAAATGATAATCACTGGACTTATAATCACAAGGTTGGCAGTTCAAACCCACCAACCACTCTTGGAAACCTTATACAGGGTCAATACAAGTTGGAATCAACTCAATGGCACTTAATAAAAACAATATATGCTAATTAGAAAAAGCAATGGATTTTTTTATTTCCTTTTACTTGTAAGAAACAATATAATTGTCTGTTTTCTCATTTCTCAGAGAGCAAATTATACATTGATTCATTTATCCCAAAAATGTCTTTTGATTTTTATATCTGACATTGAAAATAATATGAAACATTGAAAATAATGTGAAAACCCATTTCCTACTGTAACTTGTCTTTTCATTTGCTTGTTTGCATATAAAACTCATTGACATGCATTGCTTGCTTATATTCTTTCAGGTGTCTGTGCTTTTGTTATGTCTCGTTTCATATTTTTTTGATGTCTCATGGCAATCTCTTAGGTAAATGATGCATTACTGTTTCTTTTTTTTTCACGCATTTTTCTAGGTATGTGCATTGATGTAGATAATTCTTCCAAGATAATGTTATCAATTAAAGGTAACAGAGATTTGGGTGATAATACAAATAAAATAGAATTTAAAAAAGTAGTAGATTTTACCTTTATTTTTTAAAAACAGATTTCAGTGGTTAAATGACAACTTAATCTATTTACATTTCTCTTTTTCTTGAAAAATAATAGATTATTATGGATGAAAGTTATTTTTTAAAATCCATGAAGCTCTTGTCTGTGAGTTAACATAAAAAGAGTATATGGAATATCAGGACATTGCCTTATATGGAGCATTCCATTCAGGACAACTTAATATGGTAAGATGCTTCTCTTTTCTTTTTCATTATTTTTGTTTGAACAAATCATTTTTCATTCATCAATTTACCCACGGTTTGTTTCATGACATTGGTTTCAGTCCCTTTAATGCAATAGCACTCTTCCCCTCTCCTCCTTGGAGGCTTATCTCTTCACTATCTGATTTCCATAGATGGCATTTCAGACCTTTCATCATAACCCATGTTGTTGTTGTCAGGTGACATTGAGTTGGAACTGACTCATAGTGACTCCATGCACAGCAGAACGAAACAATGTCTGATCCTGGGCCAACCTCACTACCGCTGCCACACTTGAGTCCATCAATGATGCCACCCATAATTACAACAAATTCTCATTTCTTATTGTGAAATTCCTGCTCCTGATTTAGATTAAGAAACTCTAGTTCCTCCAATTGACACAAAAATGAAGAAAAAGAGTTTCTTTCTGAATTAATCTCATTTTTGTCATATATGTTTATTGTCACAACCAGTGGAAGAAATAGTAAAATATGAAAATCTTTGTCCCAAACTCAAATGTGCTATAGTGGTGTCATTACCAGATCTATACCCTAAAAATCTGTCTTAGTTGAGACAATGAAGAAAATCCATTTATTAAAAATATGCAGCATATCACATTATGCAGTATAAATCAACATAATGTGATATGATCTGACATCAAGTTTAAAAAAGTGCCTTTTCTGCTTCTGCTGAGACCATATGTTCAAATTATTAAAAATACCCACAAATGCTTTCTTTTTTTTTTTTTTTTTAACAAACACAGCCTTCTCTCACACAAACCATCTTGACTTATATATATTGTTTGGGCAGAAAACTATTTCATCTCTTGGACTTTGTAATATAGTTTACAGAAAATATTTTGATCCTTGGCCAAAATAGCATTTATAAAGTAGAGACATACAGACACACTCATATATAAGCAAAGAGTAAACTGCAGGTAAAAAGTAAGATATTTAGTGAAGAAATATAACTTATTTGTGAAATATTAAAGTTTGCTTGCAGTATCAGAAGCTTCTTACAGTAAAAGTTCTGACTATACTATCTCATATTGAATTTTTAATATTCAAATATGAGTCATTGACTATATATATATTAAAATGTCTGCCTGTTCACTGTCACTATGTTTGACCTAAATTCTGTTTAGTGAACTAGCTCCAAAAATCTGTTCACCCATGGGTAAATAGAAACTAAGATTTTAAAAAAAAAACAACCCATGATTCCATAGAATTTTTGGGAAAACAGCCAAGTTGGCAAGTTTAAAAAAATACATACACAAACACTGGAACATCTTGAGTGGGTTGATGACATGACAGCATTTTAGTATACCACCAGCTGGGAGCTGGCTAGGGTTCAGAAATGGACTCAAGACAGTGGAAACAGAATGCAAGAAGAGGCGTCTTTCCACTAATGTGGCTGCTTTGTGAAAACCAGCAAGAAGACCATTTGCTACACCAGCTTTCCCTCATTCTGCCCTTAGCTGATTTCTTATCAGCAACAGAAAAATATGACATGAGGGGATACGATAGCATGTGAAATGATACTGCGCAATCTGCTCAAGCTTCCATTGAAGTCTCCAGGCCTGTTTCTCATCTTGCCCTGGATCCCGCCTGAGCTGATGTAAGCACGAGTTCCTGTGGGCTTCTGAGGGGCTCCAAGCTTGTGATAGGCTAAAGAATAGAAGGTAGTAGATAGGAAGGACAAGTGAATCACTACAAGTTACCATTCCTTTAAAATTAGAACCAATGAAATGTTAACTAAAACACCAAAAGAATTCCTTTATAAAGGTTTCCAAAGCTCACTTTTGCCTTTTCAATGTCTCTGCACTTCTGAGTTTTCTCCCTTTTAAAGCTGACCCAGAGAATGCTGAAAAAGCAAGCAATGGCCATGCATATAGTATTTTTCAGTCCAACCAGCCACATGATGCTCTCAAAATCTTGCAAGATAGCTCTTTCCCCTCGGACTTGCAATAGAATTTTTGCAAGCATCAGAATTTCCATAGTTTTGATAAAGTCCAAGTAAGCATCCTCCAAACTTCAGTATTTATCTAGACCAGCATGAATGTTGCATTTTTTTTTTTTAATTCACCCAGCACTAATTACCTTAATATTTTGAGATAACAAATACTGATATGCAGTCTTTCCTGGGGAAAAAAATCCAAAGTTCCAAATAAGAAATAGCTTTTTATTAATATCCTTGAGGATCCTGAAACATTGGGTATTGTTATATCAGCATATCTGTGTATTCTGTTTGGGCAGAGAAATTAGCTATCTGGCATTACTTGTACAACAGGGGAATTTCTGAGGTCCTTTGATGAGAGAAAGTATAACTAATGAAAATTTAAGGCTCCCCCCACCTCTCTTATTCTTCTCATCTCAATTTATATTGCAGCATCTCTGGCCATTAGGAAAGTGAAGAAAATAGAGTAAATTTCTTAATAGCTAAATGAGGCCTGAAATAGATCTACAAATTTAAAAGTCTGTAACCCTAAGCATAAAGAGAAATTAACTACTTTCCAACATTACTTTAAAATGCCAACTCTTTATATAGAAATAGCAATAAAAATTTGAACAGTATAAACTGTGACACTGTAATATCAGATTTGGACTGTGAACCATGAGGTTGGAAGTTCAAACTCACCAGCTGTTCCATGGAAATACTATACAGGGACACTATGAGTCAGAACCATTCAAGGAAGTTAACAACAACAATACTATACTATAAGAGCTAATATGCTATTTTTTTCCTTTGTAATTTAGAGCTGCACAACTTTTATTCTCAGTCAGTTAAGATAACTAATATATTAAAAATCCAGAAACACTTATACTATTGTATATTTGGAATACAATATATCTTTAACTGTTATTGTTGTTGTTAATTGCCATACAGTCTGCTCCAGCATATGACAACCCCATAAAGGGTTTCCAAGGAGGGGCTGGTGAATTTGAAATGGCTACATTGAAGATCAAACCAACCTTGCACTCCAGTGCATTAACCCACAGTGACACACCACGACTCCAAAATGTTAATTGTTGTTATTGTTA
Source organism: Chrysochloris asiatica (assembly GCF_000296735.1). NCBI lineage: Eukaryota > Metazoa > Chordata > Mammalia > Afrosoricida > Chrysochloridae > Chrysochloris > Chrysochloris asiatica. Next base: position 41,635,887 of record NW_006408520.1, on the reverse strand, counting down.
AGTGCTATCAAATTGGTACTGATTCATAGCAACCCTATGCACAAAAGATTGGAACACTACCCGGCCCTGGGCCAAACTCACAATTGTTGCCATGCTTGAGCCCAATGATGCTGCCACTTGGCCAACCCATCTCCCTGGGTGTCTTCCTCTTTTATGTTGGCCCTCCATCCTATCAAACATGATATCTTTCTCCTGTGACTGGTCTCTCCTAACAATATATCCAAAGCATGAGAGACAAAGTTTGGCCTCCCTGGCCCCCAAGGAGCACTCTGGCTGCACTTCTTCCAACACAGATCTATTGGTTCTGTTGGCAGCCCATCGCACTATCAATATTCTGCTCCAACACTATAACTCAAAAGCATCAATTCTTCTATGGTCTACCTTATTCACTTTCCAGCTTTTGCGTGTATATGAGCTAATTGAAAATACTATGACGACAGCCTAATGGAGGCAGCAAACCAGTGCTAGAACCATGGAACGGCATGCCTGCAGGGAGAGGTATGACCGATTTTTCAACTTCCACTTTTCATTTTTCATGTATCTCTCCTCTTCACCCCAATCATGTTCTCACTGCACAGCCCAGACACCTTCAGACAGGCAGAAGTACACCCCCAAAAGGGTCCAGCATTGATTGCACCCACAGTTTTCCAAAGTACAGAGAGGAAACCCGCTGGCCACTTCTTAAGACGTTTTGACTCTAGAAACCAGCCCCAAAGCAAACCAAAGGCCAGTGGACAGTGTCAATCATAATTTTATTTTTGTATTTGATTGGTGGTTTCTGTCTCTGCTTTTATATTGTTTCTCTTTGTCTTTTTGGCCTCACTCTCCTCCAGGGGTTGGAGTTTTCTCCCCCTACCTCACCCAAGAAGAGACAGCAACACTGCCCATATAGCCAAGCTACAAGCATACCCTGTAATACCTCATCATCTGGACAAGAGCCAAAACCATTTGCTAGGCATTGCACGTGAAAAGGGAAGCTTATCTCCAGATCATATCCACCAAGGAGATGCTCAGCAAGCTTAATAACAAAGCAACATACATCCAATTAATCATTAAAAACTCACATAACTGTTGAAAATGTCCAAAATAACACAATTAAAGGTCTCAACACATGTCCAAAAACAGAAAAAAAGTAACTGAGACAAATGAGCTATATGCAGACACAGACTTTCCAGTACAAGAGCAGGTTATGGATCTGCCTGAGAAGGAGTTCAGAAGCATAATATGGAAACAAATGCAAATTCTCTGAAAAAAAGGTGGAAGAAAATAAGGAAGAAGTCAGGAACGTGCTACAGGAACAATCAGACAAGATAGATACAGATTGGAAACAATCCAAAAACTGCAAAAAGAAGTCCAGATGATTAATAATAAAATATCAGAAATGGACAAAACATTGAAAGGGCAATGGAGCAGAATAGAAAAGATGGAAGCCAGAACCAGTGAGATGGAAGACAAAACTCTCAATACTGCTATGATAGAAGAGCAAGCAGATAAAAGGATTGAAAAATCTGAAGAGAGTCTAAGATTCATGCTGGAAAACACAAAGAGGAATAACAAGAATTATTGGCATTTCAGAACAGGAAGAATCACAGAAGTCCACAGAAGAGATAGTTGAAGAGCTTCTGGAAGAAAAATTTCCTAACATCTTGAAGAGCAAGAAGATAAACATTCAAGAAGCTGAGAGAACCCCAGGAAGGATAGATGCCAAAAGAAAATCACTAAGATATATCATAATCAAGCTCTTCAAAATCAAAGACAAGGAGAGAATTCTAAAAGCAGCCAGGGAAAAGAGAAGTGTTACCTACAAAGGCAAGCAAATCAGATTAAGCTCTGACTTTTCAGCAGAAACCATGCAGGCAAGAAGGTAATGGGGAGACATATATAAAAGCCTAAAAGAAAAAAACAAAACAAAACTGCCAACCAAGAATCTTCTATCCAGAAAAACTGTCAATCAAATACAATGATGCAATCACAACATTCCAGGATAAACAGAAGCTAAGGGATTTTGTTAAAGCCAATCCAGTGCCTCAAAACATCCTAAAAGGAGTTATTTTGAATGGAAATCAGCAAAAACAGACAACAACCAGAGATTGACAGATGTGGCAACACCACCTGGAATTCAGTTGATGGATAGCAGAGTTCAGAACAGAACAAAATTACAGAAATAAATTCAGAGGACCTGTGAGGCCAACCAAAGATCAAAATATTAACAATGTCAAAGAAGGGAAAAATATAGGAACAGAGTTCCAGGTGGTGATGAGGTTGAGTGGAAGGCAGGATACAATAGACTGTCTTAAATGCTGGGAAAATTTAACAGACTATAAGGTAACTGCAAAGAAAATCAATACTTCACAACTTACCATGAAAATAAAGATCCAAGCAGAACAAGGAAACATTTAAACAAAGAAAAAAATGACAAGAAATAGCACAAAAAACATGAATGCAACACAAGAAGGAATGCAGAGCAAAGGAAAAAAACAAAATCGCAAATAATTAACATAACATCAGCAATTAATCCATACACATTAATAATTACACTGAATATCAATGGATTAAATGCACCAGTGAAGAGATATAGAGTGGCTGAATGCTAAGAAAAAAAATACCCTTCAATATGCTGCTTGCAAGAGACACATCTTATACACAAAGACAAAAACAAAATAAAAGTTAAAGAATGGAAAATAATATATCAAGCTAATAGCAATAAAAAACAAACAGGAATGGCAATACTAATCTCTGATAAAATAAACTTTAAGGCAAAACCAACATAAGAGATAAAGAAGGACACTATTTCAGGATTAAAGGTTCAATTGAGCAAGATGACATAACCATAATTAACATCTATGTTCCAAATGAAAGAGCACCAAGATGTATAAAGCAAACCCTACTAGAAATGAAGAAAGAAATAGATAGATCTACAATTATAGTGGGGGATTTTAATATGACACTTTCAAAAAGGGTAGAAAAATGAGAAAAAATCTAGACAAAGTTATAGAGGAACTAAACAGCCCAATCAACCAACTTGACCTCATTGACGTGAACAGAGCATTCAACCAAACAACAGCACAGTATACATTCTCTTCCAGTGCACATGGAACATTCTTCAGAATTGACCATGTGTTAGGTTGCAAAGCAAGCCTCCACAAATTTACAGACATCAAAATACTACAAAGCATCTTTTCAGACAACAATGCCATAAAATTAGAAATAAACAATAAGAAGACTAAGAAAATAAAGTTTAATACATGGAGACTGAATAACACCCTGTTGAAGAGTGACTGGATAATGGAAGAAATTAAACGTGAAAGTTCCTGGAAACAAATGAGAATGAAATTACAACATACCAAAATCTTTGAGACATAGCAAAAGTGCTGCTGATAGGACAATTTATAGTGATAAATGTACATATCCAAAAAGAAGAAAGAATCAAAATTAACACACTAACACAACATCTCGAGCAACTAGAAACAGACAAACAGAGGGAACATACAGTCACCAAGAATAGAAATAATAAAGATCAGAGCAGAAAAAATAAGATAGGAAACAGAAAAATGATAAACAGACTACCAAATATTTTGAAAACTATACAAAGAAAAGTAGACAATATAGATGAGTGGGACATACTAAAAATTAAAAACTTATGTGCACCAAAAGACTTCACCAGAAGAGTAAAAAGGGATCCCACAGAATGGTAAAAAATATTTTGCAGTGACATCAGACAAGGGACTTATTTCTAGATTTTATAGGAAACTATAAGACCTCTATAAGAAAAAGACAAATAACCTAGTTAAAAAAAATGGGCACAGGACATGAACAGACACTTCATCAAGGAAGATATCCGGGCAGCCAACAAACATATGATGAAATGTTCACGATTGCTAGCCATTAAAGAGATGCAAATCAAAACAACAATGAGATATCATCATTATACAAAAGATGGAAACAAAACCTTTACCTCACAACATATACAAAACCCAACTCACCATGAATTAAAGACCTAAATGTGAATCACAAAATTATAAAGGTCATCAATGAAAAAAAAAGCAATGAATTTAAGGGCTCTAAAACAAGGAAGCATACATTGACAGAGAACTTCCAGAGGTTCAAGCTGGATTCAGAAGAGGATGTGGAACAAGAGATATCATGGCTGATGTCCAATGGATCTTGACTGAAAGTAGATAATATCAGGAAGATGTTTACCTGTGCTTTATTGATTACTCAAAGGCTTTTGGTTGTGTGGATCATGAAAAGCTACGGACAATATTGTGATGTATGAGTACTCAGAAACCCTTACTTGTGCTCATGAAGAATGTGTACAAGGACCAAGAGGCAGTTGTTTGAACAGAACATGGGAACACTGAATTTTTTAAAATTAAGGAAGATGTGTGACAGGGTTGTATTCTTTCACCATACTTATTCAACCTGTATGCTGAGCAAATAATCCTAGAAGTTGGGTTCTATAAAGAAAAAGGTGGCATCAGGATTGGAGGAAGACTCATTAACAGCCTGAGATATGCAGATGATACAACCTTGCTTGTTGAAAGTGAAGAGAACTTAAAATATTTACTGATGAAGATCAAAGAGCACAGTCTTCGGTATGGATTGCATCTCAATGTAAAGAAAACAAAAATTTTCACCACTGCACCAATAAACACATTCTTATCAAAGGAGAAAAGACTGAAGTTGTCAAAGACTTCATTCCTCTTGGATCAACTATCAACACTCTAAAACAGCAGTCAAGAAATCAGATGACATATTGCATTAGGCAAATCTGCTGCACAGGACCTTTTTAAAGTGTTGAAGAACAAACAAGTCAGCTCAAAGACTAAGGTGCATCTGACCCAAGCCATGGTATTTTCAATAACCTTATCTGCATGTGAAAGCTAGACGGTGAATAAGGAAGAACAAGACCATAGGTGAATTGATACTTTTGAGCTATTGTGTTGGAGGAGAATATTCAAAGTGCCAAAAGAACCAACAGATCTGTGTTGGAAGAAGTGTAGCCAGAGTGCTCCTTGGAGGCTAAGAAGGCCAAACTTCGTCTCTCATACTTGGACATATTGTCAGGAGGGACCAGTCACTGGAGAAGGATATCATGTTTGGTAGGGTGGAGGGCCAAATAAAAAGAGGAAGACCCCCCAGCAAGATGGATTGGCAAAGTGGCAGCATCAATGGGCTCAAGCATGGCAACAATTGTGAGGTTGACCCTGGACAAGACAATGTTTCATTCTCTTGTGCATAGAGTCGCTATGAGTTAGTTTTGACTTGATGGCACCTGACAACAACAACAATACAGGACACACACTGACTATCAAACACTGTGAAAAGTACACAAATAAAAGACAATATAAATGATTGGGACATACTAAAAATTAGAAACATATGCATCAAAATATTTCTCCTAAACAGTGAAAAGGGAGCCCTCACAAGGGTTCAAAACATTTTGCAATTACCTACCAGACAAGGGACTAATTTCTAAAATCTGTAGGAAATGACAACACCTCTACAAGAAAAAGCGAAATAACCCAATTAAAAAATGGGCACAGGACATGAACAGACACTTCACTAATTAAGAAATTTGGGCAGTCAACAAATATGAAGAAATGTTCATGATCATTAGCCATTGTTGTTGTTGTTATTGTGCCATGGAGTTGGTTCTGACTCATAGTGACCCTGTACAGGGTTTCTGAGGCTGTAAATCTTTACTGGAGCAGAAAGCCTCATCTTTCACCTGAGGAGCAGCTGGTAGTTTTGAACTGCTTACCCTGAGGTTTGCAGCTGGATTTGTAACCACTATGCTAGCAGAATTCCTTAGAGACTTTAGAGACATGGAAATTAAAACAACAATGAAATATCATATCAGCAATAACAGCAAAGTTCAAAACAAAACCAGAGGACAATAAATGCTGGTGAGGATGTGGGACATTTGTACTTTGCTGGTGGGAATGCAAAATGATCCAACCACTCTGGAAAACAATATGGTGCTTCCTCTGAAGGTTGGAAATATGATCCTCATGATTCAGCAGTTCCTCTACTTGGTACAAATCCACAAGAAATATGAGTCAGAATTTGAGTAGATACATACACACCAATGTTTATTGCAGCACTAATTACAATAGCAAAAAGATGGAGATAGCCTAAGCCTCAGCAATGGAAAAATGGATAAACAAACTTTAGAGTACATATATACAATGGAATATATGCTACTCCGAAAAATAACAAGGAAACTGCAAGCCACTGCATAACATGGATGAACCATGAGGACATAATGCTGAGTGAATTTATTCAGTCACAAAAGTTCAAAGATTGCATAAGACCATTATTGTAAAAGGTTAAGAAAAGATACTTATACTAAAAGAGAAAAAAAAAAAATTATTTGTTGGTTACGGGGGCAGGGGGTATAGAGGAGAGAAGGAAGGGGGTGGAAGATCACAGAGTAGCAGATAGACACATCATAGTTCCGGTGTTGTGGACAGCAATACACAAGAAGGGGTAGGGTAATGGAAGAACAAAGTAGATAGCGGAACACTGAGGCAGGTTTGCATTGGCTAAATGGGACAGAGGTAAATAGTGATGTATACTCAGTCTGAACCAACAGGGCTGTTTGATACAGAGATTGAGGCACAGTCTGAATGGGTAAAAGAAGGGAAATAACATTAAGATGCCTGACTGTCTTATGAATATTGGTTTCCCTTGGTTACTATTGTAAAAAAGACACTTGAGTGGGATAGAAAGAAATATCTGAAAACATGATTACAGAAAAGTTGTAAGCTGTCTTCAGCCTATACCTGATTGGAATACCTAAAAAGACATGTAGAACTTGTCCAATGAAATTGGCCTACTGAGAAGCCAATGTAGTATATAGGACCTTCATTGGATTCCTGAGCCCCATCCAGAACCTTCTTAGTAGGGACATTCCCACTTGAAAGGGTAGTTTGGAACAGCTAGAATTTTTCTGTTTACTTTTTTACTTCCTCATTTCTTCCATTTGCTTTAACATTTATATGCTGGAGTGCAAGATTCAGCATCTATACTCACATCCATTTTTGCTATTTTTCCTCTTTTTCTTGTCTTCTTAATGACCTTTGTTTTCTTCCTATATGATATCCTTGATGTCATCCTACAACTCTTCTGGTCTTTGACCTTTAATGTCTAATGAATTAATGTTTTAATTTTATTCAGCTTGAACATACTTGAATATGAGCAACTGATTGTTCCACAGTCCAGCCGTGGCCTTGTTTTGGCTGACAATATGCTTTTCCACCACAACTTTCCATAGATGTAGTCAATTTGATTTCTGTGTATTCCATCTGTAGAGGTCCATGTATATATATTGTTTAAAAAAATACATCTGCAATGAAGAATCATTGGTCTTATAAAATTCTATTGTATAATCTCCAGCATTGTTTCTATCACCAAGACCAATTTTCCAACTATTGACCCTTCATCTTTGTTTCCAACCTTTGTATTCCAGTCACCAGTAATTATCAATAAATCTTGATTTGATACTTGATCAGTTTCAGACTGAAGAATTTGGTAGAATTTTTTGAGTTTCATCATCACTGGCTTTAGTGGTTTGTGTGTAAATTTGAATAATAGTAGTATTGATTGGTCGTCCTTGTAGGCATATAGATGTTATCCTATCACAGACAGCATTGCACTTTAAGAGAGATCTTGATAGATTTGTTCTGATGATGAGTGCTATGCCATTCCTCTTCTTTTGTCATTCCCAGCATAGTAAATCATGTGATTATCAGATTCAAAATGGACCATACCAGTCCATTTCAGCTCACTAATGCCTAAGATATCAATGTTTATGCATTCTATTTTATTTTTTACATTTTCCAGGTTTTCTGGATGCATACTTAGAACATCACTGTTCCATTTATTAATAAAGGTTTACAGCTATTTCTCTTAATTTTGAGTTGTGCCCCATCAGCAAATGAATGTCCCAAAGGCTTTAATCCATTTGAGTCAAATACAGTCAACTCTATTTTAGGAGGCAGCTCTCCCCCAGTCATATTTTTAGTGTGCCTTTCAATTGACAGATTCATCTTTTCACACTATCTGACAATATTCTGGTGTTCTTCATCATGTTTCAATATTCAATATCCTGGTCCTGACAGTGTTCCACTGCTATTCGTAGGTTTTTAATTGACTAAATATTTGGAAGTAGTCTATCTCTCCTTATTCCTAGTTTGTCTTCATCTGGAAACTCAGCAGAAATCTTTTCACACTGGGTGACACTGCTGGCATTTAAAATATCTGTGGCATAGCTTACAGAATCTCAGTAACATGCATATCACCATAATCCGACAAGTAGAGAGATATGTGGTGGTTATAGACTATAGAAAACTTTAATTAAAATCTTTAAAATGGGTTTATTCTATTTAACTGAATTTTTAAGTAAAATGCAGTTGTAAATTCAAAATATTCTAATTTAACTCTAAATTTCAAAATGACTACACCAGTCCATTTCAGTTCACTAATGCCTACGATACTGATGTTTATGTGTTCTATTTCATTTTTCAACTCTACCCTTTCCCATTCCAATTTTAAGTGCTTCCAATCTGAGGGTCTCATCTTCCAGAACTATAGCTGGAAATATTATAATGTCCTTTATCATGTTTCAGTCATTAATATTGTGGTGCTGATGGTGTTCCATTGCTTTACATAAGGTTTTCAGTGACTAAATATTCAAAAGTTGTCCATCTCTCCTTCTTCCTGTGGAGTGAGTGCCAGAGATCTATTATTTCATTATACTTATTCAATCTGTATGTTGAGTTAATAATCTGAAAAGGTGGATTATATGAAGAAGAACATGGCATAATGATTTGATAGAGTCTTTAACAACCTGAGATATGCATATTATAACCTTTATGTTGAAAGTGAAAATGATTTAATATACTTAGTGATGAAGGTCAAAGACCTCAGCTTTCAGTATAAGTCTCACCTTGATGTAAAGAAGCAAAAATCCTCACAACTGGACCAATCAGTAACATCATAGAAAATGTAGAAAAGATTTAAGCTGTCAAAAACTTCATTTAACTCAGATCCACCATCAACACTCCTGGAAGCAGTAGTCACAAAATCAGACTACATATTGTATTGGACAACTCTGCTGCAGAAGACCTAAACGTGTTCAATAGCAAAGATATTAGTTTGTGGACTAAAGTGCAACTACCACAAGCATTGATATTTTCAACAACCTCGTATGCATGTGAAAGTTGAACAATGAATAAAGAATTTATGTATTTCAGTTATGTTGTTGAATGAGAATGACAGTACCATGGACTGAAAAAAGTACAAACACATTAGTTTTGGAAGAAGTACAGCCAGAATGCTCCTTAGAAGCCAGGATGGCCAGACTTTGTATCTCATACTTCAGAGATATTATCAGGAGGAACCAGTTCCTGGAGAAGGACATGATGATTGGGAAAGACTAGGGTCAGTGAAAAAGAGGAAGTCCCCCCAATGAGATGGACTGACACAGTGTCAGCAACAATGAGTTTAAGCATAATGATTCTGAGGATTGTACAGGACTGGGCAGTGTTTATTCTGTTGTATATAGAGTCAATATGAGTGGAAAGTGGCTGGATGGCATCTAACAAGAAGTCATTGTTGTCTTCCTGTGTCTCATTTTTGTCATGACCTTTCCTTATATAAGTAAATTATTTTTCACTTTTAATAGGGATCTAAAAAGTCTGTATATCTAAGTTTGGTTTTCACTTGGAGATCTCTATCATGGTCAATCTACTGGTATTTCATCTCTAAGAGGAAATTCATAATGTACATCTTACGACATATTTTCTCCTTTCTCTTTTTTACAAGGCCTCATTAAAGGCTTATTAGCACACTTTCTCTATCAAGAGCATCAAGAGCCATAGTATTCTACTTGGAAACCAAAGGGACTTTGAAATGCTATCAGGAATCTCAAAAGATCATGCCAAGCCCTCTTGTACTCATAATGGAATATGTTCCTCTTCTTGAGTGTGGGCTGAAATAATAGACTCACTTGTAAGGATAGAGTAATAATTCTTCTCCTTTTTTTTTTTTCACAGTGGAGAAATCTGGCAGACGTTACTTTAATTAAGTGATTAATATTACCATCCAATGGTAAATCATGTTTAACTCACATAACATGATGCAATAACGACAACTCAACTCTGTGATAATATAAAAAATCCTTTAAATTCTATCTAATCTTTAAAAAGAGTCCCGGTGTGGTGCTGTGGGTTAATGTACTCAACTGCAAAGTCTGTTTGAACTGCAAGATTGGTGGTTCAGTCTCACCAGTCACTCCTTAGAAACTCTCTACAAGGTCGCTATGGGTCAGAACTGACTTGACAGCACTTAACAATCATAAGAAAGTAGTGAAACCAAACCAAACCAAACCAGTTGTTGAATCCATTCTAACTTACAGAAACTCTGTGGGAGAGAGTAAATCTGCTTCATAGCATTTTCAAGAATTCAATCTATACAGTAATGTCACATCTTTCTGGCAGGAGGGCCTGGTGGGTACAAACCACCAATCTTTTGGTTAGCAGTTAAGTATTTAATCACTCCGTGACCAAGGTTCTTTTGAAAAGTATCAGATAATCCAATTAGAGGGACATTCTATGTAACACCTGCTTGGTAGTTAAAATTATCTTGGTAGTTAAAATTTTCTTAAATCAAAAGGTTACTTTTGATTTAAGAAAATAAATGAGAAGGGAAACTCTCACAGATCCAAAGAGAAGAAGTCATAACACTAAACTGAAATGTGATTTCATGAATTCATCTTGGAATAGGAAAAAATGTTAATGAAAATGGGTGAAATCCATTTACATCACTTTTGCTAATAACACTGCACCAAAGTTAACTTCTTTCTTTTCACATCTGTGCCATGTTTTTATAAAGTATAATTATTAGTGGAAAGTAAGTGAGTGGCATAGGGAAACTGAATAATCTCTGCAAATTTTAGGTAAATATAAATTCACTTCAAATTCTAAAAGTTCAATAAAAATATACACACTCCAAAATATAATTTATGATTTAACTGAGGTATGGCAAAGAAAAAAAAAAAAAAATATTTGTCCCTAACCATGATGACATGAATAGAGTTCAGTTTGTGGGAGAAAACCCCACAGAACCTTCATTTGCTGATGGGCCACAACTCAAAATGAAGAGAAACAGCTGTAAACATCCACTGAAAATCAGAACATGGGATGTATGAAGTATGAATCTGGGAAAACTGGAAGTTGTCAAAAATGAAATGGAATGCATCAACATTGATATCATAGGCATTAGTGAGCTGAAATGGACTGGTATTGGCCATTTTGAATCTGAC
>NW_006408520.1:41618482-41622605 GCF_000296735.1 Chrysochloris asiatica | reverse complement strand
GGAAGCAGCAGTCAAGAGATCAGACGATGTATTGCATTGGGCAATTCTGCTGCACAGGAATTTTTTAAAGTATTGAAGAGCAGAGATGTCAGCTTGAGGACTAAGGTTCGCCTGACCCAAGCCATGGTATTTTCAATAACCTCATATGGATGTGAAAGCTGAACAGTGAATAAGGAAGATCGTAGAATAACTGATGCCTTTGAATTGTGGTGTTGGAGGCTAATACTAAAACTGCCTTGGGCTACCAAAAGAACCAATAGATCTGTTTTTGAAGAAGTGCAGCCAGAGTGCTCCTTGGAGGCCAGCATGGCTAAACTTGTCTCTCATACTTTGGACATATTATCAGGAGAGAACAGTCTCTGGAGAAAGATATCATCCTTGGTAAGATGGAGGGTCAGAGAAAAAGAGGAAGACCCCCAATGAGATGGATTGGCCAGGTAACATCATATTCATGGTATCGAGTGTGGCTGCGGTAGTGATGTTGGCCCAGGATCAGACATTGTTTTGTTCTGTTGTGCATGGGGTTGATATGAGTCAGTTCTGACTTGATGGCAACTGACAACAACATGGCATGTTAGATGGTAACTCACTACATACTGAAAAAGGAGAAAGTGTTACACTTGCATATAGGTGGATATCAGGCATACTCTCCTGTCTTTGTCTTTATCGTATTATGAGATATTGGAGATAATAACCAGCTATATACACATATAACTTATATTGTCTAAATGGGACCTATAAAATTATGAAATAATCAAGTATTTTGAAAGAAAATATTACGTACCACACAGGTTCTGGTTTTTGTTATTTGAATATATTGTGAGAATGTATTTACAGGAGTTGTCAAAAATAAGATGAATTGCATCATTTTCCTTAAATATATATTAGATAGTTTTTCTTTGGAAAAAGAAGCATTTCAAAGCTCTCACATTTCTACAATGTACTGTTTTTCAAAGACACTCCCTCTACGGAGAGAAACTTTTGAAGACATATTTGTGAATGTTGTCGTTGTTGCTGCTGTTAGGTGCCAGGTCGTTGGTACCAACTCATAACGACTTTATGCATAGCAGGATGAAACACTGCCTGATCCTGGGCAAACCTCATCATTGCTGCCACGCTTGAACCCATGGATGCTCTCTATTTGCCAATCTATCTCTCTGGGGGTCTTCCTCTTTTTCTCTGACCCTCCACTTTACCAAACATGATATCCTTCTCCAGTGACTGGGCCTTCCTAACAATATGTCCAAGGTATGAGAGACGAAGTTTGGCCAACCTGGTCTCCAAGGAGCACTCTGGCTGTACTTCTTCCAACACAGATCTGCTTGTTCTTTTGGCAGCCCATGGCACTTTCAATATTCTCCTCCAACACCATTACCCAAATGCATCAATTCTTCTATGGTCTTCCTTATTCATTGTCCAGCTTTTGCATACATATGAGGTTATTGAAAATACCATGGCTTGGCTCAGGCACAATGTTGTCCTCAAGCTGACAGCTTTGTTCCTCAACACTTTAAAAAGGTCTTGTGCACCAGATTTGCCTAATGCAATACATTGTTTGATTTCTTGACTGCTGCTTCCATGAGTGTTGATAGTTGATCCAAGAAGAATGGAGTCCTTGACAAATTTAATTTTTTTTTCCCATTGATAATAATGTTGTTTATTGGTCCAGGGGTGAGGATTTTTGTTTTCTTTACATTGCTGTGCATTCCATAATGAAGGCTGTGTTCTTTGATCTTCATCATTAAATATTTTAAGTCTTCTTTATTTTCAGCAAACAAGGTTGTATCATCTGGATATCGCAGGGTGTTGATGTGTCATCCTTCATTTGTGATGCCACATTTTCCTTCATATAACTCAATTTATTGGATTATTTGCTCAGCATACAGGTTGAATAAGTATGGTGAAATAATACAATCCTCTAGCACAACTTTCTTAATTTTAAACCATTCAGTGTTCCTATATTCTGTTCGAGCAACTGCCTCCTGGTCCATGCACAGATTCCTCATGAGCACAATTAAGTGTTCCAGAATACTCACAGTTCACAATGTGGTTCATAGCTTGTCATTAGCCACACAATCGAAAGCCTTTGTGTAGTCAATAAAGCACAGGTAAACATCTTTCTGATAGTCTCTGGTTTCAGCCAAGATCCATCAGACATCAACAATGATATCCCTCGTTACATGGCCTCTTCTGAATCCGGCTTGAACCTCTGGAAGTTCTCTGTCAATGTATGCTTGCAGCCTTTTCTGTATTTCCTTTAGTAAAACTTTACTCACATAGTATATCACAGATATTGTCTGTTGATTTCCGCATTCTGTTGGGTAACCTTTTTTTTTTTGAATGGACATAAATATGGATCTCTTCCAATCAGTTGGCCAGAGAGTTCTCTTCCAAATTTCTTGGCAGAGATGAGTGAGTGCTGCCTCACTTTTTTGAACGATTTCATTTCATTTTTTTATTCCATGAATTCCTGGTGCCTTGCTCTTTGCCAATTCTTTCAATGCATGTCGGACTTCTTCCTTCAGTATCACTGGCTCTTTATCATAGTCTACCTAATGAAATGGTTGAACATCAACCATTTCCTTTTGGTACAGTGACTCTGTGTATTCCTTCCTTCTTCTTTTGATGCTTTTTGCATCATTCAATAATTTGCCCAGAAAATGCTTCAAAAATGAAAGTGGAGGCTTGTTTTTTTTATTTCAGTTCCCCCAGCTTGACAAATGCTAAGCGTGTTCTACCTTTTTTGTTTTCTAACTCAATATCTTTGCACATTTTGTTGTAATATTTGGCTTTATCTTCTCAAGCTGATCTTTGAAACTTTCTGTTCAGCTCTTGTACCTCCTTATTTCTCCCATTTGCTTTAGCATCTCTACACTGGAAAGAAAGTTTCAGAGTCTCTTCTTATATCCATTTTGATCTTTTCCTTCTTTCTTGTCTTCTCAATGACTTTTTGCTTTATTCATGTATGCTGTTTTGGATATCATCCCACAAGTTTCTGATCTTTGGTATTTAATGTTTAATGTATCAAATCTGTTCTTCAGATGATCTCTAAATTCAGGTGGGATATATTCAAAGTCGTATCTTGGCTCTCGTGGACTTGTTTTCATTTTCTTCAGCCTTACTTTTAAATTTCATAAGAGCAATTGATGGTCTGTTCCACAATCTTCCCCTGGCCTTGTTTTGACTGACAATATTGAGCTTTTCCATCCTCTCTTTCTGCAGATGTAGTCAATTGGATTTCTGTGTATACCATCTGGTGAGGTCCATGTGCATAGTCGTCACTTATGCTGTCTAAAGAACATATTTGAAGTTTAAAGTTGGCTAGAAGTTGCCCAGTAAAAGAGGCTTCCTGTGGAGCCTTTGCATTGCATAAGACCATAGATGGTATCCTGAACCACATCCAGAATTGTCTGAGGTGTGAAATTTCCACTTGAAAGGGGAAACAGACAAGCCTGGAGCCACTAGAAGACAGCTAGAAGACAGAAGATACTTCATGAAAGAAAGTCCAGCTGGAAAAATCAAAAACAATAACAACAGTCTGCTTGACTACTACAAGAACAAGCAAGCTGTTCACCCAGGAGCCATCAAGGCACGTGGTCGGTTCTCCTCAGAGCAAATCCCCTTCCAAGACTAAGACTCAAGGGGAATACACAAACAGGCATGTGGTCTGGATGGTGACCACACTGGTCACCGATAAGGGGACTAGGGGGAAAACACTTAAGAAGTTAAGAGCTAAGTCCGACCACATTCAGTAGACTCCTATGAACCCCATTTGGAGAACTGGTTGGACGGCAGTATGGCAAAACCCAAGGACTCTTGGTCCCAGAGGCAGTGACATGGGCACAGAGGACTAGAGAGGAGAGTGAAATGTCCAGCTGATATGAAGTGAAGGGAGATGCACAAGAACACCCAGACTTGCAGATATTACCCATTTGACCTGGCTTCAATGGCTGCATGATCAGACATCAATTAGAAGAAGACAGAAGAGGGAAAAAAAAGAGTAAGCCACTACAATTTGATGAACTTTACCTATACTTATGGATGTTGTTGTTGTTGTTAAGTGCCGTCGAGTTGGTCCCAACCCATAGCGACCCCATGTAGGGTTTCCGAGGAGAAGCTGGTG
>NW_006408520.1:41617411-41617971 GCF_000296735.1 Chrysochloris asiatica | reverse complement strand
AAGTGACTGGCTTACAAGCTTTCAAGAGGGAGCCTAGATCCAGAGGGCGCACAGGAAGGTAAAACCTCCACTGAGTAGTATGTAATCTCTCTGTGTGGGGCTAATGAAAGGAGATGGGGATTGGTCCTTTGTGGTACAATAGTGAATAATTGCTATCAGGACTGACTCTGAGGGATGGAAATGTAAACGTGGGTGTTTTTTAGCAAAAGGAGGGGAGTGACTGATTTTGCAGTCCAGGAGTGGAGGTCCCTGGAACCATCAAGGTAGATGAGCAGAGTGTGGAACCCTACCCAGAGAAGCTGTGACACCAGAGATGGATGGAGGCAGAGATGACTATGTGGAGAGATGGAGTGGCTGGGGACTCTTGACCCAGAGAGGAAGAGGGCCTGTGTGCTGATGACCAGATGACAGGCTTGCAGGGTATAACACTTTGGTTGGTTGATGATGCATGGAGGGACTGTAACCATGGCAATGAAACGATATACGATAGGATGAATGTAAAACTGATGTTCTCCTATGTAAACCCACATAATTCACAATAAAAACTTAAAAAAAAAAAA
>NW_006408520.1:41614846-41616581 GCF_000296735.1 Chrysochloris asiatica | reverse complement strand
TTCCAGAACCATAACAACTCACAAACCATGACAGTACAACAAACTGACAGATGTGTGGTGGATATTTGTAAACAGGTTACTAAAAACAGTATATCTTAATACTGTTTTGTATATATAAGTATAAAATTATCTTATTAGCATGTCTTAAAAACTAAGAATTACAGTAGGACAGTCTGCTTACAAATCTTCCAAATTAGCATATTTAATGAAAATATAACACTTTTTAATTTGAAAGAATAACTAAATAGCATCTAGAAATTAACTAGTTACCCTCAAGTTCATTTTGATGCTGGTGACCCTAAATGTATATTATATTAGAACTATACTCCATAAAATTCTCTTTGGACTTTTTTTTGAGGTGACTCTTTCTGGGCAGATTTAAGCTTCCAATCTTTCTGTTAACAAGAGTTATTATGATAGCCTTTTACACTACCAATGGACTCCTGATTAACATAGGCAGTGCTATTAAGTGTCACTGAGTTGGTTCTAACTCATAGCAACCCTTTATAGGGTTTGATCACCAACTTTGCAGTTAACAGTTTAATGCTTAATCTAAAGTGCTATACCAGGATTCCATCTGATTAATATCATTGTTGTTAGGTGCTGCTTCTATGAGTGGATTCAAGTAAAATGAAGTCTTTGAGAAGATTAATCAAGATGTTAATTCTTGGCCCAGTGTTGAGGATTTTGTGTTCTTTACAACCCATATTAAGTTTGCAGTATTTGATCTGCATCAGTATTTTAAATCTTCTTCACTTGCAGCAAGAAAGGTGTGTCATCTGCATATCCAAGGTTGTTTTCCTTCTGTCCAGATGACCCATTTTTCATCATATAATCCAGCTTCTCAGATTATTTGCTCAGTATACAGACTGAATAAATAAATTCAAAGAATACAACCCTGGCACAAACCGTTTCTGATTTTAAACCATTCAGTGTCCTGTTGTTCTATACTAATAACTGCCTTATGATCTTTATACAGGTTCCTCATGAGTAAAATTAAGTATTCTGGAATACTCATTTTTCTCAATACTATTCATAGTTTGCCATGATCCACACAGTTAAAAATCTTTGCATAGTTAAAAACACCTTTCTGGTATTCTCTGATTTCAACCAATATCCATCAGATGTCATCAATTATATCCCACCTTCAGTATCCTCCTCTGAATACAGTTTTAATATTTGGCAATTCATTGTCATGTACTGTTGCATTAAAGGAGCTTAAACAGAATATTTGTGAAACTAATGGATAGAATTGACATAGAGGTTTCACAGTTTCAGTAAGTGAAGGTGATTTTATTTCTTCTAGCAGAAACGTTGAATTTTTGTGCGTTGACTTTTTTAACTATGTTTTTTGTTGGTAAGTGCCATCAAGTCAGTTCTGACTCATAGAGAACCTGTATAAGGTTTCCAAGGAGCAACTGATGGATTTAAACTGCAAATCATGTGGTTTGCAATCCAGTGCTTATCCTACAATGCCACACCAGGAGTCCTTTTAAACTATGCTGTAGGTAATTGCTGTTGAGTTGGTTCTGACTCATAGAGATCCTATACAGGGTTTTTAAAAATTGGCTAGTGAGCTTGAATGGTCCTCAACCTTCCAGTTTAAGTCAACTTTGAAATTCTGGGTATTAAACTGCAGTGCCACACTCCTCTACTGCCAGTTTATTATATTGTGATGGCTTGCATGTTGCTGTGATTCTGGAAGCTATGCTATTTTAAATACCATCAGGGTCAC
>NW_006408520.1:41607840-41609363 GCF_000296735.1 Chrysochloris asiatica | reverse complement strand
CTTACAGCTTCCTTGTTGTTCTTCAAGGTAGCATAATATTCCATTGTTTGTATGTACCAGTTTGTTTATCCATTTGAGAATCAACTTTTATTTCATTGTTCTTTATCAAATTATTATATATATGTTTCAGTTAAATTTTCTTAAGCATAATTTATGTAGGTAAAATTTCAAGATGATAGCAAATGATCTAAATGCTTATATAATCTATACTTGAATAATTGATTATTGATATATTTAAAGTTCTAAACTACTTGTAATTACGGAAATAATGAGATTATTCAAGTGGGCATAAAATTAATCATATGAGACTTAAAATCTAGATTTAGAAGTAAAAAAGAAAGGAAGTCAGAGATTTGAAGGTGAAAGGATATATTTCTTTTTGATATATTTGGACATGGATGGGGTCATGTGGCTAGAAATGTGTGAAGACTCTAGTACATGATAGCACCCTTCCTTCTGTAAGGAGATAGGAACCTAAGTTCTATAACTGTAAAACAATTAATACAACCACCTACCTGAATGGACTTTGAAGTGCATTCTTCCCCAGAGCCTCTGGGAAAGAACACAACTTCACTCACAAATTTATTTCATCTTACAGGACCTAAAGAAGAGAACTTAGTCATGTTGCTCCTAGACATCTGTTCTAAATATCTTAACTTCAAACTAATAAATGGATGCTGTTTTAAGCCATTAAGTTTGTCATAATTTGTTATACATGAAACAAAACTAAATCATAATCTTATGTCAAAAATTTTGAGGGATCTACAACTTTACCCTGTTTGCAACCTAAATTTAATTTAGCAGCTTTATGTATGCTGGCATGGATCTGAAAGAAATGAATTTATTTCTCAAAGAAATAAGAGTAGTTAGAGAATGAGACAATATCATATAATATAGTGTTTAAACATAGTATTTGATTCCAGAAGAAATACCTTTTTTTTTTTTTATTTTCCAAGTCTTCAAGGATATATAGAAATATGAGATATTCATGGAGAACTATCTTCTAGTATCTTATACTTACACTTTGCTTCTTGTACAATAGCATGAATCACTAATAAATTGGCATGCCTTTCTGGTGAATTAGGAGACAATGAAGAAAGTTTATCAATATAGTTCTATTAGTAGACATATGCAAATGATAAGACTTCACATTTTATGTGAAACCAATTTATAATAAACCCTTTGCATCTATGCATGAATGAACAGTGTTGATTTTTTGTCCATCTTATTTTTATCTCAATTTTATATTCCTTTTATATGTTTATATGTTTCTTCCTTAACTATTTCTGACTTACATTATTATTTTTTATTTTGTTGCTATTAAGTGCCATCGAGTTGATTCCAACTCATAGTGACCCTGTATAGAATTTCTGAGAAACAGCTGGTGGGTTTGAACAACCAATCTTATGGTTAATAAATAGTCCAGTGTTTATTCTCCAGTACCACACCAGGACTCCATTTTATATTTTATGAATTCCTGATATAATTAGGAGTATTAGACTCTTTTATATATAAAACCAAGA
>NW_006408520.1:41594644-41607454 GCF_000296735.1 Chrysochloris asiatica | reverse complement strand
ACCGACCTTCCAGTTAGCAGCCCAGTGCTTCTCCTACAGCATCATACCAAGTGTCACACAACTAGAAGAAAATAAATTTTCATTTCCTACTGATTAAACTAATTCAGTTTCAAAATCTACCCCTATATTTGGTAAATAAGTCTAAAATAAGCCATTACATTTTGTGTTAAATTACTACTTACCCTGGAGCCAGTCTTTATGGTAAATGGGGTAAGATTAACTGATATATTTTGACCAGGTAGAGATCCACTCTGGATCTGGAGAAGGGTCAACCCCACTCATAGTTACTGGCTACTGAGCACAGGAGAATAGTAAAATGGATGGTGAAACATTGTCTATACAGATTGTTTCTTCATTCAATGTATGCCTTTTAGCCTTATCTTAAAGAATGAAAAACTGAGGCCAAAAATGATTACTAATTTGGCTTTAATCCCTTAATAAGTGGCAAGGAATTAAGAGACAATGAAGAAAGTTTATAAATATAGTTCTATTTGTAGACATATGCAAACAATAACACTTCAAAATTTATGTGAAACCAATTTATAATAAACCCTTTGTATCTATGCATAAATGAACAGTATTGATTTCTTGTCCATATTATTTTATCTCAATTTTATATTCCTTTTATATGCTTATATGTTTCTTCCTTAACTATTTCTGACTTACATTATTATTTTTTATTTTGTTGCTGTTAAGTGCCAAATCTCTAACTCCATGTTCATTCTTTTTGCTCCTAGTATCGACTCTACTTAGCATGATATGAGTAAATTGATATGAGTTAGAATTAGAAAGATGAATATAGAAATGTTATGTGATCAATAAACTTTTTGCAGGAAAATACTTCGAAAGGGAATAACAAACACATAGAAGTTCTGGGTTGAATTTTTAAGACAATATTTGATTTCGACACGAGTTTACCTAAGTCAAGACCTTACAAGTACTCAAGAGACAACAACTCAGTGGTAGATTGCAATATCTGTGTCATGAGAGTGCTTTGTAGACTCACTATCCCACTGTGCCTTTTCCTAGAGCAGCTCAGAGTAAAACAAAGAAAACAAATTCCCATGAAAATCTAACTAAAAGGTCACAGTAAGGAGAGGTAGAACTCATTAATTTTTTTCAGGGCCTGAGGGTTCATTCTTTAAAATCTGTGCCACTTTGGCATGTGCAATTTGCATGAAGATTTTCTTTTGTAGCAAAGCACACCCATTCCAGGTTCCAATACTCTGTCTCCTGACTGCTCTTTGGTTGCTCTTTAAGTTAACTGAGGCTGCTTTATAAAGGAACACATTTCTTTTTGAATCATCAAAGATGGACATATCTTGTGGCAGATTTAATCCTTTAAATAATCATAACAGTAGTTATTTTCTATCTGCACTGGATACAAATTAGTAGAAACAATAATTTCATGCACATGCACATTAATTGGTAAATTTTGTTTTTTCCTATAGTCTTTCCACTTACATTGGAAAATGTAGGGCAGTTGTTTTCCATAGATAAAATAAAAATGATAAATGGAGTAATAATAATTTCTTTTTTATTTACCTTTTAATTCAAGATTTTATGTGTTACAGAAATTTTACAGGTGCAGTTGACCCTTGGACAAGACAGATTTGAACTGTGCAGGTCCACTTATACTCAGACTTTTAAAAAATGCTGTGTGATACTAATCAACTCTGCATGAGCAGTCCATCTCTCCAGCAAATTGCAAATTGCGATTCTCATGTGTTTTTCATAACATTTAGTACAATACTTCAAACCATGAATAACACTATGAGACCCATATAAAGTGTTCTAGTGATGCTGGAAGCACTTCCAAAAAACAGAGAAAAGTTATGGTACTACAAGAAAAAGTGGAATTGTTTCAATTGTATGTAGATTGAAATCTTCCAGCTGTACTTGCCAGTCATTTCAAGACAAATGAACCCAGAGTAAGAATGATTGCAAAGAAAAGAGAAGAAAATCCATGAAGGCATCCCTGCAGCTAAGTCAGCAGGTGCAAAAACCTTGCACATTTTGTGAAATACTTTTTATCTTGTATTGAAAATGCAGTTTTTATGTGTTTGCAGTATAAAACATGCAAAGTATGTGTTAATCTACAGTTTATGTTGTCTGTAAACTTCCAGTTAACAGTAGGCTATTGGTAGTTAAATGTTTGGGAAGTCAAAAATTGTATGTGGATTTTGACTGTATACTGGGAAGGGGTGTGTTGGGGCTCTAGCAACCATGTTGCTCAAAGATTAGCTACATACAAGTATGACCTAAATAAAATCTTTCTTCTGTCCAACACTTCACCTAAAAATGAAATTAAGGGTTGGAAAGTAAGAGAAGATTTAGAAAAAGCAGTTTAAGGGGCATTATCATTATAAAGGGAGTTCTGCTGTGGCACTGTGGGTTAATGGGCTGGACTGCACAGTGGGTTTGAACTGCAAGGTCAGAGGTTCAACCTCACCAGATGTTCTTTGAAAAATCTATAAAAGGTCTCTATGGGTTGGAAGCAACTTGGTGGTACTTAACAATAACCTGGAACTCTGGTAGCATAGTGGATTATGAGCTGAGATGCTAACCACAGGTCAGCAGTTCAAATCTACCAGTCACTCTGCAAGAGAAAGATAATGAAATTTTCTGCTCCCAGAAAATTACAGCCTTGGAAACCTTAATCAGGGTCACTATGATTTGGAACCGACTCCAGGGCACATTACCATCACCACTGCCACCATTATTTATGTTCCACTCCCTATGAGAAATATGTTCAAGTTTGGAAAGTCTAGTAGTGACAACTTTTAACAATCTATCAAGAATATAACTAAGGTGGATAGAGAACAAAGACTGATTAGAAGTATTTGTATCCATTTTCTTTAGAACTGTTTTCTTCTGTTAAATAAAAAAGCCAATTTTTTCTTTATATGCTAATAGTCCTTTAAGAACTTTACAAGGAACAAATGTATAACTATAGTAATACATTTGTGTTTTATGTAGAATTCACAAATATGTGAAATTAAAATCAATGAGATAAAGATAAAATAAAAACATTTTTGGAGAATAATAGTCTGTTAATTTTTGTTGTTACGTGCCATCGAGTTGGTACAAACCCATAGCAACCTTATGCACAGCAGAACAAAACACTGCCCGATCCAGGGGAACCTCACTACTGTTGCCACACTTGAGTCCATCAGTGCTGCCACTTGGTCATTCAAGCTAATGTTCTCCCATGTAAACTATCACATAATTCATAATAAACATTAAAAAAAAAAATGTTGATTCTCATGACATGGACTCCTCGTGTGGTACTGTAGGATCAGCACTAGACTATGAACCACAAGGTTGACAATTCAAGCCTGCTGACTGTGCTCTCGGGAATGCTGTATTAGGGTCACTATGAGTCAGAAATGATTCAGTGACACTAAAGAACAACAAAATAAAACAACCTACCAATGTGAACTAGAAAGATTTAAGGAAGAAAACTATAAAAGCATTTGGGAATATAAAATTGATATAAAAATAAGGTGGATAAAAAAATCAATGGTGTTCATTTATGCATAGATGCAGAATTCTGACCCATAGTGACCCTGTATAGAGTTTCTGATGGGCTGCTGGTGGGTTTAAACCACTGACCTTGCAGTTCAAACTGACCTTGAAGTAAAGTGCATTATCCTATAGTGCCATACCAGGAGTTTATAAGGATGAGACATTTAGACATTGACTACCAAAAGTTGTGGGGCTAAAAAGGCATGGAGTGGCTGGCTTACAAGCTTCCATACGTATTCCTAGTTTCAGAATGAGGGGGATAAGGTAGCCTTCCTAATGAATAGTTTCCCTCTTTTCCAGATAAATCTTGTGACGAGATGGGATGACAGTATTTTATGACAAATGTTAGTAGTTGTTAGCAGGATTAATTGTTATTGTCACAACTGTAATTGTAAAAGATGTGTAGCTAAAAGGGTGAAGTATTTAATCTTTCATTTCAGGAACAGATGATCCCAGAACCATTAAGAAGGAAGAACATGAGTGAAGCATGAGAACTCAACCTAGAAAAGCAGTGTCAGCAGAAATGGTGGCAGAGGTGGCATGGAGAGGCAAAGTGACTGCAGACTCTAGGACTATGGTCAAACAAAGTCTGTGTGTCTGTGAGCACAAAGCTGGTTTACAGAATGTGTCCTTGAGCATGTAATTGAATGTACCTTTATTTTGTGTTGCATTTCCAAAAAAAAAAAATCTGCCCTCCCTGACCATACACACAAAAAAAGACCTGAGCCCTTCTGCCTACTATAGTGTCCAAATGGGGTTTTGATGTAGCTCTGTAGGATAAACATTGGGCTGCTAACTGATAAGTCAGCACTTCAAATCCATCAGTTATACTTGGAAACCTTATCCAATGTTGCTATGAGTCAGGATCTACTGAAGAGAGCTGTAGAATCAGCAGTTGTAAACCTATCAGTTGCTCCTCAGAAATCCTATACAAGTTTTTTATGAGTCAGGACTAACTTGATAGCACTTAACAACAACAATGTACTTTGCCAGTTAATCTTATCTTAAAGGTTACTATTTAAAACTATTTAAAAAGAAGCCTGTAGCATAAGACAAAGTCAATAGGAAATGATGCCATCTGAAGCTAACTGGAAAGACCATACTGCCTAAGGATACGTAGAATTTTTTTTAAAACATGACAAATAAAAACATTTATAGACTGGAATGAGATAGTAGGATGACTGTTCTGACTCATGACCCTTAATATCTCTTCATGTCATTCAGGTATTATCCTATACTGCTAATCTTAATTTATATTTACCTTGTTGATGGGATCAAAGTTACATATCTTGGAAAGCACATTAAGCATACTTGGAAATTAAAAGCCAAATATAACTTAAATGAAATAGATTATTATTGGTTTTAAATTATTATTTTTACAATATGGTTTGTTAAAAATATATTGTTAGTTACATAGATATTTTATCTAAAAAAAAATGGAGCTACTACTTAAATCAACTCTTTTGTGAACAAATTTATACAAGACTGAATCACTCTTTTGCTTCTAAATAAATTGGTTTAACAAGCTTTAAGAGTTTTCATCTAAAATTTAACTTATAAAAAGATACATATCAAAGACCTAAGCTTGTGCAAAGTGGAATTACCTTTTTTTTTTTTTTTGAAAGGAGGATAAATTCTAATTTTTTAATTGGAAAAAAAATATACAACTTGTAATAGATTTGAGGCAAATTGTGCCATAAGCAGATTTTCTTTAAGTGGCTAAACAAAGTTTAAAAAGCAAGTAACAATAAAAGAAAATGTTTCTGGTACAGGACCAGCAGTACAAAACAATAGTGTATGAGTACGTGGATACTACACCCACTTGGCAATAGTACTACTTTAAGTACATATTGTTGACTGTCCAAAGTCCATGAAGAGTTACAGCTCCACACTTCAACAACAACATGATGACAGTTCCTAAAGAAAACTACTTATAAAGAGGTATAACCCATATATTCCCTCATTTGACCAACTCCATCTATGTTTAGATGTGCAGAAGGGTTTAGATATATACAGAGTAAGCCACATGCAACATGTTACTTGATCAATTTTCTAAAAGAAGGTTTCAGGACAATGTCAGTAAGATAAGTGAATAAAACATGGAGGAATGAAGTCCTAATTACTATACATGAATATTCTTTTGAGAGTAAGGGGAAACCTCTTACAGATAAGTTACAAACAAAGAAAAGGCAAAGAAATAATTTTGTACAAGAAATTTAACACATTCTGTACAATGTCTTCACTTTGCTGTCATAATTTGTACAAACTTTTCATAATTTACTTGACCATCACCATCAGTATCTGCTTCCCTGATCATTTCATCAACCTCTTCATCTGTTAACTTATCTCCAAGGTTTGTCATCACGTGATGAAGTTCTGCTACACTAATATAGCCATTGTCATCCTTTCAAACACCTGGAATGCTTCTCTAATTTCTTGTTCATTGTCTGTGTCTTTCATTTTTCTTGCCATCATTGTCATAAATTCTGGGAAGTCAATTGTGCCATTACCATGAGCAACTACTTCATTAATCATGTCCTATAATTCTGTGAGATTCTGCCCAAGAGACCTCATTACAGTTCCCAATTCTTTTGTTGTTATAGTTCCATCACCATCCTTGTCAAATAGTGAAAAAGCTTCTTTGAATTCTGCAATCTGCTCTTTAGGCAGTTGGTTAGCCATGCTGCAAGCGCTGCCGGTCTCCGAGACACGATCACACAACCACTTGATTCGCTAGCTCCACTCAGACTCATGGCATTGTCTTTTTAATTTAAATGTTAATATGATATTAAGGAAACATAATGGATAACATTGTGAAGAGTGGGAATTTCAGA
This sequence comes from Chrysochloris asiatica, assembly GCF_000296735.1. Taxonomy (NCBI): domain Eukaryota; kingdom Metazoa; phylum Chordata; class Mammalia; order Afrosoricida; family Chrysochloridae; genus Chrysochloris; species Chrysochloris asiatica. Next base: position 41,601,092 of record NW_006408520.1, on the reverse strand, counting down.
ACACTTAATTATGCTCATATGGAACCTGCACATAGACCAAGAGGATATTGTTTGAATAGAATAGGGAATACATGTGTAAATTCAGAAAAGGTGTGAGCCCGAGGTGCATTATTTCACTATTGTTGCTCAATATGTATTCTGCGTTAATAATCTGAGAAAGTGGACTTTATTAAGTAGAATGTGCATCAGGATTGGAGGAATACTCATTAACAACCTGTGATTTGTGAATGACACAACATTGCTTGTTCAAAGTGAAGGGGACTTGAAGCACTTATTCATGAAGATTAAACAATACAGCCTTCAGTATGTATTACAACTCATGCAAATAAAATAAAAATCTTCATAATTGGATCAGCAGACAATGTCATGATTAATGTAGATAAGATTAAATTTGACAAGGATTTCGTTTAACTTTAATCCACAATCAGCACTCATGGAAGCAGTAGTCAAGATAGCAAAAGATGTATTGCATTGGGCAAATCTGTTGCAAAAGAACTCTTTTATGTATTGAGGATTAGAGTGCACTTGACCCAAGTCATGGTATTTCAAATTTATCCTTATGCATATGAAAGATGGACAACAAGTAAGGAAGGCCTGAGAAGAATCTGTGCATTTGAATTATGATCTTTTCAAATAATATTGAAAGTATCAGGGACTGCCAGAAGAACTAACAAATGTATTTTGAAAGAAAGAAAGCTAGATTGTCCCTTAGAAACAAAGATGGTAAGAATTTGTCTGACATACTTTGTACATGTGACCAAGAGGTACCAGTCTTTGGAAAAGGACATCACACTTGGTAAAAGGGAAGGTCAGTGAAAAAGAGAAAAACCCCCAAACAGATGGATTGACATAGTGTCAGCAACAAAGTGCTCAAACATAACAATTGTGAGGATGGTGAAGGACTGGACAGTGTTTTGTTTTTGTTTTTCTATTGTGTATAGGGTTGATGTGAGTCAGAAGAGACTCGAAAGCAACTAGCAACAACAATAACAGGGAATCACATTGTATGTCAGTGTCAAATTACAGCTCTAAGTAAATCATCCACCACTCATCTGTCACTTTGTACTCCAGTGGCTGGTATGGTGTTATGATGCTGTAAGCTCTGCCACTATTATTTAAAATACCAGCAGATCTTACAGACCAAGACGGGTCAAGAAGGATATATGGTCTTGGTAAAAGAAACAATACTGGTGGAAGTTTTAAAGACAATAACTTATTTATTACAAATGCCTTTTTCAACAATACATGGTGACTATAGCATAGGGCCTCTGGTAGCGTTGTGATTATGAATCGGGCTGCTAATCTCACAGTCAGCAGTTCAAAACTACCAGCTGCTCCATGGGAGAAAGATGAGGCTTTCTGTTCCCATAAAGATTTACAACCTTGGAAACCCAGGGTCGCTATGAGTAGGAACTGACTCCATGGCACATAACAACAACAACAACATAGCATAGTAGATTACAAACTGTGTAGCTAACCAGAAAGTCAATAGCTTGAATCTGCCAGTCATTCTGCAAGAGAAAGCTGAGGCTTTCTGCTCTTTAAAGAAACCTTGCATGGGGTAGCTATGAGTCTTAACCGATTTGAAGGTACATAACCATCACCACTATACATATGTTGTTGTTGTTGTTAAGTGCCGTCGAGTCGGTTCCGACCATAGCGACCCTGTACAGGGTTTCCGAGGGTGTAAATCTTTACGGGAGTAGAAAGCCTCATCTTTCTCCCGCGGAGCGGCTGGTAGTTTCGAACCACTGACCTTAAGGTTAGCAGCCCGATTCGTAACCACTACTATACATATGGAGGAGCATACATAGTGGTTTATGAGTTGGGTTGCTAAGGTCAGCCGTTGAAATTTACCAGTTCCTCTGTGGGAACAAGATAAGACTTACGGCTCACATAAAGATTTACCACCTCAGAAACCCTACACAGAATTACTATGAGTGATAACTGAGTCATAGCACATAATCACTACCACCATGCATATGGACCTCCTCACCAGACAGAATACACAGAAATCAAATTACATTTGTGGAAAGAGATGATTGAAAACTGAATATCATCAGAAGGTAAGGGGGCCAACTCATAGTGACCCTATGCAAAACAGAATGAAACACTGCCTCATCCTGGGCCAACCTCACAATTGTTGCTATGCTTGAGCTCATTTATGCTGCCACTTTGCAAATCCATCTCATTGGGGATCTTCCTCATTTTCTTGGACTCTCCACCTTATCCTTCTCCAGTGACTGGTCCCTCCTGACAATATGTCCAAAGTATGAGAGACAGTCTAACCTTTCTGGCCTCCAAGGAGAACTCTGGATGCACTTCAACCAACACAGATATATTTGTTCTTTTGGCAGTCCATGATATTTCAATATTCTCCTCCAACACCATAAAGCAAATACATCACTTCTTCTATGGTCCCTAAATGTATAGCTATTTCAAAAATAGATATGACATATTTAACACTAATGACCAAAGACCAGATAAATTGAGAGAAGAGATCAAGAATGTTACACATGAGGAAAATAAAATGTCATTTAAAATATAGAAAGAGAGAAAGAAAAGACCAGAATAAATATCAGAAGAGATTCAGAACTTTGAGTAACAAAAACAAAGTAATATAATGAATAAAATAAAGCATAATAATGAAATATGCAAACACCTAGAGCTAGAAAAACAAAAGGTGAAATAACTAAAGAAAAAAAATTAAGACTCAAGTGGAAGTATTGTTCTGTGAGCCAAAAAAAAAAAAAAAAAAATTAAATGAAACAAGAAATCTCAGAAGAAGATAGAAGATTTTTAGTTAAGCATTAGATAGGTGAAGAGGGGAAACAACAGCATAGGAGAGTAAACTCCTCAAGATTAAAAGGGCAACATTTACCTCAGGACAAAATTCAAAATGTATGGGAAAGAACAAAGGAAAAGGAATGGAAACAATGAGGAAATGGGATATGTGATGTTGCATTGAGATGAGACAAAGTGTGTGATAATGGCATGTAAAACTGATGATCTACTCTGTAAACTTTCACTCTATTCACAACAGAAAGTAAACTAACTAAATAAATAAATAAATGGAGACAAGGGAAAGACTACACAAATTTACTATACAAAAAGTAACTGCTTGATGGTCAACCAAGCCAGGAAGTTTTGTATGACCAAGAAAATAGGGTATTGATAAATAAGTCCAATATAGATTTAAATCCTCACCACTGGACTAATAAACAGCATCCATATAAATGCAGAAAACAGTGAAGTTGTCAAAGACTTCATATCACTCAGATCAGCCATCAACACTCATGTAAGCAGCAGTCAAGATATCAAATGACATATTGCATTAGGCAGATCTGCTGCACAAGAACTCTTAAAAGTGTTCAACAGCAAATATATCAGTTTGATTACTAAGGTGCACCTGACTCAAACCATGGTAACCTCATATGCATGTGAATGTTGGACTGTGAATAAGGAAGACTGTAGAAGAGTTTAAGTTAATGGTGTTGGAGGAGAATATTAAAAGTACTATGGACTGTCAAAAGAACAAACATCTGGGTTGAAAGAAGTACAAACAGAATGCTCCTTGGAAAACAGGATGACCAAACTTCCTTCGTCTATCATATTATCAGGAGGGAACAGTCCCTGGAGAAGGATATGCTATATGTTAAATTGGTGGGTCAGAGAAAAATAGATGACCCCCCCAATGAAACAGATCATCATAGTGGTAGCAGCAATGGACTCAGGCTTAGCAATTGTTGTGAGGTCAGCGTGGGACCAGGCAGTGTTTCTTGCTGTTGTGCATAAGACCACTAGGAGTTGGTACTGACTCCACAGCACCTAACCACAACAACAGCATATTGGAAGCATTGGAGAAAAACAAGTCTCCAAGAATTGAGAAAATACCTGGAGACGATCACTCATCTATACCAAAAATATTGGAAGTCACCTACCTTGCAAACCAACTGGAACAGATCCATATTTGTGTCCATTCCAAAGAAAGAAGACCTAACAGAATGTGGAGATTAACAAACAATTTCATTAACGTCACATGTAAATAAAATAAATTATAGATAATATCAGGAAAATCGGGGATACCAGACCACTGAATTGTACTTAATTAACTCTGGTGTTGCTGTTAGTTAAGCATTGGGCTGTTAACTACAAAGTATGAGATTCAAACCCACCAGCCACTCTGGGTGAAAGATTAGACAGTCTACTCCCATAAAGATTACAGACTCTGAAATCCTATGGAGCAATTATACCTTTACCTAGAGAATATTGTATTTTGCACAAGGAGCTCTGGTGATGCCATAGATATTAAGCACTAGTCTAATAACCACAAAATCAGTGGTTTAAACTCACCAGCAATACACTGTGGCAGTACACTCCCATAAAGATTTGTTGTTGTTAAGTGCCATCAAGTCGATTCCAACTCACAGTGATCCTCTATAGGATTTCCATGGAGTGGCTGGTGAGTTAGAACTGCTGGAAATTCTATAGAGCAATTATACCTTGTTTTATATATTTACATATTTTATATATTTATTCAATGATAATGGCTGAGTTTTAATTGTGCTCATGTGCAATCTGTACATAGATTAAGAAGCAGTCCTTTGAATAAAATAAGGGTATAATGTGTGGGTTAAAATCATGAAAGGTGTACGTCAGTGTTGTATCAGTTCACCATACTTATCCAACCTGTGTGCTGCAAAATAATCCGAAAAACTGGATTACACAAAGAAGAGCATGGCTTGAGGATTATAAGAAGACTCATTAACAACCTGCAGTATGCTGATGATACAAGCTTATTTGTTTAAAGTGAAGAGGATTTGAAGCATTTACTCATGAATCTCAGACCACAGCCTTCAGTACGGACTGCATTTCAATGTAAAGAAAAGAGAAATCCTCCACTGAGACCAACAAACAAAATCATGATAAATGGAGAAAAGATTGAATTATCAAGGATTTCATTTTACTTGAATCCACATCCAATGCCTGGAAACGGCAGTCAAGAAATCAAATAACCCATTGCATGGGTCATATCTGCTGTAGAATATCTCTTTAAAATGTTAAAAGCAAAGAAGTTACTTTGAAGACTAAAATAAATGTGACCTAAATCATGGTATTCTCAGTTACTTCATATGCATGTGAACACTAAACAATGAATAAAAAAAAAAAAAAATTGGAAAAAAATTGAAGTAGAATGAATGCATATGAATTATGGTGTTGGTAAAAAAAAATACTGAACATATTATGGAGTGCCAAAAGAATGAACAAATCTTTCTTTCTTTTTTCTTTTAAGTTTTTATTGTGAAATGAGCGATAGTTTACATGGGAGAACATCAGTTTTGCACTCATTGTTTCATTGCAATGATTACAATCTCCTCTGTGCATCAACATTCGAGAGTATTTGCTTCTATTCCTTCTGTTTTATTTGAGGGGAAGAGAGTGTACACAAAAACACTCAGGAATATATAATCATTTAAACAACCAAAGGACTCTTTCTGCAAGCCTGTCTCCTGGCTGCCAGCACACAGCCTTTCCCTTTCCATGAATCTAGAGTCCTCAGCTGCTCCCTCTCTCCATGTCCCCATCTCTGCCTCCACCTCTGGTGTTGCTGCTTCTCTGGATAGGGTCTCACATTCTGTTTGTGTTCTTCTCCATTGATGGTCTTAAGGTCCTCTGTTTCTAGACTGTAAGATTAACTATTCCCACTGAACAAATCTTTCTTGATTGAAATAAAGCCATAATTTCCCTTTGGAGTAAGGATGATGAGACATCATCACAATTACTTTGGATAAATTTTCAGGAAGGTGAAGGTCTTGGAGGAGAACATCATGCTTGGTAAAGCAGAGAGTCGGCAAAAAAAAAGAAAAAGAAAGAAAGGAAGACCCTCAATGATCTGGATTGACATAATGACTGCAGGAATGGGCTCAAACATAGAAACGATTGTGAGGATGGCACAAGACTGAGCAGTGCTTTGTTCTGTTGCATATTTGGCCATTATAAGTCAGAACTAACTAGATCGAACTTAACAATAACAACAACTAATGGATTCCTGTATGTAACTGTCCATATTAAAACCCTTCTTAACATTATATGGGATCAAATAGATATCTTGATTATTCCCTAATAACTGATTCCCAGATGTTTGTTACCACATTTCAATGGGTCACCTTTCTTTGGAATGGGCACAAATATGGATCTCTTCCAATCAGTTGTCCAGATAGTTACCTTCCAAATTTCTTGGCAGAGATAAGTGAGTGCCTCCAGTGCCGCCACAATTTCTTGAAATATTTCAAGTTGTATTCCATCAATTCCTGGTGACTTTTTCTTTGCCAATTCCTTCACTGCACCTTGGACTTCCTCTTTCAGTGTCATTGGCTCTTGATCATATGCTACCTCTTGAAGTAGTTGAATATTAACCATTTCCTTTTGGTACTGTGACTTTGGTATT
>NW_006408520.1:41582664-41593034 GCF_000296735.1 Chrysochloris asiatica | reverse complement strand
AGAGAAAAAGAGGAAGACCCCCAGCGAGATGGACTGGCCAAGTGGCAGCATCTATGGACTCAAGAGTGGCAACAGTAGTGAGGTTGATCCAGGATTGGGCAACATTTCGTTCTACTGTGCATAAGGTTGCTATGCGTTGGTACCAACTTGATGGCACCTCACAACAACAAAAACAATACCAGATTACAAGTTCTCCTTAATTTGCTAAAAAGCACTCATCTTTATAATGTTTCCAGTAGAATAATTGTTGATCACTTTCTTTAAGTTACTACATACAATATTTAAAGTAAATCAAGTTGAGCCTAAATTCATGGATATTACTCCATTGATAATGGCATTGTCTTTATTTTGTTCCAAATCATTCCTTATCTTGTATTGTACAATGACATCTTATTTATTCCTGTATTCCACAGTTGTGTTCCCCCTTCCCTTCTCCAAATTTGGCAAATGTTTTCTTCCTAAACATCAATCAGATACTGTCACTACACTACTTAAAATAGTTTAATGTTTTCTTTATCACACCTAACAAACTTCTATCTCAGTCCTTCATATTTCCTCTCTTCTCTGCCTCAAACATTTTACCTGGTTATCTGCTTACCTCTCTACCTTATATATATCTGATAATATCCACGCCTCCTTATCACTGAGACTTTCGTTAACCTACAATCTAAAAGAATAACTGCCCACATGCCTCATATTTTACTTTCCCTTAGCACTTCTCCCTAACATACTGTATTTTTCACTAATTGTTTATCTTCTCCTCCAGAATATAAGCTCAATGAACATAAAGAGTTTTTTGTGTTTTGTTCCTTGATAAAATTGTCTTTCCTCATCTTGATATGTATCTCCTTGTCAGTCTTTACTACTCAGCTTAAATATAATACATCCTAGGAGAATTCTTTTCTGTCCATGCCACTAAAATAATTTCATTTTAATGTATGCCTGTCTTACTCATTTAAAAAATAACATTATATCCCAAACTTAATGCCCCAATAATTAGCTTAGTATTTGTAAAAATATGATTTGGATAAATTAATAAGTATTGGATATTTATTATGAAAAGAGAAGATGTTCCGAGAAAAAATTGTATGTGGGCTTTGATAAAATATATGTTGTTGTTGTTATGTGCCGTGGAGTTGGTTCCAACTCATAGCAAACTCGTACAGGGTTTCTGAGGCTGTAAATCTTTACGGAAGAAGAAAATCTCATCTTTCTCCCTTGGACCAGCTGGTAGTTTCGAACTGCTGACCCTGAGGTTCACAGCCCGATTTATAACCACTATGCTACCAGAGCTTCATATTCATTTAATGATTTTTCCCATAATATCACATTTTTTACCTTTAAACAATCAATCTTACAAACAATCATACAAACATCATATATTGTAATACCTGCAATAAGTCCAAAACTTAAATTCCCATTCTACTTTCTATTAACTATGCAACAATGGACAAGTCATTGAATTTTAGTTTCTTAATTAATATAGTTATGATATTTATACATCCATTTCAGATTTAGATGTAATAAAACTCAATTAATTGTTTTGTTTTTGTTGTTAGTCCTGTAAAAGAAAGGTGCTCATAGAAGTTGATGAAAGCTCTTTTGAATAAAAAATAAAGTACAAACTCACACTGCACTAAGCACCCTGGGGGTAGATAAGTTACAAAGATTAGGGTTTGCATAATTGGTGTAACTTATAGTTTGCATTAACCTTAGGAAGGGCAGCCATTTTTTTTTTATAGGTTTTGAGAACAATGTTAAAGAATACCAAAACCTAAGCCCTAACAATCATGAAAGCTAGCATGGATTATTAAGCTAATTAAAACACAGTGGCCCTGGAGACCTGAATTTTAATATACAGTTTGCCACTAACTTATAATGTAACCCTAGGCAAGAGAACAGATCTCTTTATTCTTTGCTTTCTTCATCTGTAAAGTGACATTACCTTCCATAAGAGGTTGTATTGCATAGCAATGAACTGATATAAAGTATACTACAAGAATAGCTTCCTTATGATAATTGCAAATGCATAAAATAAGTTGATGTAAAATAGTTAATAGAAATTTGCAGAAAGGTATGCTACACTTTATCTCTTCCATTGATTTGTTGCTCACAGGGAGAAAAGAATCATCTCCCTCTCTCCTCTTCCTTCCTTCTTTCCTTCAAACTTCTTTCCTACCTTCTTCTTCTTTCCTTTTTATGATTTGTTTTACTTCCTACTTCCAGACCCTTTCAAATAACATCCAAAGGTAAGTGAAACTGTTCATATTATTCCAGCAACACAAGATTTAAAAGTAATTTTATAATCACCAATTGTTAATGCTATGTTTTCACCAAATTTTCTTAAAATGTGAGGTACATCATTACTTCCACCAAAGCTCTTATATTTATTATCCTTTAATTAAAATACTGGTATCTTTTGCCACTACTACTTTTGAGTAAGCCCCTCAAGAATTAAAATTTGGAGGTGGTATTATGGTACTAGATGATGAACGAGTGTAGCATTTTCTATACTACATTCTGTACAGGGAAATAAAATGATGATTATGTATCATCATGATGTAAAATATGAACTTTACTTTAAGATAAATTAACATACCTGTAGTATATTGCAGTTTCCTACACAAAATTAATTAATTTTACCTGTCAAATTACTGTACGTTCATTAATGTGTGTCAGTTATAAATTTTACTAGTGAGAAGAGTTTTTCTATACAATAGTAGGTGATTCTTGATTGCTAATATATTATTTTGTACAATTTAATTTTGAACATTCTTTCTCAGAGGTGTTGCAAATTTACTATATCATGGGGGAGGGGATCAAAACAAATTGATGGTGCTCTAATGTTTTGATGTCCAATACTACTAGTTAAAGAAAGAACAAATTTCTGTTTTCATTTAAATATTTTTAACAAAAAATGTATTTTCTTCTCTTAAAAGAGACATCTTAAGTTAATGTATAAGGAGCTCTGGTAGCATAGTGGTTACCTGTTGGGCTTCTAACCTCAAGATCAGCAGTTCAAAATGACTACCTGTTCTACTGGAGAAAGATGAGGCTTTCTGCTTCTGTAAAGATGTACAGATTCAGAAACCCTGTACAAGGTCTCTATGAATAGGAACTGACTCCACAGCACATAACCACCAACCATCAAGTTAATGTATAGAACTCCCAAGATATGCATTGGAGTCTGGATTCATTATTCACTATTCTAGAATGATGCATACCTCTCATAAATTTTCCATGATATGAATAACAGGAAAGCTTATTCTCATTCAAATGGTCTATAATGATGTGTCTTTAGGTTACTGATTTGGACAAAGTCTCTTTATACAGTACATAACCTTCATCTTGCTGTTGTTGCTGTTAAGTGCCGTCGAGTCGGTTCCGACCCATAGCGACCCTGTACAGGGTTTCCAACACTGTAAATCTTTATGGGAGCAGAAAAGCCATATTAATTAGAGACAATGATGCAAATGTAGAGAACATTGCCTAAGATTATTTGGTGGCCATGAATTATCTGTGACCTCCATCACATCAAATTATTGCAAAAAGAAAATCAAGGATATTTTTATTTTGATATAAGGAAATTTTCTGACATTAAAGAAAATAGAAAAGTAGCAGATAGGTTTGTTCTACTAAAATACATTATATTTCTGTGTATCAACCATGGATAAAAACTCAGTAACTCAGGATCACCATGAGTTACTTTTTATAAATTAATCCTGTTTATTTTGAAGTAAATTTTGACATTGTTAATACTACCACACATTTTCTAAAGTTATAATATAAACCAACACTGTCCTATGTGTTTCTTGTGCTTCATCAGAAAAGTCAATCTCAAGTACTTATACACACCCCTAATGTTATTTATTGTATTGTTGTAGCAAAGCTCTTAAGAGTAGGAATTCTAGAGTGAAGCACAGAACACATTAAACCTGTGATTAAGGTAGTCCAAAAAATTGTTGGTTTCATTTGTTCTTTCAATAAACTAGTCCATAAGTTGATGTTGACTTTATGTGACCTTCATGCAAGTGTTGCATGCTCAGTATAGAATGTGGGATGACTGTCTCTGTAAATGTTTTGTTTAAAAATATAGTCCAATAACATTGATTTACGGTGATGTCTAGTCACAAAACCCTTATGAATACAACATTCAAAATGAATAGGACAGTCACAGTACATCATTCTTGGGAAAGGGAACAGCTCGGCAATATGAATCATAGGAACACAAAACTAGTGTCACTTAAAACACATTAATATTAAAGAATGTCATTTACATTTTAAAATTACTCAGTATGCAAACACTGCTTTTCAACTTTACAGTGCATACCTAGTCAACCCAGAAACTGTATAGCAAATATTTTAAACATAGTGGAAATGCACATTGAATTTTAACCCTGTGTATCTTTCATTTGGGAGTATGGTGGCTCTGTAGGATAAGTATTGGACTGGAGACCGTAAGGTCAGTGGTTTAAGCCTACCTCCACTCTGGCAGAGAAAGATAAGGCTTTTTGTTCCTGCAGAGATTTACAGCCTTAGAAACCCTATATAGGGTCGCTATATTATCTGGGCTAAAAAATAGCAATATTTTAACTTGCTGAATTGTAACATTAGTGATTAATTAGTAAATACAGTTATGTATTGCTTAACATTCATTGGGTCAATGTCCAACCACATATTAGTTTTTTCCTCTTTTTTTAAGGAAAGCAGCTCTCTTTACAATTACTATTCCCAACTCAATGGTTTTAAAAGAAGCCTTGTTGGTGTAGTGGGTTAAGTGTTGGGGTCCTAACCACAAAGATGTCAGTTCAAAACCATTAACTTCTCTGTGGCAGAAGGATGAGGCTGTGTATTCCCGTAAAAATTTACAAGTCTTGGAAACCCTAAGAAGCCATTCTACTCTGTCCTATAGGATCACCATGAGTGGAAATTAACTGGCAGTGGTTTATGAGAATGGTTTTAAAGACTCCAAACCCCATGAGTGAATGAGCAGCAGAGTTCCAGGGTGATTCCCAATCTCTGCAGTGCCTCTCCTTCCTCTTCCTCCTTCCCTTCCACTGCCTTCATTCATCTGCCCAGGAGTCATCTATCCTTTCACTCCTGATGCAGGACAACATCTGTCAGAAGCTCCTCTACTTCTGCTGTACTAGCCCAGTTAAGGACACTCAAAGGGTTCTGGGTTCCCAGGTCCAGACAGTGGTGGCAGCAGATACACATGATCAGAAAGCAGCCGCACCAACAAGCTAATGGCAATCAAGGCCAGCCGTGCCAGTCACCATCCTGGCACCTGCAATCTGGCAAAGCTCCAGATCTCACACCCACCATGGCCAACTGTCTGTAGTAAGCTGTATTGCCTGGTGGGGTCCCATAAGGCTTTATGGGGATTTAACTATAGATTTTTGAGTGATAGCCTATATATAGGACTCCTGGTGTAGAACTGGCACTGTAGAACAGGCATTGGACTGCAAATCACAAGGCTGGCGGGTCAAACTCACCAGCTACTCTTCAGAAACCCTATACAGGATCACTATGAGTCGGTATATATATATATGTAAAATATGGTGTTTGCACAACATTCAAATTGCTTGACGTCGTATTTGACAGAACATATCATGTATGTTAAGGAGTTCTGGTAGCATAGTGGATTACAAGCTAGACACTAACTACACATTCAGCAGTTCTTACCAGTTGTTCTTTGGAGAAAGATGAAACTTTATGCCTGGAAACCACATACAGGGTCACCATGAGTCAGAACCAACTTGGAGGCACACAACCATCATCATCATGTAGGTTAAGAGTCAGATATACGTAATTTCAAAGGGTACTTGGTGTTGCAATGGTTTGTAGGTTCAAAACTAACAATGGCTCTGTGGAGGAATGATGTGACAGTGTGCTTCCTCAAAGATTATATACTTGGCAACACTATGGGGTTGTTCTACAGCCCTATAGGGTCAGTATAAATCAGAATTGACTCAACAGCGATGGATTTGAAAATTTTGGAGAAGTAATTTCAGAGACCACATCAGTTTTTGAAACTAGGGCTTTGTTATTTCAAATGATGGAAAGATCTTATTGGTAACATATATGATTGGATATCAACGAGATTTATCATACTTTGCATATTTCTCAAAGGAATAAAATATCTATGAATAATGATGTACTTAAACTAAGTAAACAATGGGTATTTTACTGCTAAAATCCTGTAGTTGACGATCTTTTAGCTCCTATGGAGAGTTAAAAAAAGAATCTTGATAATTGATGAATAGCTCTCTACAATATGCCCCAAGAGTGGACAGGAAAAAAAAAAAATCCTGATGCTGCACAGACGTTAGAAGACAGTTTAAAGCAGCTTGTTAGTTGAATTGAGAAATAGGGAAACTTAAAGTTTAACAGCTTTGCTAGCAGGTGTTCCTGTTGTACTGGTAAAGTGCTGCTACATGTTGTACTCAATAATGGAGATCATTCGATTGAGTTATCCCTAAACTGTAAAAACCCACATAATAAAAGCACATTATGGTTTCTTTATCACTCTGGTATTGCTTTAAACTATGTGTCTCCAAATATGTCTGCTATTGAAAGTATTTCTTATTTAGGTGAGGGGAAAAATGATTATTTTAAAGATGGAATTTGATTTAACCTTATATGCTTTTTTGGAGCCATAGTCTGTAGGTGTATCTTTTCATCAGTCTGTTCAAAGTTCTTTAACAATGTAAAATTCTATTAATACACACATTAAGTTGCCTACATTTGCAATAGCCAATTATAATTTTTAAAATACTGCATTCTCCTGCTAACCTTTCAGATATTACAGGATTTCTTCTGGTACATTTGTTGCCTCCAAAATTCTTAGCTTCACGGCGAATCAAATCAGCTCACCACATTTAAAAAATGACAATAGTAAGTTAAGTATGATTTTAGTTTAGCCATAGAAAAAGTTCTTTGTCTTCTTGTTTTTTAATTGTTTATTATGAATTGAATAAGGTTTACAGAGCAGACCATAACTTTTAAATTCATCCTCTTAAAATTTAATACATCATTTCAGCTCAATGATTGCAATTCTCTCATCTGGCATCATGCATCCCACTTTTTCCAGGGTTCACTGTTCTCATTCCTCTTTCTTTCCCAACATTTCTGAATTTTGTCCTACATGAAACGCTGGATTTTCAATCTTGTATTGTTGACCAATCTATGGTGTGCATACATCATTGCTGTTGCTGCCCACCTATATACCTGTATATTGATTAGTAGAAAATTAAGTAATGGTTATGAGTTCAGTTCCAAACTTGAAGGGCGACCAAGAGCCATACTCTCAGAGTTTCAACAGTCTCTATCTGATTGATCAGCCAGGTTTTTTTTTTATGATTTTGAGATTTGTTCCACAATTTCTCTCAATTTAGGAACTTGTAATGTGCCCCTTTCCAAGCAGTTGGTAGTAGTAGCTAGAGACCATCTTGTTCTTGTAGTCTCAGGGTTGAGGAGATGGATGTTTCAGTGGTCTGACATGCATTGGACTAATTGCTTCCAAATGTCATCAATTTTCATCACTCTTCTTTCTTCCAAACAGGGAGAGGCCAATAGTTGCATTTTAAATGACTGCTTGTGAACTTTTAAGATCCCAGTAGCTATTCACAAAAGTAGCATGTAGAAAACTGTCTTTGTGTATTATATTATGCCATTTGACCATGATATCCCCCAAGACTTCAGTACAGTAATTAATACCCTCAAGGTCTTTGGTAATGTCTAAGAAGTTTTCATAACTTTGCCTCCTATATGCTTGACCACACTTATGGATATATTTGCAGCAATGGTAAATATCCATGTATAAATATCCTTTGTCTGACCTTTATGTGGAGTCCTGGTGTGGCGCTGCAGGATCATCACCGACTGCTACCCACAGATCAGCAGTTCAAATCCACCAGCTGCTCCTCAAAAATCCAATTCACCATCACTATAAGTCAGACAGACTTGATAGCACTTAACAAAAACAACCTTTATGTGATGCTCTGGTGGTGTAGTGGGTTCTGCTTTGGGCTGCTAATCAAAAGATCAGCAGTTTGAATACATCAGTTGCTCTATGAGAGAAAGATGAGACTTTCTGCTTCCATTAATATTTACTGCCTTAGAAACCCTAGACAAGGTCGTTATGTGTCAGAATGGACTCAGTGGAACACAACCACCAACAACAACCTTTATGTATTTGTAGATATACTCCCGCTTTCCCTCCTACAAACTTTCAGCCTGTGGTCTATGTACTACCATGGTGGTGGTGGTGGTTATGTGCTGTGGAGTCAGTTCTCATAGATCACTGTTATTGCAGGATTGTATATATAACAGTATCCACTTTTGTTCCCTTAAACTCTTGAATTCTTTCCCATGTCTCCCCTTCCCTTCATCATTCTTCTGTCACTCGTCCTCTTATTGTGTATACATATTTCCCTTTTGTTTGTTTGCTTCACTGGCTGATAGTTTGTTTTTTCTTGCTGGATGGAAAGAAAGAAAGGAAGAAAGGAAGAAAGGAAGAAAGGAAGAAAGGAAGAAAGGAAGAAAGAAAGAAAGAAAGAAAGAAAGAAAGAAAGAAAGAAAGAAAGAAAGAAAGAAATTATAAATGCAAATATTCAAAGAAGAGCATTTAAAAGAGGCAATATGGATGAGACTGATTTCATCAATACCTATATTTCTTGTGATCTTACAGAGTTTTACTTCAGACTTAGTAACATGAATAGGCTTTCAACTGAAGCTCCTTTTAAATAGAACTTTGTATATTTCATCTCAGCAGTCAGTCATTCTTTTAACATTTATTCATCTTCAAAAGTGGCATTGTGCAAGTTATTGAGGCTTCACAGATGAGGCATGAGAACCTGATCACTAGAGGTTCAGTGTCCACTGGAAAATAAATACAGGTATTTAAGTAAATAATTGCAGGTGATGTTCTGAAAGAGCTATACTCAAAGTTAAAGGAGAAGACAGAGGATAGAACACAAATGATACCTGGCAGTATCAATCAGTATCTTATGAGTTGTACTCCTATAAGACTAATAAATATTGATCTCTTAAGATACTGAAAATATGCATATTAGTGTTAGAAGGACAGCATTTGTTTAATAATCAGAATTAAATGCATACAGTGATGTATATTGTCTACTATTAACCTGTAGGTGCAGTAGTAATATCTTTGGGAATTTAATCTAGCAAATTTATTAGTTGAGTGAGGGTCAGGTCTATGAATACATGCATTGAATAATGAGACTTTATAAACATCATAGAAGTCCTGGTGTGGTGCTGTGGATTAATGAACTGGGCTGCAAAGTCAGTTTGAATCACAAGATCAGCGGTTCAAGGTCACAAGCTGCTTCATGGAAACCCTATACAGGGTCACGATGGATCATTTATCATGGTGCTATTTATTGAGCCAGTTTTAAGGATTTATATATATATGTATATTCAGGTGCAATTCATATTGCAGGCTCTAGTCTTTGATCATCATCAGTATTTCAAGTCCTCTTCACTTCCAATAAGCAATGCTGTGTCATCTGCCTATACAGAAAAAGTCTTCCTCCAATCATAATGTCATGTTCATTTTCATATAATTCAGTATTTCAGATTATTTGCTCAGTATATAGATGGAATAAATATTTTGAAAGGATACAACCTTAGCACACACGATTCCTGATTTTAACCCATTCAGTATTCCCTTGTTCTGTTTGAACATCTGTCCCTTGGACAATGTACAGATTCCTAATAAATACAATTAAGAATTTTAGAGTAACCATCTTTGCAATGGTGGATGTGGTTAGGTACCATGGAGTAGGTTCTGACTCATAGTGACCCTGTATAGGATTTCTGAGACTATAAATCTTTATGAGACTGTAAACATTTGTGGGAATAGAAAGCCTCATCTTTCTTTAGTGCAATGGTTGGTAGTTTTGAACTGCTGATTTTGTGATTAGCAGCTGACCTGTAAACACTTCACTACCCAAGCTCACAATTCTTTGTAATGTTAACCCTAATTTACTATGATCCATATAGTCAAAGCCAATAAAGCACAAATAAACATTTCTCTAGTATCCAATGCTTTCATTCAAGATCCATCTGATGACAGCATTGTTCTTCAAGAAAGAAATGTTCTTTTTGATGATGAATGTGATACCATTCCTCTGAATTTGTTGTTCCTGACACAGTTAATCATATGATCATTTGATTGAAAATAACAATACCTGTCAATTTTAGTTCACTAATGCCTAGGATGTTGCATTCATCATCAAAAAGAACATATTCAGATCAGTCATGAGGTACAATGCTGTAAGTGATAGGCTAATATCCATGTGCCTACAGGGAAGCCCAGTTAATACCACTATTATTCAAATTTATGC
>NW_006408520.1:41574470-41579064 GCF_000296735.1 Chrysochloris asiatica | reverse complement strand
CAGTGAAAACAAGGCCAGGGGCAGACTGTGGAACAGACCATCAATTACTCATATGCAAATTCAAACTGAAGCTGAAGAAAATGAAAGCAAGTCCACACAAGCCAAAATATGACCTTGAATACATCCCACCTGAATTTAGAGATCATCTGAAGAACAGATTTGAAACATTAAACACTAAAGACAGAAGACCAGATGAGTTGCAGAATGACATCAAGAACATCATACATGAAGAAAGCAAAAAGTCATTTAAGGAGTCAGGGATTGATGTTGGCTAGGGTAGAGGTGCAGTGAAGTTTGCTGTCAACGATACCACTGAATACCAGGCAAAACAGATCCAGGGCAGTGCTTCAAAGCTCAGAACCACAGAGACAGGAATATTTAAAAGGTTTGGAGGATTATAGCTAGTGGAACTTGAAGCAAAAGTAAGAAATCACATACTTTTGAATCTGCTGGGGTTGGTAGCCCCGAACCAACAACTTTGGCAAAACCAAAAGGCAAGACCAAGGGGGGAGCAGACACATCACACAAAAATGCTGTGGGAAACTCAGAGCAAAGGTGGACAATACACTTTGTCAGTTTTGCTTTGTTCTGATTTTCTTCTTTTTGGTGGGGGTATCTGTTCATTGGACCCCCACACTGTTTGAACATCTCCATTCTGGTGACTAGAGGGGGTGCCTGAGCAAGTGGACACCCCCCACCCTCACCACTGGTGGGTTCTTCTGCCACACATGTGCACAGATAATCTCAGCCCAAGAGCTGGCCCTGAACTGTTTTTGTTTTTTTTTAAATACGGGAAAAGCCAGGACATAGATGTAGAGGGGAAAAGAGAGTTTAAAAACATAACAGGCCAAAAGTTAAATTAAATCCTGAGGTACAACATAAAAGCCAACAGTGGCATCTTGAAATCTCTTAGGCAGCTTTGAAGGCAAGAAGCTGAAGAGAAGACAATAAAGTCATACTCATATTAGGCTACAATATTTATTGCTCTCTGTCCTCTCCCTTTTCTGCGATTATAGACTACAGTATTCAGTCTAGTTTTGTCTTTTTGTTGTTGTTGTTGCTTTTGTGTTTGATTTTTTCTTGTATTTTTTGCAGGTACTGTTTTGCTGTTGTATGCCCCCCCTTCTACCTTTGAGGGACTCTTTCGCAACCTATATTACCTAAGAAGAGACAGAAACTGCTGCCATATACTCAAGCTACAACCACACTTTATAAAATACCAAAACCCAGGCAAGAACCAATATCACCTGTCATATAGCAGGAAGGCAGACAACACTTGTGAAAGTTACTCTGAGTTAAGCAAAAAGAAGAGTGAAAAGGCAAGCTACATCTTGATCACATTTACCTGGAAGCAATCAAAAAGCATAAAAAATACCAAAACACATACTCAGTTAAGTATTAAGGCAACAGATAAACATGTCCAAGAAGCAAAAGCATATTACCATATCCACACATGTCCAGACACAAGATAAAATGTCCAAGACAAATGACCTAGCGGTAGACCTGGAGTCCATTCTGGAAGGAGGGCAGGCCTTGGAAATGCCTGAAAAATTTTCAGAAAATTTATTATAAAATGTTTCAAAACACTTTACAATGGAGTTGAGAGAAAAAAAAGAAGAAATCAGGAAAGCACTACAGGAACAATCAAATAAGATAGATACAGCATTGGAAACCATTCAAAACCTACAAAAAGAGGTTGAAATATTCAATAATAGAATATCAGAAATAGACAACACTCTGAAAGGGCAAAGGAGTAGAATAGACAAGATGGAAGGCAAAACGAGTGAGCTGGAAGACAAATCACTCAATAACCCTAAGATAGAAGAACAAACAGAAAAAAAGGATAAAAAAAAATCTGAAGAAGTTCTAAGATTCATGTTGGGCAACATGAAGAGGAATAATTTAAGAATTATTGGCATTCCAGAATAAGAAGAATCACCTAAGTCAACAGAGGAAATAGTTGAAGAACTGCTGGAAGAAAATTTCTCTAACATCCTGAAACATGAAAAGATAAACATTCAAGAAGCTCAGTGAACCCCAGGAAGGATAGACCCCAAAAGAAAATCACTGAAACATATCATAATCAGGATCTCCAAAATCAAAAGTAAGGAGACACTCTTGAGGGCAGTTAGGGAAAACAGAACTGTGACATACAAAGGCAAGCAAGTCAGATTAAGTTCAGATCTCTCAGCAGAAACCAATGCAAAAAAGAAGGCAATGGGGAGACATACATAAAACTCTGAAAGAAAAATAACTGCCAACCAAGAATCCTTTAACCAGCAAAGCTATCAATCAAATATGACAGAGTAATCAAAACATTCCAAGATAAACAAAAACTAAGGGATTTGTCAAAGCCAACACAGTGCTACAAAACATCCTAAAGGGAGTTCTGTAGACTGAGAACCAACAAGAACAGACAACAACCAGAGACTGACATACATGGCAGCACCTCCCAGAATTAAATCGACAGAAGGAAGAGTCGAGAACAGAATAAAACTATAAGAACATACTCGGAGAATCTGGGAGGTCAGTCTATGAACAAAACAATTACATTGTAAAAGAAGCAAAACACATAGGAATAGAGATGCAGATGGTGAGATGGTCAGGTAGATTACTGGATAAAATAGACTGCACTAAATGGAGAGAAAAGTTAATGGACTATAAGGCAACATCAAAGAAAAACACTTCAAAACATACCAAAAAAATGAAAATCCAAACAGAACATGGAAACATTTAAACTATGAGGAAACTCACAAGAAAGAACACAAAAAGCATGAACTCAACAAAGGAAGACACACAGAACAAAGAAAGCAGCAACACCACAAAAAAGCAAACATAATGGCAGCAATTAATCCATACCTATTGATAATTACACTGAATGTAAATAGATTAAATGTACCTGTTAAGAGACAGAGAGTGGCAAAATGGATAAGAAAACAAGATCCTTCAATATGCTGTCTGGAAGAGACACATTTCACACACAAAGACAAAAACAGATTAAAAGACAAAGGATAGAAAAAAATATACAAAGCTAATTGAAATAAAAAATGAACAGGAGTGGCAGTACTAATCTCTGATAAAATAAACTTTAATGCAAAAACAAGCATAATAGATAAAGATGGACATTATCTCAAGATTAAAGGCACAATTTAGCGAGATGACCACAACCATAAATATCTATGCTTCCAATGAAAGAGTTCCAAAATATATAAAACAAACTCTAATAGTTTTGAAGAAAGAAATGGACGAATCTACAATAACAGTGGGTGATTTTAATACAACACTTTCAAAAATGAATAGAACAACCAAAAAGAAACTTGACAAAGACACAGAAGAAATAAATAACACAATCAGCCAACTGGACCTCATAGATGTGTACAGAACATTCAACCCAACAACAGCACAATACACATTCTTTTCCAGGGCACATGGAACATTCTTGAGAATAGATCATGTTGTAGGCCACAAAACAAATCTCCATAAATTTATTAAATACAAATTTAAAAATATCAAAATACTACAAAGCATCTTCTCAGACCACAATGCTATCAAATTAGAAATAAACAAGAAGAAGACCAAGGAAACCAAGTCAAAGTCAAATACATGAAAACTGAATAACACCCTGCCGAAAAGCGACTGGGTTGTACAAGAAATTAAACATGAATTCACAAAGTTTCTAGAAACAAATGAGAACAAACACACAACATACCAAAATCTTTGGGATGCGGCAAAAGCGTTGCTGAGAAGACAATTTATTGCAATAATGCGCATATCCAAAGAGAAGAAAGAAACAAAATTAACACATTAACACAGCATCTACAACAATTAAAAACAGAACAACAGAGGGAGCATAAAGCCATCAAAAGAAAAGAAATAAAAAAGACTAGAGAAGAAATAAATGAGAGAGAAAACAGAAAAACTATAGAAAGAATCACCAGGACAAGAAGCTGGTTCTTTGAAAGGATTAACAAAATTGACTGACCATTGGCAAACCTAACAAAAGAAAAGAAGAAGACACAAATAACACGCATTCCAAAAAACACCGACTATGTCACAATGGAACCAAAGGAAATCAAAAGGATAATAACAGAATACTATGAAAAGTTGTACTCCAAAAAATTTGAAAACTTAGAAGAAATGGATAGATTTTTAGATAAACATGACCTAGCTAAACTTACACAGAGTGAAGTAGCAAACTTGAACAGACACATAACAAAAGAAGAAATTGATCAGGTCATCAAAAAACTCCCAACTAGAACTCTAGGGTCCAGTGTCAGTGACATAGCCACAGAGGACTGGAGTAGAGAGTGAAGTGTCCAGCTGATAAGAAGAGAGGGCACATGCATAAGAACACCCACACTTGCAGATAATATCCACTTATCTGGGTTTCAGTGACTGGATGATCAGAGCTCAACCAGAAGTAAAAAGAAGAGGGAAAAAAAAAAAAGTATTTTCATACAATTTGGTGAACTTGACCTACACCTATGGAAGCAGTAGCTCAAAAGAGGGAACAAGTCCTTACAGCAAGAATCATTCCCACACCCTCCACACACAGAGTAGATAGGGATGGGCAACTTGGACATTGGCTACCCAA
>NW_006408520.1:41559630-41573699 GCF_000296735.1 Chrysochloris asiatica | reverse complement strand
TCATGAACATAGATGCAAAAATTCTCAAAAAAATCCAAGCCAAGAGAATACAGCAACGTATCAAAAAGATAATACATCATGACCAAGTTGGATTCATATCAAGGATGCAAGGATGGTTCAACATTAGAAAAATGATCAACGCTATCTACCATATAAATAAGAAAAAAGAAAACAACCACATGATCATATTGACTGATTGCAGAAAAGACATTTGACAAAATGCAGCATCCATTCCTGATAAAAACACTCAACAAAGTAGGAATTGAAGGGAAATTCCTCAACATAATTTAGAGCATAAATACAAAACCAACAGCCTGTATTACTCTCAATGGAGAGAAATTGAAGGCCTTACCTCTGTGAACAGAAACTAGACAAGGATGACTTTGGTTACCACTCCTATTCAATATTGTGCTGGAAGATTTAGCAAGAGCTATTCAGCAAGACAGGGATATTAAAGGCATCCAAATTGGCAAGCAGGAAGTAAAACTCTGTCTATTTGCAGATGATAAGATCCTTTATGTAGAAAACCCCAAAGAATCAGTAAAAAAGGTACTAGTCCTCATTGGAAGATTCAGCGAAGTAGCAGGATATAAGATCAACACACAAAAATCAGTTGGATTCCTCTATACCAAAAATGACAGCATGGAAAAGGACATTAGGAAAGCAATACCATTTACAATAGCCACCCAAAGGATGAAATATCTAGGAATAAATGTTACCAGAAAAACAAAGGACTTATACAAAGAAAACTACAAAACACTAATACAAGAAACCAAAAGAGACTTACAAAAATGGAAGAATATACCATGCTCCTGAATAGAAATAAACATTGTGAAAATGTCAATACTGCCCAAAACAATTTACACATATAAAGCAATCACAATCCAGATTCCAACAACAATCTTCAAAGAGATGGAAAAAACAATTACAAATTTTATATGGAAAGGAAAGAGACCTAGGATAATCAAATCACTGCTTAAGAAGAAGAATAAGGCTGAAAGCCTGTCACTCCCTGAATTAAAATTTTACTACAAGGCTACAGTGGTCGAAGGAGCTTGTTACTAGTACAATGAAAGATACGTAGATCAATGGAACAGAATCGAGAATCAAGAAATTAACCCATCTACATGCATATATAACATGGGGAGGTGATAGTCTATACAACAGATGGTGCTGGTAGAACTGGAAAGTGACATACAAAAGTTGAAACAAGACCTTCACCTCACACTTTATACAAAAACCAACTCAACAAGGATTAAGACCTAAATGTGAACCCCAGAATTATGAAGGCCATCAATGAAAAAATAGAGACCAGCATGAGGGCACTAATTCAGGGAATACACCGACTACCAAACATTTTGAAGAGTACACAAACAAACGTAGACAAAATAGATGAGTGAGACATACTAAAAATTTTAAAAACTTATGTGCATCAAAAGACTTCATTAGAAGAGTAAAAATTGAAACCACATAAAGGGGAAAATTTTTTTGCAATGACACATTGGACAAGGGACTTATTTCTAAAATATATAAGAAACTACAATACCTCTACAAGTAAAAGACAAATAACCCAATTAAAGAATGGGTGCAGGACATGAATTGACCCTTCACAAAGGAGGAGATACAGGCAGCTAACAAACATATGAAGAAATGTTCACGATTACTAACCATTGCTGTTGTTGTTGTTAAGTGCCGTCGAGTCGATTCCAACCCATAACGACCCTGTATAGGGTTTCCAAGGAGCAGCTGGTGAGCTTGAACCACCAACCTTGCAGTTCAAACGACTTTGCAGTCTGATGCGTTAGCCCACAGCGCCACTAACCATTAGAGAGATGCAAATCAAAACAACAGTGAGATATCATCTCACACCAGCAACAATAGCAAAGATTAAAAAAAAAAAAAGTACAGAATAATAAATGTGGGCAGGGATGTAGAGAGACTAGGACACTCTTCAATTGCTGGTGGGACTGTGAAATGGTCCATCCTTTCTAGAAAGTAACATGGCACTTCCTCAGAAGTTTGGAAATAGAAATACCTTAACATCCAGCAATTCCTGTACTTGGGATTTACCCACAAGAAATATGAGCCATAACACAAGTAAATATATGCACATCAATGTTCATAGCAGCACTATTTACAATAGCAAAAAGATGGAGACAGCCTAAGTGCCCATCACTTGAAGAATGGATAAACAAACTTTGGTACATACACACAATGGATTTTTAAGCTACCTTGAAGAATAATAAGGAGACTGCAAGCCACCGCATAACATGGATGAACCTTGAGGACATTATGTTGAGTAAAATTAGTCAGTCACAAAAGAAGAAATATGGCATAAGGCCACTCCTGAAAAAGACTAAGAAAAAGAACCCATACTAAAGAGAGGTGGGAGTCTTTGCTGGCTACTGGGATGTGGGGTGTGGGGTGAGGGGAGGCAGGGTAAGGTGGAGCACAGGGTAGGGAATAGACACAGGATAGTTTGCTAGGGAGAAGGTAATATACAAGAAGGGGGAGGGGAATAGAAGAACAAAGCAGATGGGAGAACAATTAAGCAGGTTTGTATGGGCTAAGTGGGACAGAGGTTAAGAATGATGTATTCACAACCTTGGAAGAACAGGGCTCTGGGATACAGGGTTTGAGACATGTTGGAAGGAGGAAAGGGGCAATAATGTTAAGATGTTTGTATGTCTTATGAATCTTAGTTTCCCTGGCATACCATTATAAAATAGACACTTGATGGGAAAGAAAGGAATAGCCAGAAATATCACCATAGAAAGCATGTAAATCTGTCTTCTTCCATAACTGATGGCATACATAAAATGGGGCTACAATGTACCCAGTGAAGAAGGCTTCTTTCAGAGCCTCTGTATTACATAAGACCATAGGTGGAAACCTGAACAGCATCCAGAATCTTCTTAGGTGGGAAATTTCCACTGGAAAAGACAAGCAGACTAGCCTTGAGAGGCTATAAGAACAGAAGATATTTCTTGAAATAAAGACTGACAGGAAAAAAGTAAACAATATAGGCAGATCAACTGATTACTACAAGAACATGCAAGTTGCTCACCCAGGAGACATCAAGGCAAGTGGTCAAGTCCCCTCAGAACAAACCCCCTTCCAAAACTAAGACTCAATGGGGATACACGCTCTGATTGATGACCACGTTCGTCACTGATAAAGGGAAATGAGGGAAAAACAGCAATGAAGCTGCGAGCTAAGTCCTACAACATTCAATAGACTCCTGTGAACCTGGGTGGAGACCTGGTTGGCCAGCAGTGTGGCAAGACATGGGACTCTTCAGCCCAGAGTCAGTGACCTAGCCACAGAATACTAGAGTGGAGACTGAAGCATTCAGCTGAAAAAAAGAGAGGGCATATGCACAAGAACACCCACACTTGCAGATAATACCCACTTGACCTGGCTTCAATGACGTATGATCAGAGCTCAAGTAGAAGAAGAAAGAAGAGGGAAAAAAAAGAGCAATCTGATACAATTTGATGAATTTGACCTACACCTATGGATGCAGTAGCTCAAAAGAAGGATCAAATCTTTACAGCAAGGGATATTCCCACCCCTCCATACACAGAGTAGACTGGGATAGGCAATTTGGACATTGGCTACCCAAAATGGGGGCTTCAAAGGCAAGAACTGGCTGGTTCACCAGCTTTCAAGAGGAAGCCTAGATCCAGAGGGCATGGAGGAAGGTAGAATCTCCACTGAATAGTATCCAATATGTCTATGCGGGGTTGATGAAATGAGATGCGGAGAGGTCTCTTATGATACAACAGTGAATAATTGTTATCAGGACTGATTGTGAGGGTTGGAAATGTAAAGGCAGATGCTTTGTATCAAGGAGGGGAGTGATTAACTTTGCAGTCTAGGAGCGGAGGTCCCTGGGACAATCAAGGAAGAAGAGCAAAGCAGGACCCTACACAGAGAAGCAATGACACCGGAGATGGAGGCAGGGATGATGACGTGGAGAGATGGAGTGGTTGGGGACTTTAGACCCAGAGAGGGAGAGGTACTGCTGTATACTGACAACCGACGGGGTGGGGTGGGGGGGAGGCGAAGAAGAGGCAGACATGCAGGGTTGATGATGCATGAAGGGGATTGTAACCATGGCAATGAAACGATATATGATAGGATGAATGTAAAACTAATGTTGTCCCTTGTAATTTATCACATAACCCACAATAAAATATATTTTTTTAAATGGCATCTCAGGTGCTCAGTCCTTCGTGGGGCTTTTCCATTGGATTTGTATGCATGCATATGTCACTGAATAAATATTTGTGGAATCAGTTTAAAAAAAGTTATTAAGAAGGTAAGAAAGAAGAAAATGGTCAAAATGGATGTCAGAAGAGACCCTGAAACTTGCTCTCCAGCATAGAGATGCTAAAGCAAATGGAAGAAATGAGGAGGTACAAGAGCTGAACAGAAAATTTCAAAGATCAGCTTGAGAAGATAAAGCCAATTATTACAACAAACTGTGCAAAAATCTGGAATCAGAAAACCAAAAAGGAAGAACACACTCAGCATTTCTCAAGCTCAGGAAACTGAAGAAAAAATTCAAGCCTTGACTTTCGTTATTGAAAGATTATCTGGGTAAATTATTGAATGATGCAGAAAGCATCAACAGAAGATGAAAGGAATACACAGTCACTGTACCACAATGAAATGGTTAATGTTCAAGCGTTTCAAGAGTTAGCATATAATCAAGAGCCAATGATACTGAAGGAGGAAGTCCAGGTTTCTTTGAAGGTATTAGCAAAGAACAAGGCACCAGGAATTGATGGGATAAAACTTGAAATCTTTCAAGAAAGTGAGGTGGAACAGGAAACACTCACTCATCTCTGCCAAGAATTTTGGAAAACAACTATCTGGCCAACTGATTGGAAGAGATCCATATTTGTGCCAATTCCAAAAGGTGTCCCAATGGAATGCAAAAATCATCAGACAATATCTTTGAAATCCCGTGAAGGTAAAGCTTTACTAAAGGTAATACAGAAATGGCTGCAAGCAGACATTGACAGAGAACTGCCAGAGGTTCAAGCAGGATTCAGAAGAGGCCATGGAATGATGAATATCATTGCTGATGTCTGATGGATCTTGGATGAAAGCAGAAAATATCAGAAAGATGCTTACCTATGCTTTGTTGATTATGCAAAGGCTTTTAAGTGTGTGGATCATGACAAGCTATGAACAACATTGCAAAGTATGAGTATTCTGGAACACTTAATTGTGCTAGTGAGGAATCTATACATGGATCAAGAGGCAGTTGTTCGAACTGAACATGGGAACACTGAATGGTTTAAAATTAAGAAAAGTGTGCGACAAGGTTGTATTCTTTCACCATACTTATTCAACCTGTTTGCTGAGCAAATAATCCGGGAAGCTGGGTTATATGAGGAAAAATGTGGCGTCAGGATTGGAGGAAGACTCATTAGCAATCTGTGATGTGCAGTTGATACAACCTTGCTTGCTGAAAGTGAAGAGGACTTAAAACATTAACTGATGAAGCTCAAAGAGCACAGCTTTCAGTATGGATTATATTTGAAAATAAAGAAAGCAAAAATCCTCACCAGTTGCCCAATAAACAACATTCTTATCGAAGTAGAAAAGATTGAAGTTGTCAAGGACTTCATTCTTCATGGATCAACTATAAATGCTCATGGAAGCAGCAGTCAGTAAATCAAACGATGACGTATTGCCTTATGCAAAACTGCTGCACAAGACCTTTTTAAAGTGTTGAAGAGCAAAGATGTCAGCTTAAGGACTAAGGTGTACCTAAACAAAGCCATGGTATTTTCAATAACATCATATGCATGTGAAATCTGGACAGTGAATAAGGAAGACCATAGAAGAATTAATGCTTTTGAGTTTTGGTGTTGGAGGAGAATATTGAAAGTACCATGGGCTGCCAAAAGAACCAATAGATCCGTTTTGGAAGACGTGCAGCCAGAGTGTTCCTTAGAGGCTAAGATGGCCAAACTTCGTCTCATACTTCGGACATATTGTCAGGAGGGACCATTAGCTGGAGACCTACATCATGTTTTGTAAGATGGAGGGTCAGAGAAAAAGAGGAAGACGCCCACTGAGATGGATTGGCCAAGTGGCAGCATCGATGACTCAAGTGTGGCAACAGTAGTGAGGTTGGCCCAAGAACCGGCAGTGTTTCATTCTGCTGTTCATACAGTCACTATGATTCGGTACTGACTTGATGGCACCTAACAACAACAACAAATGCCTAGGATAATCATTATACATTTCGTTTTATTTTTGATGTCTTTCAATTTCGCTAGACTCATACCTCATAATGCCATATTCTAATTATTAATGAATGTTTGCAGCTGCTTCTTCTCATTTTGAATTTTGGTCCATTAGCAAGTGAGAATCCCAAAAGTTTTAATTTATCCACATTATTAAGTTCAGCTCTACTTTGTGGAGGCAGCTATCTGCAGTAACTGAGTGCCTTGTAACCTGATGAACTTATTTTATGTCACTATACCAGACAGTATTCCACTGTTAGTCATAACGTTATCAGTGGTTAACCAATCAGAAGTCATCTGCTTTTCCTTCTTCCTACTCTAGCTTATTCTGGAATTTCTGCTGAAACTTGTTCACCATGGGTGACCCTGCTGGTGTTTGAAATGCTGATGACATAGCTGCCAGCATCACAGGAGCACATAAGCCACCAAGTATGGCAAACTGACAGATGAGTGATGGACACTTAATATATAAATAGTATATTAAAGTTTAGACTCATACAACTGGACAACAAGGTTGGTAGTTCAAATTCACCAGCCATTCCTCTGAAATCCTATGCAGGGTCACTATGACTTTGAATTTACTCAGTAGCACTTAGCAACAACAGCAAAAGTAACTTTACTATAGTATATTCAAATGTTTTCATTTTATTTTTGTTATCTGATTTGATTTTCAATTAGAATAATTTCTTTCAGCAGCTGTAGATGAATTGTGTGGTGTTAAAAATGTATTGGAAAAATATACATAATAATATAATGCAAGATTAGAAAATAAATGATGATAGATGAAGATATGGAAAATCAGTTTTCAATAATAGAAAACTCAAAACTTAAAAAATCATTAACTGCAGAACATTTCATTAGTTAATATGACTCTTCTATCTACAGACTGTTTTGTAGTTTGTTGTTAAGCACTATCAAGTTGGTTCTGACTGAGAACCACTCTGCATAGGGTTTCTGAGGTGTGGTTCATGAGTTTGGACTGCTGACCTTGTCCAAACCAACCTTCAGGCCCAGTGTTTGTCCTACACCTACTAAATGGCTAGGTAGAATTATGCAAATAAACTTCTTTTGGTCCATCCTGAGAATTAGATATCTTGCTGATAATATAGATGAGGTACATGGTATTCTTGTGGATTGGGACCAAACAGATAACTTTTTATAACTCTAAGGAGACGATTGGTCAGTTTTGCTATCTCACTACTCAGTGAGCAATCCCAAGGGCAGAACAGGATATCTCACAATAGCAATAAAGAAGAGACAGAAGTAGAGCATGACTTTTGGGCCCAGCATCCCTGTACAGAGGTCCTCCTAAACCAGGCATAAATACAGAAAAAAAAAAAAAAAAAATTAATGCTGGAAAAGATGAGAGACACCCAGAAGCAGTGGCAGAGAAATAACAGCAGCAGAGCCAGAAGACTGGTGGAAAATAGCATTGTAGGTTTCCTAGTTCATAGAATAAAACTACTGAGTGCCTTCAGGTATGAGGTTTCTGGGAGAATGGGATGCCTCCAGGCTCTTATTAATGGACCTAGCATAGTGGTTACGAATTGGGCTGCAAACCTTAAGGTCAGCAGGTTGAAACTACCAGCTGCTCTGTGGGAGAAAGATGAGGCTTTCTGCTCCCGTAAAGATTTACAGTCTCAGAAACCCTATGCAGGTTCGTCAAGGGTAGGAACCGACTCGACGGCACTTAACAACAACAAAAATAATTTTAGCACCTGCTGGAACAAGGCAGTGACTTGAGGATTACACGGGTGAGGGGAAGAGGCTAAAGCCCAATGGGAGATGTACCTATGAGTATGGATGAGCACAGGCTGTCCTGATTAAAGAACTGTATTCCAGAAACTAAATTTTAACTTTCTACTTCCTTAACAAATCCCATATTCTTAAGTATGGTCTTTGAGTTCTGTATGATCATTTATTTCAACAAAATATTGAACACAGGGACAAGTGGTGATAGAGTTTGTTAAAATGTTGGTGAAACGTGTACTGTCTGCAACCTCATAGAAATTAATCTTGGGAAATTGATACTGAGAATAATTTCTCTTTCCCCATTGTGTAGTTAGAGTAGGTCAGAAACCTCTTCCATTCTATTCTCACAGTTGGTACCAGAAGTGGGATTTGTTATAAGGGATCCAGAGACTCATAGACACATGGTAATTTGTAAGAAAAAATATAAAGGGGCAAGGGAAGCAGCACTTATGATTCTTAGATGGATACTTTTGTAGTTGTGATCTGTAAAGACTGAAAGGAAAGTCAGATATTACGCTGGAACAACAAATGGAGAATTGAAAAGCAGTTTCAGGAAAATTGCCTCTGGAATGCCTTGAGGCAAAATAAGAGATAAGCAAATTTTTAAAACATTTTTATTGTTACTTGGGTGAAAGCTTACAGAATAGATCAGCTTTCCATTTAACAATTAACATACATTTTGATTCATAAAATTGATTGTAATACTCACAATGTAATATCACTTATTCCAGTTCATTCCTATGTTTCCTGTTTCTATTCTTCTTTCTTAATCCTTCTGAACTTTCGTCTTGGGTAAATTATGCTTTTTTTTTTATCTCAAAGAGTTGATTATTCTAACATGTACACATTTCACTGATGTTATTGATCTTCTTACAAACAAGACTAATGTGTGGCTAAAGTTGAGCCAGTGGGGAGTACATTACCTGACCTGAAGTTGACTAAGGGCCATAGTCATGAGAATTCCATCAGTCTCTATCCGACCAGAAATCCTGGTATATTTTTCTGCTTTGCTATTTTAAAATCTGTTCCAAATTTTCTCCCATTCTATCTAGGAACATCTAATGTGATTCCTTTTAAAATGTTTGATAGTGATAAATAGGCATCATCTAGTTCTTCTGGTCTCAGACTCATGGATATTGACATTCATGATGTCCATTAGTTCATTGGATTAATCATTTCTAAGTGTCTTTATTTCTTTTTTAATTTGCTTTCATCTGGACAAGGGGAAACCAATAATTGCACCTTAGATGGTGGCTCATGAGCTTCTAAGACCCTAGTCAATATTCACCAAAGTAGGATGTAGATCATTGTGTTTGTGGACTGTTATTTCAGTTGATATTGATGTCCCCAGAGACCATCGTTCTGAATCCCCAGGACAAGCAATTCATTCCATCAAGAATTTTTCTTATGTCTAAGAAGCTATCATAACTGCCCATTTTATGGTCTACCACAAATCTTGATTCTCCTTTCCCCTTGTGAAGTTATGAGGTTAGACACCTCTGTCATGCTATTTTTTCATAACTAAGAAATATTAATAATTAAGTAAAAGTATTATTGTTATTGCTAGGTGCTGTTGAGTCAGTTTCAACTCATAGCAATCTTATACACAACAGATTGAAACAATGCATGGTCCTGTGCCATCCTCACAGTCACTGTTACTCTTGAGCTCATTGTTGCTGCCACTAATGCAAGTCCATCTAATTGAGGGTCTTCCTTTCTGACCCTTCACTTTATTGAGCATAATGTAATTCTCCAGGGACAGGTTCCTACTGAGAAAGTTCCCAAAGTATTAGAGACAAAGTCTCACAATCCTAACTTCTAAGGAATATTCTGGCTGCATTTTTTCCCCCTCCCACTTCTTATGTATTGCCCCCTCTCCAGCATCCAAATTATCCTGTGTCTATTCCCTACCCTGTGCTCCACCTTCCCCTCCCTCCCTTCACTTCACCCCCACATCCAGCAATCAGCAAATAACCGCCCCCCTTTTAGTATGAGTTCTTTTTCTTAGTCTTTCACAATAGTTGTCCTATGTAGTATTTCTTCTTTTATGACTGACTGATTTCACTAAGCATAATATCCTCAAGGTTCATCCATGTTATGTGGTAGCTTACAGCTTCCTTGTTCTTCTTCAAGGTAGCATAATATTCCATTGTATGCATGTACCACAGTGTGTTTTTCCATCCTTCATTTGTTGGGCATTTAGCAGTCTCCATCTTTTTGCTATTGTAAATTGTGCTGCTATGAACATTGGTGTGCATATATCTACTTGTGTTATGGCTTGTATGACTTGTGGGTAAATATTGAGTAGAAGAATTGCTGGATCATAAGGTATTTCTATTTCCAACCCTCTGAGGAAGTGCCACATTGATTTTCAGAGAGCATGGACCATTTTGCAGTCCCACCAGCCATGAAGGAGTGTCCTAGTCTTTCCACATCCTTGCCAGCATTTATTGTTGTCTACTTTTTAATATTTGCTGTTATTGCTGGTGTGAGATGATATCTCATTGGTTTTGATTTGCATCTCTCTAATGGCTACTGCAATGAGCTGATAGCATGCATAGTGGTTACGAATCGGGCTGTGAATCTCAAGGTCAGCAATTTGGAATTACCAGCTGTTCCATGGGGGAACAATGAGGTTTTCTGCTCCTGTAAAGATTTACATTCTCGGAAACTCTATATAGGGTCGCTATGGGTAGGAATCAACTCAATGGCACTTAACAACAACAACAATGGCTACTGATGGTGAACATTTCTTCATGTTTTTCATCTGCCCAGATCTCCTCATGGTGAAGTGTCTGTTCATGTACTGTGCCCATTCTTTAATTGGGTTATTTGTCTTTTTCTTGTAGAGGTGTTGTAGTTTCCTATATATTTTAGAAATTAGTTCCTTATCTGATGTGTCTTGCAAAAGATTTTTTTCCCATTCTGTGAGTTTCCTTTTACTCTTTTGGTGAAGTCTTTAGATAGATACACATAAGTTTTAATTTTTAGTATGTCCCAATCATCTATTTTGTCTACTTTTGTTTGTGTAATTTTCAACATGTTTGTTAGTCTGTGTATTCCCTGAATTAGAGCCTTCATATTTGTCCCTCTTTTTTCATTTATGGCCTTCATAATTTTAGGATTCACATTTAGGTCTTTAATCCATGCTGAGTTGTTTTTTGTATAAGGCATGAGGTAAATGTCTTGTTTCAATCTTTGATATATCGCTTTCCAGTTCTGCCTGCACAATTGGTTGAAGATACTATAACCTCCCCTTGCAATATATTTAGGCAGTTTGTTGAAAATCAGTTGGCTGTATGTGGATCAGTTAATTTCTGTATTCTCGATTCTGTTCCATTGACCAATGTATCTTTGACGATACAAGTACCAAGCTGTTTTGACCACTGTAGCCGTGTAGTAAATTATGAAATCGGGGAGTGTGAGGTTTCCAACCTTCTTCTTCCTAAGCAATGCTTGGTTTACCCTGGGTCTCTTTATTTCCATGTAAATATTTTAATTTTTTTTTTCCATCTCTTTGAAGAATGTCCTTGGAATCTGGATTAGGATTGCTTTATATGTGTATATTGCTTTGGGTAGTATTGACATTTTCACAATGTTAAGTCTTCCTATCCAGGAACATAGTACATTCTTCCATATTTTGTAGGTCTCATTTGGTTTCTTGTAGTAGTGTTTTATAGTTTAATTTGTAAAGGTCATTTGTTTCTCTGGTTACATTTATTTCTAGATATTTCATCCTTTGGGTGGCTATTGTAAATGATATTGTTTTTCTAATGTTCTTTTCAGTGCTGTTGTTATTGGTATAGAGGATTCCAACTGATTTTTGTATGTTGATCTTATATCCTGCCACTTTGCTGAATCTTCCATTGAGGTCTAGTAGCTTTTTTACTGAGTCTTTGATGTTTTCTATGTATAGGATCATATTGCCTGCAAAAAAAAAAAAAAGAGAGTTTTACTTCTTCTCTGCCTATTTGGATGCCTTTAATCTCCCTGGATTGCCATATAGCACTTACTAAGCACAATATTGAATCAGAGTGGTGACAAAGGGCATCCTTGTCTGTTTTCTGTGTGCAGAAAGAAGGCTTTCAATTTTTCTCCATTGAGAGCAATGTAGGCTGTTAGTTTTGTATATATGCTCTTAATTATATTGAGGAATTTCCCTTCAATTCTTATTTTGTTGAGTGTTTTTTATCAGGCATGGATGTTGGATTTTGTCAAATGCCTTTTCTGCATCAATCAATATGATCATGTGGTTCTTTTCTTTTTTCTTATTTATATGGTGGATAACGTTGATCGTTTTCCTAATGTTGAACCATCCTTGCATCCCTGATATGAATCCCACTTGTTCATGATGTATTATCTTTTTGATGTGTTGCTGGATTCTGTTGGCTAGGATATTGTTGAGAATTTTTGCATCTATGTTAATGAGGGATATTGGTCTACTATTTTCTTTTTATAGAAGTCCTTCCCTGGTTTTGGCATGGGGGTTATCCTGGCTTCATAAAATATACTAGGAAGTTTTCAATCCTCCTCTACATTCTGGAATAATTTGAATGGAGTTGGTGACAACTCTTTCCTGAATGTTTGGTAGAACTCACCAGTGAAGCCATCTGGACCTGCACTTCTTTTGGTTGGGACCTGATCTTTTTTGATGACCTGATCTATTTTTTCTTTTTTTATGGGTCTGTTCAGGTTTTCTACTTCACTCTGTATACGTTTAGGTAGGTTTTGTTTTGTTTTGTTTTTTAATGTATCCATCTCTTCTAAGTTTTCAAATTTGTTGGAGTACAACTTTTCATAGTATTCTGTTATTATCCTTTTGATTTCTGTTGTGACATTGCCAGTGTGGTTTCTAATGTGTATTATTTATGTCTTCTTCCTCTTTTCTTTTGTTAAGTTTTCCAATGGTCAGTCAATTTTGTTAATCCTTTCAAAAATACAGCCTCTTGTCCTATTGATTCTTTATATAGTTTTTATGTTTTCTGTCTCATTTATTTCTGCTCTCGTGTAGTGGTTACGAATCGGGCTGCTAACATCAGGGTCAGCAGTTCAAAACTACCAGACTCTGAAACCCTGTATAAGGTCACTATGACTTGGAACCAAATCAACAGCACATAACAACAACAACAATCTTTATTATTTATTTTCTTTTGATGGCTCTAAGATCCATCTGTTGGTCTGTTTCTAATTGTTGCAGGTGTTGTGTTAATATACTAATTTTGTTTCTTTCTTCTTTTTGGATGTGTGCATTTATTGCAATAACTTGTTCTCTCAGCACTGGTTTCACCGTGTCCCAAAGATTTTAGTATGTTGTGTTTTTTCTCATTTGTTTCTAGGAATTTTTTGAGTTCGTGTTTTTTTTCTTCTACTACGCAGTCTATGTTCAGCAGGGCATTATTTAGTTTCCATGAATTTTACTTTATTTCCTTGGTCTTCCTATTGTTAATTTCCAATTTGATAGCATTGTTGTCTGAGAAGATGCTTTGTAGTATTTTGATAATTGTAAATTTTTGGAGGTTTGTTCGTGTATGGTGGTGTTGTTGGGTTGAATGATCTGTACACATCTATGAGGTCCAGTGGGCTGATTGTGTTGTTTAGTTCCTCTGTGTCTTTGTAAAGTTTCTTTCTGGTTCTTCTATCCATTTTTGAAAGCAGTGTATTAATATCGCCCACTATTGTTGTAGATTCATGTATTTATTTCTTCAAATGTATTTGAGTCTGCTTTATATTCTTTGGAGCTCTTTCATTGGGAGCCTAGATATTTATTATGTTTATGTCGTCTTTTTCAATTGTCCCTTTAATCATGAGCTAATGTCCATCTTTACATATTATGCTAGGTTTTGACTTGAAATTTATTTTATTAGAGATTAGTACTGCCACTTCTGTTCGTTTTTTATTGCAATTAGGTTGGTATATTTTTTCCATCCTTTGACATTTAATCTGTTTTTGTCTCTGTGTGTAAGATGTGTCTCTTGCAGGTGGCATATAGAAGGATCTTGTTTTCTTATCCATTCTGCCACCCTCTATATCTTAACTGTGCATTTAATC
>NW_006408520.1:41549070-41558208 GCF_000296735.1 Chrysochloris asiatica | reverse complement strand
ATGGAAGCAATTGCTTTCTCTTCTTGGGTAGTACAGGGAGAGAAAGATCCCACTAAAGGTAAAAGTGAGATTAAAAACAAAATAACAACAAAAATAGCAACAGCAAAAAAGCAAGGGGAAAACAAATTTGGACTAAAACACAAAACAGATTGGATATTGTAATCTGTAATCACAGAAAAAGGAGAGGAGAGAGAAAAGGAGAAAAAAAGAAAAAAAAATCTGTAGCCTAATGAGTACGACTTTAATGTCTTCTTTGAGCTTCTTGTCTTTAAGGCAGTCTGATAAATTTCAAGATGCCACTGTTGGTTGTTATGCTCAAGATTTAATTTTTGGCCTGTTTTGTTTTTAAACCCTCTCCCACTCCACACTCCCTGTTTTAGCCTTTTCTCTATTAATAAACTGTAGCCTTTTTGAGCTGCCTGCTGGTAGTGTAGTGGTTAGAATTGGGCTGCAAACCTCAAGGTCAGCAGCTTGAAACCACCAGCTGTTCTGCAGGAGAAAGACAAGGTCCTCTGCTTTTGCAAAGATCCATAGCCTCGGCAACCTGTGCAGGGTCACTATGAGTCAGAACGGACGCCACAGCACCCAACAGCCAAGCAAGAAAGTCTCTGTAAATGCTGAGAAGATCTGTGCGCATGCGTGATAGAAGAACCTTCTAGTGGTGGGGGTGAGGGGTGCTCACTTGCTCGACCACATCCTCTAATCACCAGAATGGAGTTGCACAGACAGGTACAGGCCAATGAACAGATACCAAAAAAAATTCATTACAAAACTAAACCCAACCGAGAATATTGTAACCTTTGCTCCGAGGTTCCCGTGGGCATTAGTTCATTGTGGGTCTGCTTGCCTCCCTGCTTGGACTTGCCATATGGTGTCACCCAAGTTGTCAGCTTTGGGCTGCTGAGACTGGCAGATTCTAAACCATGAGATTTCTTACTTGTGCTACAAATTCCACTAGCAATAAGCCTTCAAACTTTTAAAAATATCCTTGCATATGTGGTTAAGAGTTTTAGAGCTCTACCCTGAACCTGTTTCACCTGGTTTACTGTGGTATTGTTCCTGGCTGCACTTTTTGCAGCACAATTTGTTTGTTCTTCTGGCATTCCATGGCAATTTTAGTATTTTTCTGCAACACTATAAAACTATGGGTAACATTGCAAAGTATGAGTTTTCCACTTCATTGTGCTCATGAGGAATTTGTACATGGACCAAGAGGCAGTAGTTCAAACAGAACATGGGAACACTGAATGGTTTAAAATTAAGAAAGGTGTGCAACAAAGTTGTATTCTTTCACCATATTTATTCAACCTTTATGCTAAGCAAATAATCTGAAAAGCTGGGTTATATGAAGAAAAATGTGGCATCAGGATTGGAGGAAGACTCATTAACAACCTGTGATATGCAGATGATACAATCTTGGTTGCTGAAAGTGAAGGGGACTTAAAACAAAAGAACAAAGAGCACAGCCTTCGATATGGATTGCATCTCAATATCAAGAAAACAAAAATCCTTACCACTGGATCAATAAACAATATTCTTATCAACGGAGAAAAGATTGAAGTTGTCAAGGACTTCATTTTTCTTGGATCAACTATCAACATTCATGGAAGCAGCAGTCAAGCAATCAAATGATGTACTGCATTAGGCAAATCTGCTGCGCAAGACCTTTTTAAAGTGTTGAAAAGAAAAGATGTCAGCTTGAGGACAAAGGTGCGCCTGACCCAAGCCATGGTATTTTCAATAACATCATATGCATGCGAAAGCTGGACAGTGAATAATGAGGACTGTAGAAGAATTGACACTTTTGAATTATGGTGTTGGAGGAGAATATTGAAAGTGCCATCAGTTGCCAAAAGAATGTTTTGGAAGAAGTGCAGCAAGAGTGCTCCTTGGAGGCCAAGATGGCCAAACTTAGTCTCTCATACTTCGGACATATTGTTAGGAGGGACCAGTCGCTGGAGACAGATATCATATTTGGTATGATGGAAGGTCAGAGAAAAAGAGGAAGAACCCCCGACAAGGTGAATTGGCCAAGTGGCAGAATCAATGGACTCAAGAGTGGCAACAGTAGTGAGGTTGGCCCAGGACCAAGTCGTGTTTCGTTCTGCTGTGCATAAGGTTGCTATGAGTTGGTTCAGACTCAATGGCACCTAACAACAACAAATAAATCAGATACATCAATTCTTCTATAGTTTTCTTGGCCATTGTCTAACTTTCACATGTATGTGAGGCTATTAAAAATACCATGTTTTAGGTCAAGTATACCTTAATCCTCAAAATGATATCTTTCTTCTTGAGCACTTTAAAGAGATCTCTTACAGCAGATTTTCATAATACAATGTGTCTACTGATTTCTTGACTGCTACTTCCATGAGTGTTGATAGTTGGTCCAGCAAAATGAAGTCTTTGATCACTTCAATCCTTCCTTCATTTTCCATGATTGAAAATGATTGGTCCATTGGTGAGGATTTTTGTTTCTCTTTATATTGAGGTGCAATCCACACTGAAGTCTTTGATCTTCATCAGTAAGTATTTTAAGTCCTCTTTGCTTTCAACAAGTAAGACTGTGTCATCTGCATATTTCAAGTATGATCTTTGATTACATAGTGGTCTTACTCCAATCCTGATGCATTGGACTGTGAACCATGAGGTTGGCAATTAGAGCACACTAAACTTTCCTGAGGAGAAAGATAAGGTTTTCTGCTTCTGCAAATATTTACAATCTCAAAAAATATATACAGAGTCTCTGAGGAGTGATTAGGGTATGAAACGCTGACTTTGAGATTAGCAATCCAGTGCTTATCTTACAGA
This sequence comes from Chrysochloris asiatica, assembly GCF_000296735.1. Classification (NCBI taxonomy): domain Eukaryota; kingdom Metazoa; phylum Chordata; class Mammalia; order Afrosoricida; family Chrysochloridae; genus Chrysochloris; species Chrysochloris asiatica. The sequence goes on along the minus strand of NW_006408520.1, from coordinate 41,555,397 downwards.
GCAATATCAAAGCACTTTTGTCCTTATTGTTATATGTCATCAAGTAGGTTCCGACACATGGCAGCCCTGCATATGGTTTCTGATGCATGGCTGGTGAGTTTGAATCATGGGCCTTGCAGTTCAAACCAACCTTGTTGCTCAGGGGCTTATCCTACAGGCCTCATTAGGAATCCTAAGAGGATTTAGAGTGGCATAGATGATTTTTGTGGTGCTGCGGGATAATGTTCTGGACTATAAATTCAGTTTGAACTGCAAAGTCTAATCTGACACACATGGGTTATGATGAGATAGAATTGATTAAAAGGTAAGGGATTTTACATTGCATATATTATATTGGAGTTCTGGTGTAATCTTGTAGAATAAGTACTGGATTATTAACTACAAGGTCAGTGGTTCAAACCCAACAGCCATTTCTCTAAAACCCTATACAGGCTTGCTATGAGTTGGAACCGACTTCATAGCATTTAAAAATAACAGCATACTATATTCTAATTATCTGGTTACAAATCCCTGTTCTGTATCCCCTATTTTTTTTTTTTATCATTTTTACAGAATTTAAATTCATAATATTTTGAAATTTACATATTTTCAAACTTTTGAATTTAGCTTCCTTTTCATTTCTTATACATATATGTGGTCAGCCTTCTACTATAAACCACTGGAAATATATAGACTGCTTGAGGACAAATACACTATTTACTCCTATATAGCACAAATTCACAATTTTAAGCAGGTAGAATCAAAGAATAGGTACATTAAAAACATTCAATTTTGGTTTATTATATTTTGCTAAGCCATTTACCTTTATCTGCTCCATTTCCACATTGGAAAATAAGTATTAATGCTACATATCCTAAACATTCTCAAAATCTGGTAACAAAATATAAATATAGAGATGCATCTTCCCTCATCAATATAGCTAATGGGCATTTCTGAGGCACTACAAATTTATAAGCTTTTTTGTTTTGTTTTGGGGAAATGGTTATGTGTTAGAAATAAGGAAAATGACTTGGGAGAGTTTAGAAGGTCAGAACTTCCTGATCCCTGACAAACACTTATTAGTGAAAGTGAATTTTCAAGCTTTGCCACCTTGGGAACAATTAGACAAATAAATCCAGGCATTGAGAAAAAAACATAACATGAAAATTAGTATAGTTATCTTTCTATTCTCTTATTCTCTATTTTTATAGTTATCTAATTTATATATTTTAGCCATGGAGTTTCTTATATAGGTCTTTTGACTGGATACATTTAATACCAAAAGATATTTAGGATATTAAATAGTCATAATTTTAGAAAATCTATTATCCAGAGCATTTGATCAATATAATATTGTATAAGTAGAGATTAAGTGGAAAATTAATGTGATTATACAGATAATCTAAAGTGGGTGGGGAATTGTGGTAGGATTTGTGATTTAGAGGAATTAAATGTGTAATTTGATTGATATGTTTTTCTAATTTTCCAGTTTAGCTACAAAAACTACATTCTGTACTGACTCTACAGGCACTATCAAACTAATACTTCATTTTCTCATGAATGAAAAATAACTTACTGAATAATTTACTTCTTCATAGAAACATAAGACTAATGTTATTAGTTAATTCTCCACAATAAACATTTAAGGCTATGTTGTTTTTAATACAGTAACAATATTTTTTTTTAATTTTAGAGAAAATATGGAAGTATTATAATTCCTAAGGGAAATAATTTTTGTTACAAACTATCTTCTAGTTGTGTTCATAGATAAAACTAGTTTGCATTATTATAGTCATAAATGATATTATAGGCTTTATATATTTGAATTATTTTAAAACTTATTACATCAGTTTTGAATTATTAAAATAGTTCAAAATGTTTCACCCTGTGCCTTTTTGAAGTCCTGATGTTGCACTGTAGGGTAAGCACTGGATCACAAGGTCAGTTTGAACCACAAGGTCAGAGGGTCACACCCAACAGATGCACCTCGAAAACCCTACATAAAGTCACTATGAGTCGGAACTGATTCAATGGCACTTAATTACTTAACAGCAGCATGCCTTTTAAAATGAGACATAGAACACAAAGAGTTGAAAATGAGAGTTGAGTGTTTTCATGGTTTGTTGGCATCATAAATTCAAATAGAAAATAAAATATTTTCATATATTTAAAGAATCAACAAATATTTACTGATATGCATAATTATAGCAATTTTGGAAGCATGTGAGTTATGGGAATGAGTGATAGTAGACATGCTTACATATGATTGATGTATGATATATGAGTGCTTAAACACTATTTGTATAATAATATAGTTGAATAAAATGACCAAAATAATCATTGTACATTAGACACATGAACACATGTTATTCTATTAATGGACTCGACACAAGTGTCAATACTACAATATAAATTATACATTTGATAATCTCTTTAAAACCTCATTTTGGCATCCTGCAAAGTTGGAATGACAAACTAAACTCAAAGGATAAATGAAAGCAGTAAAAGGACATAATATACTCTACATAATATCAGTTAAAAATAGATTATAATGGTCCCTAATGAACAGATTATTGGTGTTATTCCCTTGGTAAAAATAAAACAAAGCAAAACTTTTACCATGGTTCATTTTTTTTTGCTACATTTGACAATTATTTTGTTTTGTTTGGTGGTAGATATATATATACATACCACCAATAAGGAAAAAGAAAATATTTTCTATATTTGAAAATTATTTATCCTCAGAATTAAGGGTTTAAGAATGGAATTTTAAAGATAATATTTCACATATCTTTTTGATGATGTAACAGTCTTGGGAGTGGGACAATTGGTAGTATATTTATAAAGAAAGAATGAGTTATGGCAGATGCCATTAGTATAACTTGATAATTGTCCATGATTTTAGGATTATTTTTGAATACCTTAATTATTTATCCCTATCAAAATATGTTGATTTACTCTAGAGGCAAGTGAATTAATTACTTGGTTGAGTAGAAAGAAAACTGCATTATCCTCTAACTATTTTTCATGATGTATCTGGCATAGCCATGCTTTTTCTTTGAATCCCAGGCAGCCAAATCAAAAAGTTGTTCAAAATGTCTATTCCACCAGTTTGTCTCCCAGACACTTTCAGTTATTTATTTGTTTGCTTATTTTCCTAAAAAGATAAACACATTTTTTTCTCTGTTAATATAATTGGAAGGTATGAAGAACTTCAGAATGAATATGGAGCTTGAGTAATTAACTCCCTTGTAACATGTACATTATTTAATAGTATAAAAGCATAATAGTCTTACAGATTCTAAACAAAATCAAATTTTACACACCCTTATTTAACATCTATATTATTTATTTTGACTTTGATTACATTTAATTCATGTTGTTTGACCAACAACTTATTCATACCAAATACCCCATTTAAACATTATTGTTAATTGCGGTCAAATTTTTTCTGACTCATAGGAACCCTGAATATGGTGTCTGAGGAATGATTGGTGAATTTGAAACACCACCCCTGTGGTTCAAACCGACCTTGCAGTACAATGCTTATCCTATAGCACCATACTAGGACTCCTTAAACAACATTATAGATGGCAATATACATAGACCTAATCAGATGGAATACACAGGGTTCAAATGGAGAAGAAATGATGGAGACGCTCAATATCATCAGCCAAAACAACATCAGGAGGCCATCTTTGGAATTTATCACAACTTGCTCATATGCAAGCTCAGACTGAAGCTGAAGAAACTTAAAACAAGTAAATTAGAGCCAAATATGACCTTAATATTGGAGTCCTGGTGTGGCACTGTGGGTTAATATGTCAGACTGCAAAACCATTTGAACTGCAAGGTCAGAGGTTCAACTGCTCTTTGGGAATCCTATACAGGGTGGTTATGGGTCAGATCCTACTCAACAGCACTCCACAACAACAACAACGTGACCCTAATATAATGTGCAAAGACATGGATTAGTTAAAAAATGAAAGAGAAGAGGATACTCAATACTAACCAAGCTGAAAGAGCTAAAGAATAAATTCAAGTCTCAATTTGCAATACTGAATAATTCTGTGGACAAAATATAGATTGGCGGAATATGAAGTTTTGAGGAAGACACATTAACAACCTGATATGTAAAGATTTAAGTGAATAGGACTTAAAATACTTACTGATGAAGATTAAAGACCACAACTTTAGGTATGAATGACACTGCAATGTAGAGAAAATAAAAATCCTCATCAAAGGATCAATAAATAACAGTGATAAATGGATAAAAGATTGAAGCTGTCAAAGACGTTGTTTTGCTTGGATCCTCTATCAACATTAATGAAAGCAGCAGTCCAAACATCAAAAGACGTATTGCATTGGGCAAATTTATTGCAAAAGATGTCTTTAAAGTGTTCAGGAACAAAGATGTTAGTTTGAAGACTAAAGTGTGCCTGACCCAAACCATGATATTTTCAATAGCCTCAAATGCATGTGAAATTTTGGCAACGAATAAGGAAGATATTAGAAGAATTGGGACATTTGAGTTATGGTGTTTGAGAAAAATATTAAAGGCACCATGGACTGCCAGAAGAACAAATAAATCTGTGTTTGAGGAAGTACAGCCAGAATGCCCCTAAGAAGCTCAGATGGCGTGATTTTCTCTCTCATAAATCAGACATATTATCAAGTGGGACCAGTTCCTGGAGGACTTCATACTTGCTAAAGTAGGGGATGAGTGAAAAAGAAGACGCCCAACAAGATGGATTGACACAATGGCATCAGCAATTGGCTCAAGTGTAATAAGGATTGTGAGGTTGGCACACGATTGGCAGAGTTTCATTCTGTTTGCATAAAAGGTCTTATGCATTGGAACCAACTCTATGGCATCTAACAAAAGCTTCTTTCACTGTTAGAACTAACCTTCTATTGAAAAAGAAAATGCTCTAAAAATGCTTTTCGAATTAGTTTGCCACTTCATCTTTCTTAAACTTCCAAGAAAATCCTTTTTTATATACAAGCAAGGAATTAAAAATACAAATAAATAATTATACAATTAATTAGATAGCCTGACAACCAACATAAATTTTAAACTTTAGCAGTTGTAAAACTCAATTCCTATTCTCATTTCAGTCATAATTATGGCTCATGCTAATATCATCAGGAAAAAATGCTAGTATTTCTAAAATTTCTGATTTTGTTCTAGGATGGTCATGATTTAAGTTTCAGTCCACTGTCATTAAAACATATAATTTTCATTTAGAGTGGAAATTCCCAACCTGACTATGCTGCTTCCTAAAAATTCATATTAGAATGCAACTCCTAGACCTAGTGCTTATCCCTTCAGGTTATATCACCTCTCATAAGTATGTGAGTCTCAATTAAGAAAGAAAATGTGGTCTGGCAAAAATGCTTGATTTTGAAATTTAAGTCTGTCACTTTTTGTCTAGGTATAATTAGTTGTTCAGTTTTGTCATAAGTACTATTGGGATACAGCAGATTTCATGCTACAATTATAAATAAGGATACCATAATCACAATACTTCTCATTCAAAGTCTCACACAAAAATGAGTTCTTTATTCTCCTCTTTCTCTTTGAGACCATGAGATTGAAAAAATGTATTTACTAAATTGCACTGTGTTTAATGTTTGCACGTTAATACCCATAAATCTAAGTGTTTTGGAATGAATTAAATAAAAAGCATATAGGTTTGTGTGGGGTGTTATGGGTTAATGGAATACAAAAAGCAGTTTATGCAAATATTGCTGTTGCTGTTGTTAAGTGTTGTTAAGTGCTATCAAATTGGATCAGACTCATAGCAACCCTGTATAGGTTTTCCGAAGAACAACTGCTGGTTTTGAACTTCCGACCTTGTGGTACACAGTCCAGTTCTGATTCTACAGTGCCACAATATGATATTTTTATAAGACCATATTTCTAGGCATTTTGTCAAGAGATTCTATTTTACTTTGAAAAATATCAAGAGGCTGTTGTTGTTGTTAAGTGCCGTAGAGTCAGTTCTGACCCATAGCAACTCTGTATAGGGTTCCGAGGAGCAGGTGGTGATCTTGAACTGCCGACCTTGCAGTTCAAATGGGCTTTGTAGTCTGATGCATTAACCCACAGCGCTACACCAGAACTCCATCAAGAGGCTATTGTTGTTGTTAAGTGCCAAAGAGTCGGTTCCGACTCACAGCAAGCCTGTAAAGGGTTTCCGAGGCTATAAATCTTTACTGGAGCAGAAAGCCTCATCTTTCTCCAGCGGAACAGCTGGTAGTTTCCAACTGCTGACCTTGAAGTTCGCAGCCCGATTCGTAACCACTAAGCTACCAGAGTTCCTTTAGTGTTGTTGTAGTTAGGTG
>NW_006408520.1:41546893-41548500 GCF_000296735.1 Chrysochloris asiatica | reverse complement strand
GTTGATAGTTGATCCAAGAAGAATGAAGTCCTTGACAACTTCAATCTTTTCTCCTTTGATAAGAATGTTGTTTATTGGTCCAGTGGTGAGGATTATTGTTTTCTTTACATTGAGATGCAAATGCACACTGAAGGCTGTGCTCTTTGATCTTCTTCGGTAAATGTTTTAAGTTCTCTTCACTTTTAGCAAGCAAGGTTGTATCATCTGCATATCACAGGTTGTTAATAAGTCTTCCTCCTTAGGGTCACATAAAAAAAACAGAGATAAGAATTAGGTTAAATGGTTTCTTTTTTCATATGATGTTGTTATTGGGTGTCATTGAGTCAGTTCTGACTCACAGTGACTCTATGCACAACAGAATGAAACATTGTCCAGTCCTAGGCTATCCTCATTATTGTTATGTTTGAGCCCATTGTTGCTACCACTATGTCATTTCATTTCATTGAGGGTCTTCCTGTTTTTCACTGATCCTTCACTTTACCAACCATGTTTTCCTTCTCCAGGGAATGACCCTTCTTGGAAAGGTGTCCAAATGATGAGACAAAGTTTCATCATGCTTACTTCGCAGGAGCAGTCTGTATGCACTTCTTTAAAGACAGATAAATTTGTTCTTCTGGCAATTCATGGTACTATCAATATTCTCCAACACCATAATTTAAATGCACAGACTTTTTTTTAAGTCTTTCTTTTTCATTGTCCAAATTTTGTATGCATATGAGGTGATGGAAAATATCATAGGTTTGGGTCAGACACACCTTAATCCTGAAAGTAACATCTTTGCTCTTTCATACTTTAAAGAGGTATTTTGCAGTAAATTCTTCAAATGCAATACAAATGTTGATTTCTTGGCTGCTGCTACCATGAGTAATGAATGTGTGGTGTTGCTGTTGTTGGTGGTGTACTGTGTAGTTGGTTCTGACTCATACCAACCCTGCATAGGGTTTCTGAGTCTGTAAATCTTTATAGGAGCAGAAAGCCTCATCTTTTCTTCACAGAACAACTGTTATTATCAAACTGATGATCTTGTGGCTAGCAGCCTGACTCATAACCACTATGCTACCAGAGCTCCTTATTGAATGTGTATTCATGCAAAAAGACATGTGAGGTCATTTAAGACTTTTCTTCATTTATCATGTTGCTTTCATTGTTGGTGTCAAATACATCTTGGCTGAAAGCAAAGAATATCAGAAAGATGTTTACTTGTGCTTTATTGACTATGCAAAGGCTTTTGATTGTGTGGATCATGACAAGCTCTGGACAACATTGTGAAGTATGAGTATTCTGGAACACTTAATTGTGCTCATGAGGAATATGTACCTGGACCAAGAGGCAGTTGTTTGAACAGAACATGGCAATACTGAATGGTTTTAAATTAAGAAAGGTGTATGACAAGGTTGTATTCTTTCACCATAGTTATTCAACCTGTATCCTGAGCACATAATCCGAGAAGCTGGGTTATATGAAGAAAAAAAACCTGGCATCAGGATTGGAGGAAGACTCATCATTAACAACCTGCATTATGCAGATGATAGATCTTTGCTTGCTGAAAGTGAGGAGGACTTAGAACATTTACTGATGAAGATCAAAGAGCACAGCCTTCAATATGG
>NW_006408520.1:41544462-41546288 GCF_000296735.1 Chrysochloris asiatica | reverse complement strand
ATTGGGCAGTGTTTTGTTCTGCTGTGCATAAGGTCACTATGAGTTGGGACTGACTTGATGGCACCTAACAACAACAACAATTTATTGTATAGTCGTCTCTTATGCTGTCTAAAGAAGGTATTTGAAACGAACAAATCATGGCTTTTGCAGATTTCTATCATGCATTCTCCTACATCATTTCTATCACCAAAGCCATATTTTTCAACTACTGATCCTTCTTCTTTGTTCCCAACATTTGCATTTCCATCACGAGTAATGATCAATACATCTTGATTGCATGTTTGATCAACTTCACATTGAAGAAGTTGGTAGAATTCTTCTATTTCATCCTCCCTAGCTTTACTGGTTAGTGCGTATATTTGAATAATAGTGGAATTAACTGGGCTTCCCTGCAGGCTCATGGATATTATCCTATTACAGACATCGTTGTACCTCATGACTGATCTGGATCTGTTCTTTTTGACAATGAATGCAACACCATTCGTCTTTAATTTGTCATTCCCAGCATAGTAAACCATGTGGTAATCAGAATCAAAATGGCCAATACCAGTACATTTCAGCTCACTAATGCCTAAGATATTGATGTTTATGCGTTCCATTTCATTTTTGACAACTTCCGATTTTCCCAGGTTCATACTTTGTACATTCCATGTTCCAATTTTCAATGGATGTTTAGAGCTGTTTCTCTTCATTTTGATTTGTGCCCCATCATCAAATGAAGGCCACGTGGGCTTTTCTTCCACGTGCTTACTACATTCACGTCATCATGGTCAACTCTACTTTGAGAGGCAACTCTTCCCCAGTCACATTTTGAGTGCCTTCCAACCTGAGGGGCTCATTTTCTGGCACTATATCTGCTATTCATAAGATTGGTGGTAGAACATATAATGGGCAGTTATGATAGCTTCTTAGACATAAGCAAAATTTTGATGGAATGAATTGTTTTTCATGGGGAATCAGAACCATGGTCTCTGGGGACACCAATATCAACTGACATAACACAGTCAACAAACATAATGTTCTACATCCTACTTTGGTGAGTATTGACTAGTGTCTTAGAAGCTCATGAGCCACCAACAGAGGTGCAATTATTGGTTTCCCCTTGTCCAGATGAAAGCAAATTAAAAAAAAAAATAAAGACACTTAGAAATGATTAATCCAATGAACTAATGGACATCATGAATGTTAATATCCATGAGTCTGAGACCAGAAGAACTGTTGTTGTTGTTGTTATGTGCCGTGGAGTCGGAACCGACTCATAGCGACCCTGTACAGGGTTTCCGAGGGTGTAAATCTTTACGGGAGTAAAAAGCCTCATCTTTCTCCCGCGGAGCAGCTGGTAGTTTCGAACTGCTGACCTTGCGGTTTACAGCCCGATTCATAACCACTACGCTGGACATCATGAATGTTAATATCCATGAGTCTGAGACCAGAAGAACTAGATGATGCCTATTTATCACTATCAAACATTCTAAAAGGAATCATATTAGATGTTCCTAGATAGAATGGGAGAAAATGTGGAACAAATTTTAAAATAGCAAAGCAGAAAAATATACCAGGATTTCTGATCGGATAGAGACTGATGGAAATCCCGAGACTGTGGCCCTTAGTCACTCTTCAGGTCAGGTAATGTACTAAGCCCACTGTCTCAATTTTAAGCCACACGATAGTCTTGTTTGTAAGAAGATCAATAACATCAGTGAAATGTGTACATGTTAGAATAATCAACTCTTCAAGATTAAAAAAAAAAAAAAATGGCAGCATTTACCCAAGACCAAAGTTCAGAAGGATTAAGAAAGAAGAAGAATGGAAAAAGGAAACATAGG
>NW_006408520.1:41541107-41543703 GCF_000296735.1 Chrysochloris asiatica | reverse complement strand
GAGGCTGTAAATCTTTACGGAAGCAGAAAGCCTCATCTTTCTCCCGTGGAGCAGCTGGTAGTTTCAAAGTGCTGACCTTGTGGTTCACAGCCCGATTCGTAACCACTATGCTATAAAACCCAGTTTCTGGAATACAATTCTTTGATCAGGACAGCCTGTACTCAGCCATGCTCATAGGTACACCTCTAATTGGGCTTTAGCCTCTTTCCCCTCAACCCTGTAATCCTCAAGTCACTGCCTTGTTACAGCAGGTGCTAAAATGATTTTTATTGTTGTTACTGTTGAGTCGGTTCTGACCCATAGGTTTTCCGAGGCTGTAAATCTATATGGGAGCAGAAAGTCTCATCTTTCTCTCACAGAATGGCTGGTAGTTTTGAACTGCTGACCTTGACGTTTGCAGCCCAATTTGTAAGGTCCAATTTAAAGGCATCCCACTCTCCGGAAACCTCATACCTGAAGGCACTTAGTACTCCTACTCTATGAACTAGGAACCCTGAAATGCTATTTCCCATCAGTCTTCTGGCTCTACGACTGCTGTTAGTCTGCCACTGCATCTGGGTGTCTCTCATCGTTTCCAGCATTATTATTATTTTTTTTTCTATATTTATGCCTGGTTTAGGGGGACTTCTGTACAGGGATGCTGGGCCCAAAAGTCATGCTCCACTTCTGTCTCTTCTTTATTGCTATCGTGAGATCTCCTGTTCTGCTCTTGGGATGGATCACTGAGTAGTGAGATAGCAAAACAGATCGAATGACTCCTTAGAGTTATAAAAAGTTATCTGTTTGGTCCCAATCCACAAGGATACCGTGTACCTCATCTCTATTATCAGCAACATATCTAATTCTCTGGATGGACCAAAAGAAGTTTATTTGCATAATTCTACCTAGCCATTTAGTAGGTGTAGGATAAGCACTGGACCACAAGGTTGGTTTGAGCAAGATCAGCATTTCAAATTCATGTGCCACACCTCAGAAACCCTATGCAGGGTGGTTCTGAGTCAGAACCAACTTGACAACACTTAACAACAAACTACAAAAAAGACTGTGGATAGAAGTCTTTCACGCAGTTAATGATGTTTTAAGATTTGAATTTTCTATTGTTGAAAACTGATTTTCCATATATTCAGCTATCATCATTTATTTTTTATTCTTGCATTATATTATTATGTATATTTTTCCAATACATTTTTAACACCACACAATTCATCTACAGCTGCTGAAAGAAATTATTCTAATTTAAAATCAAATCAGATAACAAATAATAAAATGAAAACATTTGAATATATTATAGTAAAGTTACTTTTGCTGTTGTTGCTAAGTGCTATTGAGTAAATTCAAAGTCATTGTGATTTTGTATAGGGTTTCAGAGGAATAGCTGGTGAATTTGAACTACCAAATTTGCTGTCCAGTTGCATAAGTCCAGCCATTAATATACTGTTTAAATATTGTGTCCATCATTCATCTGTCAGTTTGCCATACTTAGTGGCTTATGAGCTCCTGTGATGTTGGCAGCTATGTCATCAGCATTTCAAACACCAGCAGGGTCACCCATGGTGAACAAGTTTCTGCAGAACTTCCAGAATAAGTTAGAGTAGGAAGAAAGAAAAGCAGATGACTTCTGATTGGTTAACCACTGAAAACTTCATGACTAACAGTGGAATACTGTCTGGTATAGTGACATAAAATAAGTTCATCAGGTAAAAGAATCTCAGTTATTGCGGATAGCTGCCTCCAAAAAGTAGAATTGAACTTAATAATGTGGACAAAGTAAAACTTTTGGAATCCTCATTTGCTAATGGACCAAAATTCAAAATTTAAAGTAGCTGCAAACATTCATTAATAATTAGAATATGGTATTATGAGGTATGAGTCTAGTGAAATTGAAAGACATCAAAAATAAAATGAAAGGCATAAAGATTATCCTAGGCATTTGTTATTGTTGTTAGGTACCATCACATCAGTACTGATTCATAGTGACCCTATGCACAGCAGAAGGAAATACTGCCCGATCCTGGGCCAACCTCACAACTGTTGCCACACTTGAGTCCATCGATGCTGCCACTTGGCCAATCCATCTCATTGGGAGTCTTCCTCTTTTTCTCTAACCCTCCACCTTAGGAAACATGGCATCCTTCTCCAGCCACGGTCCCTCCTAATAATATGTCTGAAGTATGACAGATGAAGTTTGGCCATCTTGGCCTCTATGGAACACTCTGGCTGCACTTCTTCCAAAATGGATCTGTTGGTTCTTTTGCTAGCCCATAGCACTTTCAATATTCTCCTCCAACACCATAACTCAAAAGCATCAGTCTGTGGTCTTCCTTATTCACTGTTCAGCTTTCGCATGCGTATGAGGTTATTGAACATACCATGGCTTGGCTAAGGCTCATCCTTAGTTCTCAAGCTGATATCTTAGCTCTTCAAAACTTTAAAAAAGTCTTGGGCAGCAGATTTGCCTAATGCAATACATCATTTGATCTTCTTATTTCTGTTTCCATGAGCATTGATAGTTAATTCAAGAAGAATGAAGTCCTTGACAACTTCAATCTTTTCTCTGTTGATAAGAAAGGTTGTTCATTGGTCCCGTGGTTAGGAT
>NW_006408520.1:41539624-41540550 GCF_000296735.1 Chrysochloris asiatica | reverse complement strand
ATGTTCTGTTCTAACAACTGCCTCTTGGTACAGGTGCAGATTCCTCATGAGCACAATTAAGTGTTCCAGAATACTTGGACTTCGCAATGCTGTCCATAGCTTGTCAAGATCCACACAATCGAAAGCCTTTGCATAGTCAATAAAGCACTGGTAAACATCTTTCTGATAGTCTTTGATTTCAGTCAATATCCCTCATTCCACAGCCTTTTCTGAATCTGGCTTAAACCTCTGGAAGTTCTCTGTCAATGTATGTTGCCGCTGTTTCTGTATTACCTTTAGTAAAACTTTACTTATATGGGAGAGCAAAGAGATTGTCTGATGATTTCTGCATTCCATTGGATCACCTCTTTTTGGAATGGGCACAAATATGGATCTCTTCCAATCAGTTGGCAATTTAGTTGTCTTCCAAATTTCTTGGCAGAGATAAGTGAGTACCTTCTGTGCCGCCTCATTTTCTTGAAAGATTTCAATTTTTATTTCATCAATTCCTGGTTCCTTGTTCTTTGCCAATTCCTTCATGCACCTTGGACTTCCTCCCTAATTATCATTGGCTCTTGATCATATGTTACCTCTTGAAACGGTTGAACACTAACCATTTCCTTTTGGTAAAGTGACTCTGTGTATCCCTTCCATCTTCTCTTGTTGCTTTCTGCACCATTCAATAATTTGCCCAGAGAATCTTTAAATATCAAAAGTCGAGGCTTGAATTTTTACTTCAGTTTCCCCAGCTTGAGAAATGCTGAGTGTGTTCTTTCTTTTTGGTTTTCTGATTCCAGATTTTTGCACATTTTATTGTAATATTTGGTTTTATCTTCTCAAGCTGATCTTTGAAAATTTCTGTTAAGCTCTTGGACCTCATCATTTCTTCCATTTGCTTTAGCACCTCTACACTGGAGAGCAAGTTTCAAGGTCTCTTATGACATACA
>NW_006408520.1:41538369-41539372 GCF_000296735.1 Chrysochloris asiatica | reverse complement strand
CTCTATTGCTCCATGTAATTGTCTCTGCCTCCATCTCTGCTGTCACTGTTTCTCTGCGTACTGTTCTGCTCTCTGTAGACTGCAAAGTTAATCACTCCCTTCCTTGCTATAAAACGTCTACCTTTACTTTTCCAACCCTCACAATCGTCCTGATAACAATTATTCACTATTTTATCATAAGAGACCTATCCGCATCTCATTCCATCAACCCCACTTAGACAGATTGGATACTAGTCAGTGGAGATTCTACCTTCCTCCACACCCTCTGGATCTAGGCTCCCTCTTGAAAGCTTGTAAGCCAGCCAGCTCTTGCCTTTGAAGCCCTCCCCTCCCCATTTTATGTAGCCAATGTCCAAGTTGCCCATCCCTGTCTACTGGAGGGGTGGGAATATCCCTTGCTGTAAAGATTTGCTCCTTCTTTTGAGCTACGGCATCCATAGGTGTAGGTGAAGTTCATCAAATTGTATCAGATTACTCTTTTTTTCCCTCTTCTTTCTTCTTCTACTTGAGCTTTGATCATACAGTCATGGAAGACAGATCAGGTGTGTATTAACTGCAAATGTGGGTGTTCTTGTGCATATGCCCTCTCTTCTTTTCAACTGGATGCTTCACTCTCCACTCTAGTCCTCTGTGGCTATGTCACTGACTCTGACCCCAAGAGTCCCCAGGTCTTGCCACACTTCTGGCCAACCAGGTCTCCACCATGGTTCAAAGGAGTCTATTGAATGTTGTAGGGCTTAGGTTGCAGCTTCATTGCTGTTTTTCCCTCACTTCCCTTTACCGGTGATGAACGTGTTCACCAATCAGAGTATTTATTCCCATTGAGTCTTAGTCTTGAAAGGGGGTTTGTTCTGAGGAGACCCGACCACTTGCCTTGCTATCTCCTAGGTGAGCAACTTGCTTGTTCTTAAAGTAATCAGTTTGTCTGCCTATATTGTTTTGTATTTTTCCTGTCAGTCTTTCTTTCAAGAATTATGTTCTGTTCTTCTAGCCACTCCAGGCT
>NW_006408520.1:41536215-41537234 GCF_000296735.1 Chrysochloris asiatica | reverse complement strand
ATGAACATTTCTTCATATGTTTGTTGGCTGCCTGGATCCTTGGTGAAGTTTCTGTTAATATCAGGAATGCATTTTTAAATTGGGTTATTTGCTTTTTCTTGTAGAAGTGTTGTAGTTTCCTAAATATTTTAGAAATAAGTCTCTTGTCTGAAGCGTCATTGCAAAATATTTTTTTCCATTCTGTGATTTCCCTTTTTACTCTTCTGGTGAAGTCTTTTGATGTGCATAAGTTTTTAATTTTTAGTATGTACCACTCATCTATTTTGTCTACTTTTGTTTGTGTACTTTTCTAAATGTGTGATAGTCTGTGTATTCCCTGACTTAGTACCCTCACATTGGTCCCTACTTTTTCATTGATGGCCTTCGTAATTCTGGGATTCGCATTTAGGTCTTTAATCCATGTTGAGTTGGTTTTTGCATAAGGTTGACGTGAAAATCTTGTTTCAATCTTTTGCATATCACCTTCCAGTTCTTCCAGCACCATCTATTGTAGAGACTATCACCTCCCCATGCTATATATTTAGGTATTTTGTCAAAAATCAGTTGGTTCTATGTAGATCGGTTAATTTCTGGATTCTCGATTCTGCTCCATTAATCTTTGCATCTTTCATTGTACCAGTACCAAGCTTTTTTTGATCACTATAGCTGTGTAGAAAATTTTGACGTTGGGGAAATGAAAGGTCACCAACCTTATTGTTCTTCTTAAGGCATGCTTTGTTTATCCTGGATCTCTTTCCTTTCCATATAAAGTTTGTAATTGTTTTTTCCATCTCTTTGAAGAATATTGTTGGAATCTGGATTTGAATTGCTTTATATGTGTAAATTGCTTTGGACAGTATTGACATTTTCACAATGTTAAGTCTTTCTATCCAGCAGCAAGGTACATTCTTCCATTTTTGTAAATCTCTTTTGGTTTCTTGTAGTAGTGTTTTGTAGTTTTCTTTGTATAACTCCATTATTTCTCTGGTTACATTTATTCCTAGATATTTCATCCTTTGGGTGGCTATTGTAAATGGTAT
>NW_006408520.1:41533675-41535210 GCF_000296735.1 Chrysochloris asiatica | reverse complement strand
TTTCAAATTTGTTGGAGTACAACTTTTCATAGTATTCTGTTATTATGCTTTTGATTTCCTTTGGTTCCTTGTGACATTGCCAGTGTGGTTTGTAATGTGTATTATTCGTGTCTTTTTCCTCTTTTCTTTTGTTAGGTTAGCCAATGGTCAGTCAATTTTGTAAATCTTTTCAAAGAACCAGCTTCTTGTCCTGTTGAGTGTTTCTATTGCTTTTTCTGTTTCTATCTCATTTATTTCTGCTCTAGTCTTTTTTATTTCTTTTCTTTTGGTGGGTGCATGTTCCCCTTATTGGTCCATTTAGAATTGTTATAAGTGCTGTGTTAATGTATTAATTTTGCTTCTTTCTTCTTTTTGGATGTGTGCATTTATTGCAATAAATTGTCCTCTCAGCACTGCTTTCACCATGTCACAAAGATTTTGGTTTGTTGTGTTTTCGTTCGCATCTATTTCTTGGAACTTGTGAATTTATGTTTAATTTCTTATACTACCCAGTCACTTTTCAACAGGGTGTTATTCAGTTTCCATGTGTTTGACTTGATTTGCTTGGTCTTCCTATGGTAGATTTCTAATATGATAGCATTGTGGTCTGAAAAGATGCTTTGTAGTATTTTCATATTTATAAATTTATGTAGATTTGTTTTGTGACCTAAGACATGGTCTGTTCTGGAGAATGTTCCATGTGCACTGGAAAAGAATCTGAATTGTGCTGTTGTTGGGTTGAATGTTCTGTACACATATATGAGATCCCGTTGGCTGATTGTGTTATTAATTCTTCTGTGTCTTTGTCAAGTTTCTTTCTTGTTGCTGCATCCATTTTTGAAAGTGATGTATTAAAATCACTCACTGTTATTGTAGAGTCATCAATTTCTGTCTTTAAAACTATTAGTGTGCTTTATATATTTTTGAGTTCTTTCATTGGGAACATAGATATTTATTATGGTTATGTCATCTTGTTAAATTGTCCCTTTAATCATGAAATAATGTCCATCTTTATCTGCTATGCTTGTTTTTCCTAAAACTTTATTTTATCACAGATTATTGCTGTACTCCTTTTCATTTTTTATTGCAATTAGCTTGGTATATTTTTTCCATCCTTGACTCTGTGTGTGAGATGTATCTCTTGCAGACAGCATATTGAAGAATCTTGTTTTCTTATATAATTCTGCCACTATCTGTCTCTTAACGGGTGCATTTAATCAGTTTACATTCAGTGTAATTATTGATACATATGGATTAATTGCTGCCATTATTATTATTTTTTTTTGTAGTGTTGTTGCTTTCTTGGTTCTGTGTGTCTTCCTTTGTTGAGTTCATGCTTTTTGTGTTTTTTCCTGTGAGTTTCCTCATAGTTTTAATGTGTTCAGGTTCTTCTTGGATTTTCTTTTTTAGTATGTTGTGAAGTGTTAATGTTCTTTGAGGTTGCCTTATAGTCCATTAACTTTTCTCTCCATTAAGTGCAGTCTATTTTATCCTGTAATCGACCTGACTTTCTCACCATCTATATCTGTTTCTATGTGTTTACCTTCTTCTACATT
>NW_006408520.1:41519663-41523758 GCF_000296735.1 Chrysochloris asiatica | reverse complement strand
ATCCGGAAGCTCATCTGAAACCACCACTCATCTGTCAGTTTGTAGTACTGTGGTGGCTTGTGAGTATCTGTTCAGCTCTTTTACTTCAACATTTCTTCTAGTCACTTTAGCTTCTCTACTTCCAGAGCAAATTTCCATATTTCTGACATCCAATTTTTTCTTTTCTTTCATTCCTGTCTTTTTAATGACCTCTTTCTTTGCTCATGGATAAAGTTCTAGATGTCATTGCACAACTCATCTGGTCTTCAGTTATTAGTATTCAGTATGTCGAATATATTCATGAGATGGTCTCTAAATTGACATGGGACATATTCAAGGTCATATTTTGACTCCCTTTGATTTGTTACAATTTTGTTAAACTTCATGCTGATCTTGCATATGAGCAATTGATGAGCCGTTTCATGGTTGTCTCTGAGCCTTGTTTTTGTTAATGATATTGATCTTCCCCATCACCTTTTCCCACAGGTATAGGCAGTTGGATTTTTGTGCTTTCCATCTGACGAGGCCCAGGTGCATGGTCATTATTCATTTTGTTGCAAAAAGGGCATTTCCAATTAATAAGTCATTTGTCTTGCAAAATCATGTGATCCCGAAAATCATTTCTATTGCCAAGGCCTAATTTTGCAACTACTTATCCTTCTTCTTTGGTTCCAACTTTTTGCAGTCCAATTACCAATAATTATCAATTCATCTTGATTATATGTTTGATAAATGTCACACTGAAGAAGATGACAGAGTTTTTCAGTTTTTTCTTCATGGGTTTTAGTGGTTGGCATATGAATTTTAATAACAGTCATATTAGCTGGTCTTCCTAATAGATGTATGCATAAATCTTGAGATGAACTTTTTGACGATGGGTGCCATGCCATTTGTCTTTCATATCATAGTAAACCATAAGATTGTCAGTTTCAAAGTAGCCGGTACCAATCCACTTCAGCTCATTAATTCCAATTATTGATTTTTATGTGTTCCATTTTACTTTGATGAATTCCAGTTTTTGTTTATTTGCATTTCATACATTCCAAATTCCAATTAGGAATAGATATTTGCAGCTGTTTTTTCTATTTTTAACTTGTGTCCCATAAAAAAGTTAAGATCCCCAAATATCTGCTTCATAATTAAAATCAACTGTACTATGAAAGGAAGCTCCTCTTAATTTATTTTGAACACCTTACAACTTGAGGGGTCATCTTGTAGCATTCTATCAGAAAATGTGTTGCTGTTATTCATAAGGCTTTGTGTGGGTAACATTCAGAAGTGGTCTTTCCTTCTCCTAGACTGCCTTAGAAACTCTGCTAAAACTCTTCTAAAATCCACCATAGGCAACTTTACTGGGCTTTGAAATATTGGTGACATAGCTTCCAGCATCACAGCAATACACAAACAACCACTATAGGACAAACTGACAAATTGTTGTACATTCCACTAAGCATATATTCCACTTCATTTGCACTTCACAGATGATATTTATATAAATGACTCATTTATGCTACTTGTGTATATTTAGCACATTAATAATCATGCATAGTGGTGGTGGTGATGGTTGTGTACTGTCAAATCTGTTTCAACTCATAGTGACCCCTTATAGGGTTTCTGAAGTTGCAATTGTTTATGGAACAGAAAGCTTCATCTTTCTCCCTTGTAGTGTCTAGTAAATTCAAACTGTTGACCTAGCAATTAGCAGCACAACTCATAACCCACTATGCTACCAGGATTCCTTCCATCATGCCTAAACAGTACGAAGTATCTTAGAGAGTAATGCCCAATAAATTCAAGTTTTTTTCTGTTGCTTTGGGAAGTTTATATTAATAGGTTTCTGATTATCACTGACTTTGTTTAAACACTGTTTACACCTGTTAAAAATTGTACTGCCTAAGAATCCTTTCATGCTTAGAATAAACCAGAAAAAAATCAAGCCTCAACTCTCACACTGAAAGTTTCTATAGGTAAAATACTAAAGGATGCAAGAAACATCAAAAGATGAAAGGAATATTCAGATTCATATAACAAAGGGAAATGATCAATGTGGTAGCATATTTCAAATGGTAGCATATGATCAAGAACTGATGGCATTGAGGGAAGAAGTCTGAGCTTCACTGGAGACTGTGGTAAAAAAAACAAGATTCTAGGAAATGATGGAATATAAATTACAATCAACAAACTATTGCAGCACTGGAGGCCTGCCATTCATCTATGCCAAGAAATTTGTAAGACAGCTATCTGGCCAACTAACTGAAAGATTTATGTCCATTAAAGACCTCCTTACATGTTAAAAAAGATGAAGATGTCACTTTGAGGACTAAGATGTGCCTGACGAATGTCATGATACTTTCAATTGCCTCATATGCACATGAAAGTTGGAGAGTGAATAAGGAAGACCATAGAAGACCATGTCTGTCTTGGAATATGTATAACTGAAAGTTTCCACAGAAGTGAAAATGGTGCGACTTCATGTTTTGCATTTTAGATATGTTGTTAGGAAGGACCAGGTCCTTGGAAAGGACATCATGCTTGGTAAAGTTGGAGTGTCAGCAAAATAGACAATGGACTTCAACAACATGGATTGTCAGAGTGGCAACAACAATGGACTCAAGCACAAAAACAATTATGATGATGGTGCAGTACTGGGTAGTGTTTCATTCTGTTTTGCATATGGCCACTATGATCTTGACAGCCCTAATATATAACAACAGATATACACAAAAGCACATCAGCTCATATCTTTAAAGAATTGTAAGAGTGATCATAGCAACATAATCAATAATAATAAAACAGAGTGAGGTGAATTTATATATAAGTTCTGTATATATATATAATAAAATGCTAATGATATAGTTGGGAGTGTGATGACTCTGTAGAATAAACACTGAACTGTAAGCATCAACAAACCTGGTGGTTTGAGCCCACTAGCCACTCAACAGAAGATGAGGCTTTCTGCTATCTCACATATTTACTGCCTAACAAACCTTATACTGAGTAGCTGTAAGTCATAACTGATTCTAAGACACTTAATAATGATGATATAGTATTTTAAATGAATGACCAAGACTACTTCAATTAATAAAGTAGAATCTCTAGTATTTTGAGTGACAATGTAAGTTTCGTATAATGATTAATGAAATGAGACATTTAAAAATTTTGATCTTGAATCATAATGGAAACTATATAAAGGACATTAATAGAACAATCTGATACATTTAAATTTGAATCATAAAGTTCAAAATTGGATGTAATAATTAAGTCTCGAATGGATTTGTTACTTCTTTGGAGACACAAGCATTTAAGTTGTGAAGTTCACGTTATCTAACAGCAGAACTTCCCAGAAATAAAAGTAAGATCTCTAGAAATCATGATTAGAATAAGATTATGATAAAGCTATTTAAAAAAAAACAGATAATTATACCGATGCAGCTGCAATGTGCATGGAGGACACACATGACCTATAATCATAGAATACAAATTAAAAAAAAATATTTTTGAAATATTTACAAATAACAATGAAATCATAATTTATTCAAAAACACAAAATAAGTGACATTATTTAATTATAGTTTGGTGAAAATAATATCAGCAATAAAATCTGAAAATATCATTCACATCAAGTATAGCCAGAGTGCTCCTTAGAAGCAAGGATGTACTTTGGACATATTATCAGGAGGAAACAGTTTTTGGAGAAGGACATCATTCTTGGAAAAGTGGAGTAACAATGATAAAGAGGAAGACTCTAACAATGATTGATACAGTGGCAACAACAATGGTCTCAAACATAACAACAATTATGAAAATGGCACAGGACTAGACATTGCTTTACACTGTTGGGCCTAGTGTCACTATGAGTCAGAACACTACACAGGGTTACTATGAGTCAGAACAGAAAGAAACATGGCTGTGATCTCCCACAAATAAAAAAGAATGATCCACTCTCTTAATATTTCATCTTCTCACTGTGACTTCCTTTTCTTTTAGGATAGAATGAAGATTCACATGATGACTATGCAAAGGCATTTGGCTGGACAGAACTTGACAAACTGTGGATAACATTATGAAGAATTGGAATTCCAGAACACTTTATTGTGTTCATTAGGAAACTGTACA
>NW_006408520.1:41517968-41518568 GCF_000296735.1 Chrysochloris asiatica | reverse complement strand
AATGAAACCCCACCCCATCATGTGCCATTCTCAAATTGTTGTTACACATGAGCCTGTTGCTGTGCCACTCTTTTGCTGAGCATCCAAGTGCCTGGGAAACCCATGAATCCTTGCCATATTAACAACTGAAGTTTAGCTTACTCTTTTACTGTCCTTACATGACAGTCTATCCATTAAGAATTATATTGTCAGGCACTCGTCTTTCTTATTACAGGCACCCCAAATACCACTAGTAACACGACAATCTCTCCCAAGAGAAATTCTCCAAGCACTTCCACTCAGGTGCACTGCCATACCTAACCAGTAAAATTACTTAGCAAGCATCCATGGGGTTAGGTGAGATACAAATAACCTTATGTAGTTAGCACTCCCAATATTTACATAGTTATTTTAGAGCCCACTTATTAGTGTTCTACTTTACACCACAGAAGCAGTTGAAAACTCTCTAAGGTGTATACCTATATTGGAGAATATAGAAATCAATCATTGTGAGCCTATGAGAAAGTACTTTGTGAGTTTTCCATGTTAAGCCCCAGATCACCACAGCAAAGCTAATATTGCAATAAAGTGAGTCACAGAGATTGGTTGGTTTCCCAGTGC
>NW_006408520.1:41515951-41517558 GCF_000296735.1 Chrysochloris asiatica | reverse complement strand
TCAACTAAGTGAGGCCCAATAAAATTACTAAGCCTGTATTATAATACTGGTGGGGGAAATTAGTTTGAAAGACCAGACAGTTTTTATTGTTTTATTTTAGTACACACTGGAGGAGAATAGGGGAAATTGGTGATTCATCTTTAAAATATGCGAGTAATTATTATCTACTGTGGCACCATAGGATAAGAACTTGATCTCAAGTTCTACCTGAATTACAAGGTCAGTGGTTCAAACTCAACAGCCACTCCTAAGAAACCGTAGACAGGGTCACTATGAGTCGGAACCAACTCCATGGCTTACTGAACAACAACAACTTATGAGGAGAATGAGAGGGTTTGGAGAGTAAGGCAGGCCAGCTGCATGGGCTGGAGGCCAAGATGCGTAGTGTACTTCAAGCCATTGATCTGCAGGTTCAGATCTACAACAGCTACCAACAACAGAGTTCTTAACAACAAGTCCTGATGTGAAGCTGTATGGTAAACACTGAACCACAAGGTCAGTTATAAGGTCAGCAGCTCAAATCTGCCAGCTGCTCTTTGAAAACCCTATACAGGGTCGCTATGAGTCAGAACCGACTCAATAGCACTTAGCAATAACAGCAACGTGGATTTTTGGTGTGGCACTGTTGCCAAAGCACTGGACTACTAACAAAAATGTCTGTGGGTTAAACTCATTAACCACTTCTTGGAAACCCTATACAGGGATGCTATGAAATGGAACCCACTCCACAGCACTTAACAACAACAATCCAGCTGTAGCTTGAGAATGATTTTATAATTTCTTGGTCATTAAGAAACTATATATGTTTGTGAAAATTATTTTACTTTTAAAGTTAGGATTCTGATTTGTATGGGTATAGTCAAAGTTGTAAATATTTGAGTCAAGCTAACCTTTGGACATTCATAAAAATGCCTAGATTTCAATGACACATAACTTTAAGAAAAATCTCTTGGTTATTTTTAAGTCAGAAGTAGAAAATAAAAATAAATTTCCAGTTTCAAAATCAATTTTTAAATTGTGTGCTTCAATAATTCAGAAAACAATGAATTTTAACAACTGAAGATTTTCATGAGTACAATCTCTTCTCAGATTAGATTAGTTCAAAATTTAGGCAAATATATTAATTATAAGAAAGTAATATATTGCAGAACTTTTCCTTTGGAGTTTGTTTAAAACAAGATAGGGTAATTACATCTCAAATATAGAATACAATATTAAACACATCTTAGGTGTGTCTTGGGAAAACATGAACAAAAAGGGTTTGAACTGTCTTCAAGATACTTTGTTGTTGTCAGGTGCCATCAAGTCGGAACCAACTCATAGCGACCCCATGCACAGCAGAACGAAACAATGTCCAATCCTGGGCCAACCTCACCACCGCCGCCACACTTGATGACATCAATGATATCACCTGGCTGATCCATCTCGTTGGGGGTCTTCCTCTTTTTTTCTGACCCTCCATCTTTCCCAGCATGACATACTTCTCCAGCGACTGTTCTCTCCAGACGAAGCCTAGCCATCTTGGCCTCCAAGGAGCACTCTGGTTGCACTTCTTCCAAAACAGATCTGTTGGTTCTTTTGGCAGTCCATGGCACTTTCAGTATTCT
>NW_006408520.1:41514943-41515651 GCF_000296735.1 Chrysochloris asiatica | reverse complement strand
TGAGTTGTAATCCATTCATAAGGCTGTGCTCTTTGATCTTCATCAGTAAATATTTTAAGTCCTCTTCACTTTCAGCAAGCAAGGTTGTATCATCTGCTTATCTTAGGATTAGGAAAAGTATGCATCTTCATATTGATCTAAACAAAAATCTCTAAAACAAAAATTAAGCATTTAGCATATAATGAGAGCATGTTGATACTTTGGCTTGTTATAGCTTAAACAAATATTTACTCAAATTATAAATTACACATAACATATAAAGATCTAGAGTTCTTAGAAGTTTATATATAAAATTTTAAGAAAATATCTTTAAAGTATCACTGTCCAATAGAACTTTATGCATGTTTTAAATATCTGATATCTGTGTTGCAGTAACTGCACTTCACAAATGAACACTAATATGTTTCTAGCTCAGTTGAGAAATAGGTTTATTTTCTTTTAACGTTAATTAATTAAAATTTTAATTTAATTGGATAATGACTGGTGGATATTATACAGCTCAATACATTAATGAAAACATTCTTAAGGTTCTCCTGGTGGTGGTGGTGTACAGTCAAGTCAGTTCCAATTCAAAGTGTCTCTGTATAGAGTTTCCAAGACTGTAAATCTCATAATTTACACTACTTATCTGTCAGTGTGTTGTACTGTGGTGGCTTGTGTGTTGCTGTGATTATAGAGGCTATGCTACTAGTGGTTTGCATATCAGCA
>NW_006408520.1:41513919-41514346 GCF_000296735.1 Chrysochloris asiatica | reverse complement strand
GGGGAGGGGAATTCAAGAAAACAAACCTTCCTGTGGTGAACCTACAGCATTATAGCCACCATAAATCTCAGTACATCAAAATCTTAAACTAGCTTTTTAAAAAAATATCACCATACTGAGGAACTCCTAGCTTTTTTAACTTGTATCCACTTCTGGCTGCGTATAGCACAGCCTCAATGCCTTTCAATGTAGGGGGTGGGGCTGGTACCAACTCATGCTGAAAGCGGCACTTTCAGTAATTATTGAACATTGGGAACCACTGGGGACAAGGGGAAGAGAAAGTGAGGATCATCTGCCCCCCCGCCCCCCGGTGTAATTTCGGCACTTGCAGAGAGTAATCAGACAACAAAGAAAGGAGGGGGGAAAAAAAGGGGGAAAAAAACCCGGCAACTGTCTGACATCATCTGGAAAGGACTGTGTCCGCACA
>NW_006408520.1:41509457-41513819 GCF_000296735.1 Chrysochloris asiatica | reverse complement strand
CATTAATAATCAGAACATTGAATGTCTGAAGTATTAATCTAGGAAAATTGGAAATTTCAAAAATTAAAAGGAACACATAAATATTGATATCCTAGGCATTGTTGTTGATGTTGTTATTAAGTGCCATCTTGTCTGGTCCAACTAATAGAGACCCTGTATAGAGTTTCAGAGAAGCAGCTGGTGGGTTTGAACTGCTGAATTTGTGGTCATAGTCCAGTGCTGATCATACAAGACCACACCAGGAGTCCTAGGCATTAGTGAGCTAAAATGAACTGGTATTGGCCATGTTGTATCTGACAATCTCAAGGTTTTCTATGCTGGGAATGACAAATTGAAAAAGAATGGTGTGCATTCATAATAAAAACAAACATTTCAAGATCTGTCTGGAAGTGTATAACTATCTGTGACAGGATAATAAGCATACACCTACAATGAAGACCTTTAAATACCACTATTATTCAAATTTATGCATGAACCACTAAAGCCAGTGATGATAAAATTGAAGAATAGCACCAATTTCTTCAGTCTGGAATTGATTAACCATGCAATTAAGATGCATTGGTAGTTGCTGGAGATTGGAATGCAAGGGTTGGAAACAAACAGGAAGGATCAGTCATTGGAAAATCCAGGCTTGAAGATAGAAGTACTGCTAGAGATCTCATGATATAATTTTGCAAGACCAATGAGTTCTTCACTGCAAATAACTTTCTTAGAAACTCAAAAGACAATTATATACATGGACCTCACCAAGTGGAATACACACAAAACTCAAATTAACAACATCTGTGGAATGAGACGGTGAAAAACCTCCATACTGTAAGCCAACAAAAGGCCAGGGGAAGACTGTGGAACAGACCACCAACTGCTCATATCCAAGTTCAGCTTGAAACTGAAAAATTTTTTTTTAATTCTACAAGAGCCAAAATATGACCTTGAACTTATCCCACTGGAATTTACAGACTATCTGAAGAGCAAACTTGATGCATTAGACATTACAATGAGAGGAGTAGTGGTATGACATCAAGATAATCATACAGGAAGAAAGTAAAATGCCATTAAGAATTCAAGAAAGAAAGAAAAGACCAAATGATGTCTGAAGAGACTTGAAAACTTGTTCTCCAGTGTAGATATGCGAAAGCAAATGGAAGAAATGATGAGGTAAAACATCTGAATAGAAAATTTCAAAGGTCAGCTCACAAAGACAAAGTCAAATATAATGAATTGTGGAAAGATATGGGGTTAGAAAAGCAAAAGGGAAAAACATGCTCAGCAATATTAAAGCTGAGGAAAATGAAAAAAAAAATGAGCCTTGACAGGGACTCAATGGGCAAAATATTGAATGATGCAGAAAGCAACAAAAGAATATGGAAAGAATACACAGAGTCACTGTACCAAAAAGAAATGGCTCAACCATTTAAAGAGAGAGCATATGATCAAGAGCCACTTATACTGAAGGAAGAAGTCCAAGGTGCATTGAAGGAATTCTCAAAGAATAAGATTCTGTGAATTGATGGAATGCAAATCAAAATCTTAAAAAACAAAAAACTGATGCAGAACTGAAGGCACTCACACATCTATGCCAAGAAATCTGGAAGACACCTGGCCAAACGATTGGAAAAGATCCACATTTGTGTTCATTCCAAAGAGAGGTGGCCCAATGGAATGTGGAAATCATTTTATATGATAGTAAAATTTTGCCAAAGAAAATTCAAAAATGGTTGCAACAGTCATTGACTGAGAATTGCCAGAGGTTTAAGCTGGTTTCAGATAAGGATATAGAATGAAAGATATTTATTGCTGACACCAGATGGATCTTAATTGAAAGCAGAGAATATCAGAAAGATGTTTACCTGTGCTTTATTGACTATGCAAAGGCTTTCGATTGTGTGGATCATGACAAGCTATGGACAACATCGTAGAGCATGATTATTCTGGAACATTTAATTGTGCTCATGGGGAACCTGTACATGAACCAAGAGGAAGTTGTTAGATTCAAATAAGGGAACACTGAATCATTTACAGTTAGGAAAGCTGTGTGTCTTACTTATTCAATTTGTATATTGAGCATATAATCTGAGAAACTGGATTGTATGAAGAAGAATGTGGCATTAGGCTTGCATGAAAACTCATTAACAACCTGTGATATGCAAATGAAACAACCTTGCTTGCTGAAAAGCAAGAGGATTTAAATTATTTATTGATGAAGATCAAAGCCTTTGGTATGGGTTGCGCCTCAAAGTAAAGAAAACAAAAATTCTCACCACTGGACTAATAAATAACATCAAGATAAATGGAGACAATACTGAAATTGTCCAAGACTTCATTTTGCTCATGTCAGCCATCAACACTTACAATCAGTCATCAAGAAATCAACTGATGTAATGCATTAGGCAAATTTGTTGCACAAGACTTCTTTGAAGTGTTTAAGAGCAAAGATGTGTGTTTGAGGACTTAAGTGCACCTGCAACAAGCCATCGTATTTCCAATAACCTAATATGCATGTGATAATTGGACAGTGAATAAGAAAGATCATGAAGCATTGATCGTTTGAGTTATGGTGTTTGAGGAGAATATAAATGTACCATGACTGCCAAAAGAACAAACTAATCTGAGTTGGAAGAAGAACAACCATAATGCTCCTTACAAGCCAGGATCGCCAAGCTTCTTCACTCATACTTTGGACATATTATCAGGTTGGACCCAATCCCTGGATAAGGACATTATGCTAGGTAAAATGGAAGGTCAGAGAAAAACAGCAAAACCCCCAACAAGATGGATTGGCACAGTGTCAATGGGCTCAAGCATAGCAATGACTGTGAGTTTGGCTCACAACCGGGCAGTGTTTTATTCTGTGCTCATAAGGTTGCTGTGAGTCAGTACTGACTTGATGGCAGCTAACAACAACTAATCTCAATGAAAACAAAAAACCTCATCTTTCTCCCGTGGAGTGGCTGGTAGATTTGAACTGCTGAGCTTGCAGTTAGCAGCCCAACTGGTAGCCCACTACACTATCCAGACTCCCTAAAGTCTCTTAGTGTGTGCTTTTGTGACTTTGCAAGTTATATTTATAATATTGTGCAGTATGGGGATACACAGGATACTAATGAATTCACTGACTTACTATAATGTTATCAAAATAGAATTATGAAAGAATATATGCAATAAGCTATATGAAAGTCAATGTAAGTATATATCATTAAGATATCTTAAAGTTTGCTAGTTCATATAGGTTATTGATATCATTGATCACCATGGCACTAGATTCTGTCAGTTTTGAAATACTAGGTATTTAGGCTTCCATAATTTTTAGGTTAAAAATGACACCTTAGAATATTAACATCTGAAATCAATATTTCAAAAGTACAATATTTCAGATTTTTCTGTTTCGTCAAATTCGCCTCTCCACAATTGAAAACATTTCTATATGTGTTTGCATATATTTATAGCTTATTAAATTAAAGAAATATGAAGATAGAAACATTCTAGAAATTTGAAAAATGTTGACAGCTTGTTTCTTGTATGGCACATCTGCTCTCTACTGGGTAACTTTGTAGTGCTGAGTTGCAGAAGTTTTCTTACCCAATCTGCCCTTGGAAAATCTATCCTTTTCTTATTTCCAAAGATGAATGCTTTCTGTACTCTGTCAAAAACCAGGAAAATAGGATTCATTCAGGGCTAAGTTATTTCAAAACCTTTTGTATAATTCCATTTAGAGATGAGATTAAGTTTTTAATTATTTTTCTTTCTTTCTTGTTTAGTTGTGTTCTCATCTATAATGAAATTACTGTTTTAGTTTCCAGGAAGTCCATTCTGACTCATAACAACCCTATGTATAGCAACATGAAAAACTTCCTGGTCCTGCACAATCCTTACAATTATTGCTATGTTTGATCCTTTTGTTTCAGTCACTATGTCAATCCATATTGCTGAGGGTTTTTCTCCTTTTCACTGACCCTCCACTTTCTTCAGGGAATGGTCTCTCCTGATAATATGCCCAAAGTATGTTAGGCAAAGTCACACCATCTTTGCTTCTAATGAGCAGTCTGGTTGTACTTATTCCAAGACAAATTATTTCTTCATCTAGCATTGCATTGTTGCTGCTAAGTGCTATTGAGTTGGTTCTGACTCATAGATCCCCTGCATAGATTTTCTAAGGAGTGCTTGGTAGGTTTGAACTACTGATGTTGAGGTTAGAAATACAGTGCTTATCCTATAGCACCCCACCAGGACTCTTAGCAGTTCATAGTGTGCATAGTCATTATTATTTTCCAGCACCATAGTTCAGAGAGATCTTCAAAGCAGTGAGGTCTAACCATTATACTACCAGGCCTTCCACCTTCAAGATGGCGGATCAGGTACACG
>NW_006408520.1:41499363-41505197 GCF_000296735.1 Chrysochloris asiatica | reverse complement strand
GCAGCCCGATTCGTAACCACTACGCTACCAGAACTCCTTAGCATGACATTATTTTTTGTACAGTTGTGAATATTTTTGTTTTCTTGCTCTTCATGTGTAATTCATACTGAAAGCTACAGTCTTTGGTCTACATCAATAAGTGCTTGAAGTCTTCTTTGTTTTCAGGAAGTCAGGTTATATCACTTGCATATCTCAGGTTCTTGTTGAGACTTCCTCCAATCCTAAATCAGCATTTTCTTCATATAACCCAGCTTTTTGGATTATTTGTTGAGAATACAGATTAAACTGGTATAGTAAAATAAAACAATACTGACACATACATTTCCTGATTTTAAGCCATCCAGTATCCCTTTGTTCTCATCAGCAGCTGCCTCTTGGTTTATGTACAGGTTAGTTGAGCACAAGTAAGTGTTCTGAAATTCCCATTTTCCACAATGTTATCTGTAATTTACAATGATCCACACAGTCAAATACTTTTGCCTAGTCAATAAAATACAGGTAAACACATGTCTGGTATTCTGCGCTTTCAGTCTAGATCTGTCTGCCAACATGATGATTACTCTTTTTTCAAGTTCTCTCCTTTATCCAGTTTGAATTTCAAGCAGTTCCCTGTAGATGCTGCTACTAATTTTTTTTCCAATTATCTTTATAAAAACTTACTTAAATTTTATATTAATGAAATTGTTTGATAATTTCTACATTCTGTTGTATCACCTTTCTTTAATATTGATCTATTCCAATCAATTTACCAGGCCGTTATCTTCCAAATTTCTTGGCATAGACACATTGAGTACTTCCTTCAGTGTCACATTTATTTGTTGAACCATCTCAATTTTAGGGTTCAATTCCTAGAACCCTGTTTTTCACCAATGCTTTACATACAGGTTGAAATTCTTTCTTCAATACTATTGGTTTTTTATCATACATAACCTCACAAAATACTTGAGGTTCGATTGATTCTTTTTGGTGCACTGTCTCTGTGTATTCCTATCTTCTTTTGATGTTTCCTGTGTCTACAAATATTTAACCCATAGGACTGACTGAATTTTTTTCTTCAGTTTTCTCAATTTGAGAAATGTTGAGCTAGTTCTTCCCTTTTGGTTTTCTAACTCCAAATGGAACACAAAAAGATACCTAGAAAAAGAATTACAAATGTAAATGTTAAGAGCATCTGAAATAGTATATCTAATGGTAATAACCACTAGGAACACGTGATACAAAATTCAATCCATTATGTTTTATTGAGATAATAATAACAATAACAAAATAATAATAACTTCTCTATAGATCTTGTGTGGCTTAAAAAAAATGTTGCCACCAAGATGACTCAAACTCATGGAGACACTTTAGGTTAGAAGCAAAGCACAAAGCATTTGTGTCATCACTAATAATCTTCTCACTTAAGAGAAAATTTCCATACAACCAGTATTAAATTTTAATTGGTGGAAGATATTAAAACTGGGTTAGGGTTTTCCCCCTACACTGTAGTACAGATGTACTAAAAATACCTATTTTAGTCATGCTGTACAAAGAGATAGGGTTTTCCAGAATAGGATAATTTTGCTATAATCTGCATAATAATTACATAACAGAATCTACATAATAATAATTAGTATTCTGTAAGTCAAATACTCAAATGACCTTATTGAACTTCCATGATTATAGTCACTACTTTAAGCAGTTTCTGTATTATTGAAAATGAATTCATTCTGGTCTGCCCACATTCTCCTGTCCAGTCAGTGCCATACTTTTGCCAGAGTGCTGACCAGCACTATGAAAACATACATACCACCCCCAGTAGTAATTTTGTTAGGCATCATAACCAGGTGACTTAAATTGTTTCAGGCTCTTTCTGTCTTTGAGTCCAGGTGAATCAATAAACCATGATAACTTTTAAAAATTCTGCTTATTTCTTTCAGTTATCAAGTCAGGGATTGTGTTTCTTCTGTTATTTATGAAACATTCTCATTTATAGCAAAGAAATATTTGACAGGATAACATTTCTATCACATTAACAATAATATTTGTAATTCTTATATGTCTGCTGTATTTTTATAGCACTTTTTAAATATTTTCTGTTGATGGAGCACTTTTTAAGACACCACTCATTGAATCAGAGTTTTTACAGTTTTAGAATAAATTAAAAATTGGCATTATGATTTTTCTATTTTATTCAAACTGGGAAACAATTGAAAATGATAAATCAATTAACAGTTAATTTCAATTATTCAAGGTCACCATAGAGTAAAATTCAAAATAATTTAAAAAAAAATACCTATTTTAATCAAAAAGCTTAAAATAATGGTTATATCCTAAATATATCCATAGAAAACACTATTATTACAATGCTATCATCAATAAACAATAGTTTTATTTAGGACCGTAAATATAATAATAAATGTTGGACACTTATTTCAGAGGTAACAGATTCTGAATACGTTAGTGAAAGACTGAAATTATAGAGAATGTTGTCAATGTAATTGTATAACATGGCTCGTAGCACTGATGTCATATTTGGTGCACAATGCACAGAAAATAAATTTCCCAGGAAGAAGCATGTATAACAAAAGAAGATTGGTGTGTCATTTTGGTGAGTCTTAAATACCAGTTCTGGGAACGTAAACTTGCAAACCAACCACAATAACAAAAATGTAGAGACATTGAAATTTAAAGTAGGAGATTATGTTGTGATTATCCCTCGCAACTTAGTCTAGAAGTTAGTATGAAACACTGATTTTTCAGGAAGACAAGTTAGGATATTGTTACTGTGATTGTGATAGTAATGTAGTCATAATAGTAGTGAAATTAATAGCAGCCACTGTGGTTGTTAAGTTGTTAAGTGCCATCCAATTGATTACAACTCACAGCGACCTTGTATAGGGTTTTAGAGGAGCAGTTGGTGGGTTTGAACTGCTGACCTTGTGATTCACAGTCCAGTGTCACACCAGGAGTCCAGTAACTGCTCTTTAAAATTGTCATTGGACAGCATGTCTTTACATACTCTACCTCATGTGACTGTAACAGGCCTGATTAAGAATAAAATAATGAACATGAAAGAACAGAAAAATGGAATTTTAAAGGGAAAGTAGCATAGATAAAGCTTGATAGTACTAGGATTTGAGACTATAGCACAAGATATAGCTATGGGATGATAAGAGAAATAATAAAAGAAGAAACAGGAACCAGATATAGAATGAACTTTTAGGTTCTTTTCTAGAATGCTGAGCTTCAAGAGATAGCAAATATTGAAGTCTAGTAATTAATCCTTAGAACGCATTATATATTTAAAAAGTCAGTGGTGGAGATAACATTTTGAATAGAACAAAGTGTAGAGAATGAAAAAAATTAAGAAAATCAGGATAATTTTGTGTCATAATATAATGAATTGTTGTTGTTAAATGCTTTGAGTTGATGCCGACCCATAGTGACCCTGTATAGGATTTCCAAGGAGCAGCTGGTGAGCTTGAACTACTGACCTTGCAGTTCAACTGACTTTGCAGTCTGACGCATTAGCCCACAGCACCACACCAGGACTCTATATAATGAATTAGAAGATGTTTAAGCAAGTAGAGCATCACCAATCATTCAATCAAAATTTCAAAGAAACTAAATTCGAAAATTTCAAATATTGAGAGAAGACTATTGGATTGGTAAGAAAAGTACTAATAACATTTGTATGTCAACTTTCAGACCCCAGAATGAGGAGAGATTAAGAAATGAAAAATAAGAAGTAGATTAAAATAGGAAGCATATGAACAAAGGCAAGAAGTAGGAAGGAATAACATACAAGTTTAATGGAGGATAGAAGGCTTAAAGGCAAAGTGATAAGAGAAGACAATGAGAACTTGCATATCTTTAATAAGCAAATGTCCTGAAGGAGGCAAACTATACAAATTCAAAACCAGAGGGAAGAAATACCTTTTATCTAAATTTATACCTTGATATAATTTCCTAATTAAATTAAGGTCTTATAAAGACATTACCAACCACAGCATTTTTCAGTTAATCACTTCATACAATGGTCATTAACTGATTCTATTAATATTGTTTAAATAATATTTAAGAAAGGAAAGATTGGTTTCAACCCTATTACTTAAAGTCACCCTTGGATCACTGTGGGTTGTACAGTCATTCATAGACCCAAATAGTATTATGAATCCTAAAAGTGAACTCAAGTAAAAAATGATCAGATTAATGATAAAGAAAGAAAATCCAGTTCAATAGATCCTCAGATTACAAAGTCATATTTTTTACATTCAGATCCTGATTTTTATAGCTCATAAAATTCCCTTTTTCAGATAACACACATGAATGAAATGTATAGTGTTATGTTCTTAATACTAACCATGCTTTCTGCTTTTACTATTTTTCCTCCATATTTGTAGTAATAGTCACCTCATTTCCTTCATACCACATGAAGCATAAAAGCCTTCTTGTGAGAAAGGAAGAAAAGAATACTTAAAAGTCATATAACAATAAAGCTACGTATATCTAAAATAATAGAAGAATCGTGATCCAAGTAACTTCTTTCACCTACTGTAACCTCTGTGACAGAGATAGCAGCATAGTCTTCACTTTACAACAGGTTCACATCAGTTTTACTTCTGAGTAAAACAGCAGAGGTAATATTAATAACCTGTTAAGATAGAAAACTATGCCTAGAAACAATGAGGCGAGATTCAATAAAGTCAAGTCACTATTGCAAAAGAAAGTCAAATTATAGTCAAGTTCTCATTTAATTTCTAAACTTCCTGGTTTCAAAGTTCTCGTATTATTTTAGGGCATCAAAATCCTAGGAGGATCTTAGTTCCTTAAATCAAATTGTCTTTACACTTTGCTCATCTTGTTGAGAGATAGTTTAGGTAGAGCTCTGTTATGAAAATATAGCCCTCTACCAGCATTATTTTTCCTTCAAGTTTTCAGGGTCTTGAATATTTTCACTGAGCTGACATTCATTTCTTTTTTACTTTAAGGTGTAAAGCATATAATATTAAGCAGAAAATGTCATCTTTCTATACTCATTTCTATGATACATCTGTTTACTCTTCTGAGAATCACAAGAACCATATTAATGCATGATCTTCAGAAACTGCTTTTTTCTTCTTTTTTTACCTCTGGTTCTTAGCAAAATTAAACATTTTCTTCATATTCATTTACATTTAAATGCTTCAGATTAGTTTGAGCCTCAAAAATATTGATATGCTAGACCAACTTGTTTTATAGTCAAGAAAACAAAACAAACAAACAAAAAAACAATTGTATCAACTTTATTTACAATATGACTTATGCAATATTGACAATGAAACATTAAGACAACTAAGAGAAATAATATTTAAAGGTCATTCTTAATTATAAAATAGTATTACATTTTTTCTGGTTGGAAAGAATTTTGGCTATACTAATATCCATTGTAATTAAATCCCACTTTCTCTTCCATAAAATAGATTGTGTTCACCACAATGACTTTAAACTATTGTAAGAACAATGTTTGGCATATAGTAGGTACTGAATTATTATCATCATTGTTGTTAGGTGCTATCAAGTAAGTTCCAACTCATAAGATCCTCACAATTGTTATGATGAGCTCATTGTTGCTGCCAATGTGTCAGCTCATCTCATTAGGGATCTTCCTATTTACTGCATGATGCTCTCCAAGGACTGACCTTTCCTGAGCACATGTCCAAAGTAGCATTCTGAGTACACTTCTTCCAAGAAGGATCTGGTTAGTCTTTGGTACTACAATGTGTTTCAAACTACTGGTGCTTCCTCTTTACTCCCAACCTTTGCATTCCAATCACCAGTAATAAGCAATACATTTTGATTGCATGTTTGAT
>NW_006408520.1:41491969-41495314 GCF_000296735.1 Chrysochloris asiatica | reverse complement strand
TGTTGGTGATTACTTTTCTTCAAATTATAATTCTTTCTTTAATTATCACTAAAAAGTCCTGTAAAATCAGAGTTATGAGAATTAACATTTCTCTTCCTATCCCTTCTTCTTTTCCTTAAAGAATATAATTTCATTGTTCCAAAAAGTTAATTTTAACCCCTCTGCCTTTGTCTTCTGCCCTTGTGTCCTTACAATCCCTTTTTTTTCTTCAGTCTGTTCTTTCCTTTTCTATCTCCCTCTCACTGTCATTCTCTGTTCTTCATGATAATTCTGTATTAATTTCCAAGAATGGATCAAGCAATGGCAGAACTCTCTTTGAGAGTTGAGATATATATAAAAAAAAGAACAGTAGACAAAGTTGAATTGCCTTTAAACCTTTGGGGTAAGGCTTGAATGTCTATAAATAGTCTCTTGTTAGTATATTTTTCTGTAGTATATATATATTTAAAAAAAAATTGCCAGAGGGTGATTGCAGCTTTTGTTCTTGTTAAAAAATGTATTGTCAAAGAAAGATTAACAGACTTCCATAAGTAATAATTCAAAATACTGGACAAAGCAGGATTAGGGGACAGTCCTGGAACTCTGAACTACATATAAAGGAATATTTACAACGATTAAAGGTTTACTGCTAGTGGATGTTGTAGCAGAAGCAAGAAAGGTGGTGTTTTCCAAACTATGACTGATGGCAGATCCCGGGTTGGCCATCTTGAACGGGACAGAATGGGTAAAGGAACAAGTGAGTGCTCCCATTACAGGGGTCTGGATAATCTTCAGATATAAAGGTGTGAACATTTTTTTTTTTCTATGTTCATTTGTCTCTCTCTGTCTATGCACCTCTAATCTAGTAATTAGAAGGGTTGCTGAGTGAGTGGACATCTTCCCATCCCCAGAGTGTTCTACTATGTATGTGCACAGCAAAAACCACTGGACACAGAATTGAAGAAGGGTGAGGACTCAACAGGAACAGTTAAAATGAGAGGGTATTCCCAAAACAGCTCTGGACAGCTCTGGGCTGATTCTCAGTAGGAGAAACACCGGAACAGACTTGAAGAGTAGGAGAGAAGAAAAAAAGAAGAAAAACTGAAAGCCAAATCTTGAGTTATGTCATACAGAGTAACATTAACATCCTGATATTTCTCAGGCAGCCTTGAGAAAGAAGCTGAAAAACGGGTGTTAAAGATTTACTCATATTTTACTATAATCTTGTTTTTGTGTTTGTGGTGATTATAGACATTAGTATCCTTTTGTTTTGTTTTGTTGGGGACCTGTTTTTACCATGTGTTTGTGTGTTTGTACGTGTGTGTGTGTGTGGAGTGTTTTTTTCTTTCCTTCTGTTACCAAAGAAGAGACTGCAATTGTAGTCATATAGTCAAGCTATAAGTGCACCCTATAAAATTCAACCATCCAGGTAAGAGCCAATACCAGCGGCTATACACCAGATAGATAGCCAACACTTGCTAAAATTACTCTGAGTAAAATAATAAGACAAGTGAAAAGGGAAGCCAATCTCCTGATCACATCTACCAGGAGACAATCAAGAAACTTAATAACACACCAACATACATTCATCTAATTATTGAAAATACATCTAGTTATTGAAAATACTCCCAAAACAACAAAAGACCTAACCTCATGTACAGAAATGACAACCTGGCTGAAACAAATAATCTGGAGAAAGACCTAGACTTCCATTTGATGGAGGGCAGGCTTGGAATTTCCTGATAAGGAATGCAGGAGAATGATATTGAGGTGTGTCCAAATGCTTCAGAGAATGGCTTAAATGTACCAGTTAGGAGACAGAGTGGCAGAATGGGTAAGAAAACAAAAAGCTTCAATATACTGTCTGCAAGAGACACAGCTTACATACAAAGACAAAAAAATAGGTTAAATGTTAAAGGATGGAAAAAATATATACCAAGCTAATTGCAATAAAAATGGACAGGAGAGGCAATACTAAGTTCTGATAAAATAAACTTTAAGGCAAAAACCAGCATAATAGATAAAGACATTCTCTCATGATTAAAGGTTCAATTGAACAAGATGACGTAACCATAATAAATATCTGTGCTTCCAATGAAAGACCCTCAAAATATGTAAAACAAACCCCAACAGAGTTGAAGAAATAGACAAATCTACAATAATATTGGGACATTTTAATACACCACTTTAGAAAAAGTATAGAACAACCAGAAAGAAACTCGACAAAAAACAGAGAGGAACTAAACAATGCAATTAAACAACTTGACCTCATGGATGTATACAGACCATTCAATCCAACAACAGCACAATACCCATTTTTTCTAGTGCTGGAATATTCTCCAGCATAGACCATGCTTTAGGTCACAAAACAATCTTCCATAAATTTACAAATATTAAAATGCTACTTCTCAGGTCATAATGCTGTAACATTAGAAATCAACAATAGGAAGACCAAGGAAATAAAGTCAACTACATGGAAACTAAATAACACTTCTCACAATTTATAGAAACTGAAATATTTCCCTTTGCAAACAGGAACCAGGCAAGATTGCCCATTATCACCACTACTATTCAATATTGCATTGCAAGGAAGTCTTAGCCAGAGCTGTAAAACAAAATAGGAAAATTAAAGGCATCCAAATTGGTAAAGAAGAAGTAAAACTCTATTTTCAAATTATATGAAGGATCTCTGGTAGCACAGTGGTTACGAATCGGGCTGTGAACCGTAAGGTTAGCAGTTCGAAACTACTAGCGGTTCCACAGGAGAAAGATGAGGCTTTCTTCTCCTGTAAGGATTTACAGCCTTGGAAACCCTGTGCAGGGTCATTATGAGTCGGAACCGACTCCACAGCACTTAACAGCAACAACAACAACAACATACATTAAAACCCACAAAGATGCAGAAAAAAAACTGCTAGAACTCATTGGAAGATTCAGCAAAGTGGAAGGGTACAATATCAACATACAAAAATCAGTCGGCTTCCTCTATAGTAATAATGACAGTGCTGAAAGGGAAATTCGGAAACTAATTCCATTTACAATAGCTGCCAAAAGGATGCATTATTTAGGAATAAATCTATGCAGAAAAACAAATGTACTTTACAAAGAAAACTACAAAACACTACTACAAGAAACCAAAAGAGACTTACAAAAATAGAAGAAAACACCATGTTCCTCAATAGGAAGACATAACATAGTGAAAATGTTAATACTACCGAAAGCAATCTACACATATGACATAATCCCAATCCAGATTTCAATGACATTCTTTAAAGAGATGAAAAAAACAATTATAAACTTTATATAGAAAGGAAAGAGACTCGGATAAGCAAAGCACTGCTTAAGAAGAACAAATTTGGAGGTCTT
>NW_006408520.1:41483041-41487834 GCF_000296735.1 Chrysochloris asiatica | reverse complement strand
TTGCTGGTGACCCCCTTGGTCTACTGGTGAATAGAAGTGGGGGAAAAGCAGCAATGAAGATGTGGGTTGAGTACAACCACATTAAATAGACTTCCATTGACCTGGAGTATGGTGAGACCTGGTTGGCCCAAAGTATGATGAGACCTGGGGACTCCTGAGCCCATGGACAAGGACATAGCCACAGAGGGCTTCAGCTGGGAGTGAAGTGTCCAGCTGATATGAAGTGAGGGGAGATGCACAAGAATGCTCAAACTTGCATATAGTACCCATTGGACCTAGTTTCAATGGCTGGATGATCAAAACTTGACTAGAGGAAAAATATATATATATAATTAATTTTGAAAAAGGAAATAAGTGTAAATTGCTACAATCTGATGAAATTGACCAATACTTATGGATGTAGTAGCTTAAAATACCAACCAAGAGGGAAGGAATATTCACAGCAAGGATCATTCTTATCCCCTCTGTACACAGGGTTACTAGGGATGGGCAACTTAGACATTGGCTACCTAAAATGGGTGGAGGGGGGAGACTGTAAAGACATGAAGTGACTGGCCTACAAGTTTTAAAGATGGAGTTTAGATTCAGAGTGTGTGGGGCAATGTAGAATTCCTACTGAATGTTTTTCATCCTGTCTAGATGGGTCTGGTGAAAGGAGATGAGGATACGACTTATGATTTAATATTGAGTCATTGTTATTATGATTAATGTGATTGTTATAACTGTAAAGGTAGAAGTTTTGTAGCAAAAGGGGTAAGTGGTTAATCTTACAGTTCAGGAATGGAGAACTCTGAGTCCATCAAAGTAGAAGAGCAGAAGGGGACTGTGAGATCTTACCTAGAGAAGCAATGACACCAGAGATTGAGTAAAGGTGATGATGTGGAGAGAGAGCAGCTGAGGACTCTAGACTCATGGAGTGAGAAGGGCTGTGTGCTGGTGTCTGGGTGGCAGGCTTTCAGGGTGTGCCTTTGACTGTTTGAATGATTGTATACTCCTGAGTGTTTTGATGTACATCCAAAAAAGCAAATACTGTTGAATGACAATGCAAGCAGGGCATTATGATCATTGCAATGAAATAAAATACGATGAGTATAAGGCTAATGTTCACCCATGTAAATTATCACTCAATTCACAATAAAAACTTAAAAAAAAAAAAAGTCAGTGATTGTTAACATGACAAATTGCAATAGTCACAACTGTAAAGGTAGAAGTTTAGTAACATAAAAGGTGAGTAGTTAATCTTACATTCTAGGAACAGAGGACCCTAAGATCAAGAAGAGAGAAGAACATGAGTGGAATGTGGGACCCTGACCAGAGAAGGAGAGGCACCAGAGATGGAGGCAGGTGTGATAGTATGGAAAGACTGAGCAGCTGAGGACTTTAGACTCATGGAAAGAGAAAGGCTATGTGCTGGTGGCCAGAAGTCTGGATTGCAAAATATGCCTTTAGTTTTTTTAATGATTATATATTCCTGAGTGCTTTTGTGTACATGAAAAACAAAACAAAACAGAGGCAATAGAAGCAAATACTGTTAAATGCTGATGCATGGAAGAGATTATAATCATTGCAATAAAATAAAACTCAATAGTATGAGTGCAAAACCTATGTTCTTCCACGTAAACTATCACTCAATTAAAAATAAAAGCTTAAAACAAAAAGTTTCATTAACAATTTCTTCTCTCAGTTCAAATGTATGTGGACATGCCCACCTCTGACCTTACATTTCAATCCTAAACTTGTTGTTGTTGTTGTCAGGTGCCATCGAGTCGGAACCGACCCATAGCAACACCTAAACTTGGACAATAGAAAAAAAAAAAAAAAGTGAAATTGCAATGCAGCATTTAAGACCTTTCTTTACAGTTACCAAAAATTCCTAAATCAAAATAATGTCCAGTATAAGTTGTCAAGTCAATGGCATCTCTCTTCCTAAATATTTGAGTTGTAATCATTTGTATCATAAAAACAACTATGCCCATCTCCAGTTTTTAGAACAAAGACATTTTCTATGTATAAATTTCACTTTTATTATTACAGTGCTAAATATGGAAATAATTTTGATTTTATTTACTTGATGTCACAGTTAAAAGAAACTATGTTAAATAATAGTACTTTAAACTGTACGTTACTTTAGGGTTTTCCGAAACCTGCTCACTTACAGTATCTCATTTGACCCACAGCACCCTGTGTGAGCTAGTTATTATTATTTCAGTTTTATAGATGTAGCAACTTGAGCTCAGAGAGGTTAAATGACTTGCCCAAGTTCAGATAGTAAGTAACAACAGGACCTGGAAAGTAAGACTTCTAAAATAGACTCCAAAGACAGCTATTCATTTTCAAAGATGAAAACTGAGTCTAAAATTTACTATGTGGATAAAGGGTTATTCATTGCCTTTTGTATTTTCTCACAAGTAAGAACCACCAGAGCTCTTTCGACATACTGAAAGTGGTCTAGGGTAGAGAGATCAAGAAAGCTGGTCAGACTAGTGGGCCTCTATATTTCTCTATATGGTGCCTTATGAATACCGTATCCCCTTGTACCTTGAATCCTTTTAACAAGTCATAAAAGATACAATCATTGGGTCTCCATAATCATAGCAAATGGAATACAAAAGCAAAACCTTTTCTTTTTGTACCATCCAATTTGCCAGGAGTCATCCTACCGTTCTACAATCACACACGCAACGGGAATCTCGTTGCATCTCTGATTGAGGTTATGGTCACATGGACGAGTGGCAGTAAGGCCAAAACTTGTATGGCCGTATTAACAGTTTTCCTCTTATCGTTGTGCTCTGAACACAGTGGCTGCATAATAAGTGGCTGTCTGCCTGAAGCATGAAATGAACACAGCAAAGTAGCTTCAGAAGCTCTGCCTACTCTGACCTCTGGACCTGCTGAAGTGAGTTCCTTGAGATTATTTTATTCTTTCACAGGCAAACTGAGTGCTTGTGAATCCCAACCTAGGACATATTCTCACTAACCAAGTTACATCTCTGTTTTGACAAACATTTTTCAAGTCCATTTAAGAGAGTAAGCTACAGTGATCAATAATTAAATGAGTTTCAGTACATTCTCATATTCCAACCTGACTGCATTATATGTTCATGTTGTCTTGTACAGCTTCTTCTCTTCCTCTTTTCCTTATAATTATTACTTTAAAAACCTTCTTTCTTTCCCTTGTTCTTTCCTTCTCTCCTCCTCTTTTCTCTTTGTTTTTCTATAATCCTGTAACTTTTCTCTTCAGCATAGTTATGCCATATTACATGATTCCTCAACACAAAATAAAGAGGAAAGATTATTTATTTTCCATATTTTATCTCTGGAGCAAAATTCTATTTATTCCAAATTATTTTATAAAGACTTTGATAAAATAATTGCTTTAAAAAGCTGAACCTTCCTTTTATATTAGTTTCTTCTTTGTTTCTATAAGTCATGGAAGAAAGCTTTGCTTTGTAATCTTTGGTGTCATGTGAGTATGATATCACAGTCTTAAAAGAAAAAATCTGCCATTTTCAAAGCAATGTGATTAGTCAACATACTTCCCAGAATCTCTGTATTTAAGCAAAAATAACTAAGAATATCATTTATATGGATGACTGTGCTATTTTCTAATTAGTTGAAAATTTGTAACTTTTAATTAACATGATATATGAGATGTAAACCTACATGGACTCAATTATGCAATGAGTTAAAGAACACATAGAGTTGTATAAAAATAGAAATTCAGAATCCTTTAATTATTCTGCTACTATGAGTAAAATGCAAACATTCAGTTAGTTTATATTGACAAAAAGTTGTGTGCCAGTTTGTTTAAACAGATGTTTTAGTATTCTGGAATGCCCCCTCATTACTTAAAGAAACAATGTTTCTTTGATACTTTACAACATTTCCATATTTCTTTATTATTCTTTAAATAAAAACTATAAATTTAGCATATATGCTATTTGGAAGAAAGTCTTAGTCTTTAATATGTACTATTCATATAATTTTTGCTTAATTCAAACTTGTATTAGTTAAATTCATAATACATTATATATAATGATATATTTTCATTTTTAAAATTCATAGATGGGGAACATGTTATGCATTGGTTGTGAAAGAACAATGCAATATATATATTTCACTATGTATAAACATACTCTCATATATTATATATATTTATGTATATAGACAGAGAATGGGCAGGGAGAGAGATATAACATTTTAAAATCTATCCAGAAAAAAATTATTGCAATAAATACATTAATTAATGATGTTATTTGGAACTATTTAAATCTAGGTTATAGCTAGAATTATATAGCAACTGATTATTTTCTGTTGTTCTGGTTAAGTTTTGTGATTCATTCCTCATTTTTAAAACTACACTTATGTCATCTTATAATTAAATATCTAACAAACATTCAAACATTTCAGAGATTTTTTTATAGATGAAATACAGATAATACTTATTTAATTAAATAAAATAGCATATCCGTATGATATTATAAATTATTGTCCTAAAAAATTATGCTTCAAACTTAAAAGAGACATCAGAATTGTCCAGCAATGTCTCTGTGTGCTTTTGCTTCCTGTAAGACAAATTCCCAATTTTCATTACTTTGTTCTACATTCTATTTCACAACTCTTTTCCATTGCTCTGTCTTCCTACCTCCCTCTCTCTCTTTCTCTCTTTCATTACCTCTCACACTGTGCCCAAATAAATTGTGACTATGAGACATCTGGAATCAGAAAACCAAAAGGAAGAACACGTTCAGCACTTTTTAAGCTGGGGGAACTCAAGAAAAAACTCAAGCCTC
>NW_006408520.1:41478955-41481280 GCF_000296735.1 Chrysochloris asiatica | reverse complement strand
CCTGTACAGGGTTACTATGAGTCAGAACCAACTCGATGGCACTTAACAAAAGCAACAACAATAGGACATTAATTCTTCATTTGCTGTACTGCTTATCTTGTGACCTGTGTGTATGTCTATCATGCACACATCTTCACTTTCTTTCATTTTGCAAAGATTGCATGGAGTTTGTCCTTCCTACATATGGTCCATCTGAACTTTTCACTTTCACTCAATCAAATCCCACCAAAAACTTATGCTTTAATTAAATCATTTTCCCTGCCATCTATAAAATCTCCTACTAATTGCTTTCTATTTCACAGAAAATGGGTCAATAGTCTTGCATCCTAAAACAATGAATAATTCTTTTGTAGTATCTCTGCACTGACACACTTGTGTACGTTACTCCATTTCTTTATATCTATATATTTTTAGTGTTTATATTTAATCATACTGTATGTGTTCCTCTACCCTGTTATAAAGATGAATTCTCATTTTTCAAGCCAAATCTGGTTACATTAAGGTCATTTCCTTGACTGCCAAACATAGTGCTCATTTCCTATTCCTAATCTAGGAATAACAATTTAGGAGTCCATGATGCACAACTCTCTGAACTATTGCATTAATTTTGTAAACTTAAAAAAAAAAAAAAAAAAAAAAAGTATGTTCTCATTGTTGGACCATTAAGTCACAGTTTTCTTCCTCAACTGCTCTATTAATTTTTTTTTCTGAAATATCATTGTACTCTTGGGTTCTACATTTTATTCCACAGTCTGTCTCCTTTACCTTAAAATTTCATCAATCACCAGAGCTAAACGTTAACTGAGATCTCTCTCCTTCACCATGGACTTATATATCTAGTCATTTCTAGTTTTTTGTTATATAAGAACTTCTTCACTTCTCTAAAAATTCACCCTATGGGTATTATACTAAATGACACTGTTGTTGTTGTTAAATACCATCAAGTCGATTTGACCCATAGCGACCCTGCATAGGGTTTCTGAGGCTATAAATTTTTATGGGAGCAGAAAGCCTCATCTTTCTCCCGTGGGACCGTTGGTAGTTTCAAGTTGCTGACCTTGAGAGTAGCAGCCCAATTTGTAACCATTAGCCAATCACAAAAGGACACATATTATAAAAACTATGGTAAAACCTCAAGAAAAAGTTTTCAGGCTAAAAGAAACAATCTTTGATGGCTACCAGAAATGGAAGGGGAGATAATTCACTGGTTACATGGTTGTTGTTGTTGTTTAGTACCATCTAGTTGGGTCCAACTCATAGCGACCCAGAATAGGGTTTCTAAGGTATAGCTTGTGGTCTTGAACAACTGACCTTGTAGTTCAAACCAATTTTATGGTCCAGTGCTTATCCTACAGCACCACATTAGGCCCAT
Organism: Chrysochloris asiatica; assembly: GCF_000296735.1. Lineage (NCBI taxonomy): Eukaryota > Metazoa > Chordata > Mammalia > Afrosoricida > Chrysochloridae > Chrysochloris > Chrysochloris asiatica. The sequence goes on along the minus strand of NW_006408520.1, from coordinate 41,479,908 downwards.
GTGTGTTTTGTTGATGTTGTTGTTTCAGATACTTGACTGACTGCCTTCCTGCATTGCTCCCCTCACACACCTCTAGCCCTGAAACTAATAGGAGCACTAGAGGTGGTGCCAAGTCTACTTATACCACACTCCTACCTGCCCCCTTAGTAACTGCAACCAGATAGCTTCCCCTTTATTGGCCTTAGGGACATCAAGAGCCAGAATTGGTTTGGCTGCATTCAACCTTGGCTATGTGGAAAGAGAGAAAGGGCAGGTTAGGGGGTGGTTTGCCACCTTGGATATCCTAGGTCCTTTGGTATGATCTCTTTACATAAGCACCAGACCTGGCTCTTAGCCTCTGCCCAGCACTTAGAGATGTGACTAGCCTCACAGCAGAGCCAGGCTAGAAGGTGCCATTTTCAGAGGAGGGACTAGGTGGGGGCATTGAGATCCACTCCTGCTGCCATCAAACCCCTTCTCTGGATATTCAGAGCTGGCAGATCTCTGACTTCATTTTTTGACTTATCATTTGAATCTTGCCAAACTCTCTCAGTCATACTTCTGGCCCAAATGCAAACTGATCCAGGAACTGGCTTGGAAGACCCCAAGGAAAGGTTGCTTTTCCTTTTTGGAGTGACAGGGAAGGCAACAAAAAGGAGTTTGGCAGAAGAATGATGAAGCCAGGTGAAGACACAGGGAAGAATGCAAGTGTTAAAGGGGATAGAGGTACATACTGTTTTATATTCAACTCCTCAACAACAGTGTTCTTTGTATAGATACATGGACACACACAGCTTGAATGGGCATGGCAAGGAGAGTGTGAGTTTACTCACAAATACATAAGGGCTTGACAGATGATATTTATGCATCAGTATTTGCCTTTGCTGCAAGCACTCCTATGAATGTGGTGGAACATGTTGTTGTTAAGTGCCGAGGAATCTACTTATACACATAGTGACCCTGTACAGGGTTCC
>NW_006408520.1:41468155-41469180 GCF_000296735.1 Chrysochloris asiatica | reverse complement strand
GGGGGCAACATACAACTAAGGAAAGGGGAGTGGATGAACAAGGCCGGTGAGAAAACAATTCGGCAGGTTTACATGGGCTTAGTGGGACAGAGGTAAATATGATGTATGCACAACCTTAGAACAACAGTGCCCTGGGATACAGGGATTGAGACATGGTTTGAATGGGTAAAAGTGGGAAGTAATATTAAGATGCTTGTCTGTCTTTTGAATCTTGCTTTCCCTTGCATACCATTATAAAATAGACACTTGAGGGGGAAAAGAAGTAATAGCAAGAAATATCACCATAGAATGCTGTAAGTCCGTCTTTTGCCTATAACTGATAAATGGGGCTACAACATGTCCTGTGAAGGAGGCTTCCTGTGGAACCTCTGCATTACATAAGAACATAGGTGCAATACTGAACTCCATCCAGAATCTTCTAAGGTGGGAAATTTTCACTGGAAAGGACAAGCAGACCAGCCTGGAGCAACTAGAAGATACTTCTTAGAAGAAAGACTGACAGGAAAAATACAAAACAATAATGGCAGTCTGACTGACTACTAGAAGAACAAGCAAGTTGTTCACCCAGGAGACATCAAGGCAAGTGGTCAGGTCCCCTTAAGGCAAAACTTCTTCCAAGTCTAAGACTCAACAGGAATATATGAACAGATATTCACTCTGACTGGTGACCACGTTGGTCACTAATAAGGGGAAGTAAGGAAAAAACAGCAATGAAATCTACAAGCTAAGCCCTACTCAACAGACCCTTGTGAACCTGGGTGGTGACCTGGATGGCCAGCAGTTTGGCAAAACCTGGGGATTCCTGGATTCAGAGTCAGCCACAGAGGACGAGAGTGGAGAGTGAAGCATCCAGTTGATAAGAAGAGAGGGCATAAGCACAAGAACACTCACACATGCAGATAATAACCACTTGACCAGGCTTCAATGGCTGGTTGATCAGAACTCAACTGGAAGAAGAAAGAAGAGGACGAAAAGAGTAATCTGATACAATTTAATGAACTTGACCTATATTTTTGGATGCAGTA
>NW_006408520.1:41466302-41468055 GCF_000296735.1 Chrysochloris asiatica | reverse complement strand
CTTTAAAAATGAACTATAAAATATTTAATATTGGTCTAGTGGGTTAGATTGAATGGAGATTCCTTTTAAGTAGTCTTATTGGTGCTATAGGATAAGCACTGGACTGCTAACCACAAGGTTGGCAATTCAAAATCCATCATCCCCTCTGCCAGTAGAAAGATGAGACTTTTATCTCCTGTAAAGATTTATATACTTTAAAACCCTATATGGCACCTGACAACAACAACAACAAAAACCCTATACAGGGTTGTTATGAATCACAGTTAATTAAATGGTAGTGAGTTTGATTTTTATGGGGTTTTCTTATGTATTGCTTCATGTAACATATTGGTTAATAAATATTCTTATGTATCTTTTGGTTGCTATTCAAACATTTTGAGATGATGCTGGTTTTTAGTGCCATGAATGTTGAGATGATGCAAACAAAAGTGTTGTGTAGACTCCAAATTACTCTCTTCCTGTGTTGTTATTGTTGTTGTTAAGTGCTATCAAATTGGGTTTGATTCATAGCAGCCCTGTATAATTTGCAAGAAGCAACCGGTAGGTTTGAACTGCCTACCTTCTGGTTCGAAGTCCAGTGCTTATCTTAGACCACCACACCAGAAGTCTCTTCCTATATGAACTTACTATTTTATTTGAGAAATTGCAATTATAGGTGAAGATGTGCTAACTTAATATATACAAGGAACTTTAAAAAGTACATGGAAAAGTTAAATTAAAAAAAAAAAATGGAATTTCTCCACAAACTTTCTGAAGTCCTCTTGTATATGCAAATTTACGTATACCTGAATACTCATGAGACTGAAACCTTGCAAAATAAGAGTAGGTAGTTTACTGTGTTCTTTCAATATTTAATCCAAACTGAATTCCTCTGAAGAAACATTTTGAAGACACTTTAAAGTAATAAACTTAGGGCTGTCATTGTTCAAGATAAAACTTTTCCTTTCATTGAAAAATTGAGGTTAGATATATTAGATACAACCATAAAGTAGTCCTGGTGTGGCACTGTAGGATAATGTGCTGGACTGAAAGATCAGTTTGAGCCTCAGTGTTGGTGGTTCAAACCCACTAGCCACTCATTGAAACCCTATACAAGATCAGTATGAGTCAGAATCAACTCGATGGCACTTAACAAAAACAACTATCATAATGACAAAATTATAAATTTGTATCTCATTAAAAGCTGAGATGACCAATTGGTAAGTGTCATCAAGTTGGTTTAGACTCACAGTGACCCTGTACAGGGTTTCTGAAGCTGTAAATATTTTCAGGCGCAGAAAGCCTCATCTTTCTCCTGTGGAACAGCTTATAATGCTACCAGAGCTCCTAAAATGACCAATAATCCATTCCCACCCCCAAATCACAAAAATACTAAACATACAATAAATAATATTAATTTTCCAAGATGTTTTGAGCTAGCTGTAGGGTAAGCAAAGCAGTGCTTATTCACATGCTTGAGAATCAGTTGGGTGCCTGCTCCTCTAAGATGATGGCATTTGAAGCAATTGGGAACATTTGGCTCTGCTCTTTATGCTTCTTTATTTATGTCTCTTTACGTATGTTTCTCTACTCTTTGAGTCTTCTCTATATGTCTCTTGCTCTCCATCAAGCTAACTATAGTGAATTCGCATGGGGAAGGCAGAGGCAAAAGAGAAAACAAACCTAATTGCAAAAGTGCTTCTCACATTTTTGTTTGTCTCATGCTTACCAGAAACCAATAGACTTAAGCCTATTGTATGACTGAGGTGAATCA
>NW_006408520.1:41464088-41466202 GCF_000296735.1 Chrysochloris asiatica | reverse complement strand
GGCAAAGGCCAGACCAAGGGGCTGAGGGCCAAAGAGAGGACTTCCTGTGGACATGACAGAGAAGCTGTCTTGACTGGAACAACTGTGCCCTGAATTTTTCTGACCCTGAACTGTAAGCTGTTAACTTCTCCAATAAACCCCTTAACTGTGTGTATATTGTCTAAGTGCTGTGCGGTCATTGAAATGAATTATCAATCCCAGCTGAGTACTGTCGGAGGAATGGATGATGTCATTTTTTTTTGTAAAAGGTATTGCAAATTTCCATAAGAAATTTAGAACCATTTTGAAATCTACCACATGACTTTTTAATTTCTACTGAAGCTATATTAAGACATTTTAAAAGTAATATTAAATGCTGGCCGGTTTGTTATATTTTACATACCTTGGCTTATTTAAACTTTAAAGCAATTTCTGTGAGCTCAGTATTATTATTTTTATTAGTAATTCCTAACTTCTCTTTCTGTTACCAATTAGGAACTGAGGTTTACAGAAGATAACCATCCAAAGATAATAGAGATTGCTAATGGAATTCCTTGAATATGAACTCAGAACTCTCAAGACAGTTAGCTATTGTGTTATAGTGTATAGAGAAAAAAAAAAAAAATGTGTCTGTGCATGATTATAATGTTTGCAACATAGAGAAAAAAACATCAAAGCATTAATATATTTACATAGATATATGTTGAGTCTTTGGGTTTGCTTTTATATAGAGAAAATAATTATAATCACTTTGTTTTACATTTACAAGACCATTACATAATTTTGTTGTTATTTGGTTTCAGTTCTGGCAATAAGAACTCCCTAGCAAGACTGGGATTCAAAAATGAACAACAGTGACAAATCCTCTATCATAATCTTGGATCTGGTGCTAGCTTCACCTGACAAACAGGAACTGCTACAGGCTTCAATTACTACTATAAAATACAAAGGACAAATAAAAGAAAATTCAGTAAATCTTTACTACAGGCATTTCATGCTTTGAAGTTGTAAAGTGGTTTAAGACTGAATGCTTCCAGCATTTTATAATTTGGCTTGTAATCAGTTAGGAGAAAGGAAAAGTAATTACTAAAACAGAGTAGTTTACCATAGTGAAGAGGGAAACCAGAGAAATGTGATTTCATGTTACCAGAAAACCCCCCAAAGGAATGGCTTTAAAAATACATTAAAGCATTCTTTGTGACTGAAAGCTTATGCTGTATAAAATTTTAATTTTCAAATTTAAACTTGTGAACTCATACGCATCATATGATGATGAGTTGTTAGATTTTGTTCCTCTAAAACAAAACAAAAACTTGTGAGAATGGTACAGCACAACTTTACTTTTGCCCTGAAGAAACTCATTGTTACAAACCTTCGATTTACTATGTCTGAGAACATTCTTAAAGGCACATGAAACTGAGAAGCCTGAAGGACAAGACTTAATACCCATTGGAGTTAGATGTCCATTTCACAGTAGGCCATGCTCCAGTGGGGGGAAATGTGTTAAATGTCATTTATGGCATTTGTATGTTTAACTACTCATTTTGAAGATATCTGCTTCATGAAATGATTTCATGAATAAACACAGAGAATGATGACCACTTATCCTCAGATCACTAAACTCCATCCAATTGAGACACAGACATAAATTTGGTTGCCATCTTTAAAACGCTTGACTCTTCAAATATCAATATAGATTTAATAGATTGCTATTAATCCTATGCAATAGTATTGTTTCTACAACTTGAGTTTATATGGGTTTGCAGCATGATCTTTAAAGACAGAATTAAAAAAAAAAAATCCTTTCCCTGATATTTTCCCTTATTCTTTTTCTATACCAGCTGGAGAAGGAATAAATCTTAACCTTCAGTTGCCATTTTATCAAAATTAGTAGAAATACACTATGTAGCATTTTTTCTGAGCAATACAAAGTTCCCCTAAAGCAGAGAGATTTGCAGTTGTAGATTATTTCTACTTTTTTTTTTTCCCCCATGTCCATTTTACCTTAAATGTGAAAGCACAAAAGACCAAAAGAGCAGTAATATAGAATGCATTGTCTCTTCCAGTTGGTTCTTACAAATAAAATTTCTTTTAGGAGTTAAATCATCTAGAGTTTCAATCAGAAAATAAACATC
>NW_006408520.1:41462012-41463846 GCF_000296735.1 Chrysochloris asiatica | reverse complement strand
GTGGGAGAAAGATGAGGCTTTCTACTCCCGTAAAGATTTACACCCTCGGAAACCCTGTACAGGGTCGCTATGGGTCAGAACCGACTCGACGGCACATAACAACAACAACAACAACAACAAACTTAACATGTTAAAAAATTATCACACTGATTTACAATTTCTTGTTTGTCTATAACAATCCTTGCATTAACAAGTGTCTTTAGGTTTGGGTCTTTTTTATTATTAGGATTATTATTGTTGTATAAACAGAGATTGGAGTTCTGGTGTGGCACTATAGGATAAGCATTAGAATACTGACCACAATTGTGGGTGGTTCAACCTCAACAATCACTCCTTGGGACACCCTCTACAGGGTGGTTGTGAATCAAAACTGATTAGCCAGCATTTAACAACAGCATACAGAAATTAGCACTGTACTAGGATTAGCAAAAATATCAGCAGCTCCTTGCTGCCTCAGAATAGAATTCTGCTCCATTGCGTTTTCAATGACTGGTTTTTCGAACTTAGAACTCCAGACATAAATTTGGAGTTACTTCTGGGCAGACTTGAACCATCAACCTTTTGATTTATACTTGAGATCCCTCACCTTTTGTACCACCCATAATAGTTGTTGTTGTTGTTGTTGTTGTTAGGTGTCATCAAGTCGGTACTGATTCATAGTGACCATAGGCACAGCAGAACGAAACACTGCCTGATCCTGGGCCAATCTCACTACCACTACCAAGCTTGAGGCCATTGAAGCTGCCATTTGGCCAATCCATCTTGTTGGGGGCCTTCCCCTTTTTCTTTGACCCTCCACCTTAGCAAACGTGATATATATCTCCAGTGACTAGTCTCTACAGACAGTATGTCACAAGTATTAGAGACGAAGTTTGGCCATCTTGGGCTCCTAGGAACACTCTAGCTGCAATTCTTCCAGAGCAAGAACGGATTTATTGGTTCTTTTGGCTGCCATGGCACTTTCAATAGTCTCCGCTAACACCATAACTCAAAAGCATCAGTTCTTCTCCAGTCTTCCTTATTCACTGTCCAGCTTACGCATCCATATGAGGTTATTGAAAATACCATGGCTTGCATCAGGCACACCTTAGTCCTCAAGCTGACATCTTTGCTCTTCAACACTTTAAAAAGGTCTTGTGCAGCAGATTTACCAAATGTAATATGTCATTTGATTTCTTGACTGCTGGTTCCATGAGCATTGATAGTTGATCCAAGAAGAGTGAAGTTCTTAACAACTTCAATCTTTTCTTCCGTTGATAAGAATGTTGTTTATTGGTCCAGTGGTGAGGATTTTTGTTTTCTTTACATTGTGATGTAATCCACACCAAAGGCTATGCTGTTTGATCTTCTTCAGTAAATGGTTTAAGTCTGCTTCACTTTCAGCAAGCAAGGTTGCCACATTTTTTTCATAGAACCCAGCTTCTCAGATTATTTGCTTAGCATACGGGTTGAATAAGTATGGTAAAAGAATACAACCATTTTGCACACCTTTCTTAATTTTAAACCATTCAGTGTTCCCATGTTATGTTCAAACCACTGCCTCTTGGTCTAAGTACAGATTCCTCAAGAGCACAATTAAGTGTTCCAAATTACTCACACTTCAAAATGTTGTCCATAGTTTGTCATGATCTACACAATCGAAAGCCTTTGCATAGTCAATAAAGCACAGGTAAACCTCTTTCTGATATTCTCTACGTTCAGCCAAGATCCATCAGACATCAGCAATGATATCCCTCATTTCATGGCCTTTTCTGAATCCAGCTTGAACGTCTGGAAGTTCTCTGTCAATGTATGCTTGCAGCCATTTCTGTATTACCTTTAGCAAACTTTACTC
>NW_006408520.1:41459385-41460748 GCF_000296735.1 Chrysochloris asiatica | reverse complement strand
TTTTGTCAGGTGGGAACCATCACTGGAGAAGGATATCATGCTTGGTAAGATGGAGGGTCAGAGAAAAAGAGGAAGACCCCCAACGTGATGGATTGGCCAGGTGGCATCATTGATGGACTCAAGTGTGGCAGCGGTAGTGAGATTGGCCCAAGATCGGACATTGTTTCATTCGACTGTGCATGGGGTCGCTATGAGTTGGTTCCAACTGGATGGCACCTGATAACAACAACAACAAGGTATTTCTATTTCCAACCTTCTGAGGAAGCACCATAATACTTTCCAGAGTGGTTGGACCATTTTGCAATCCCAAGAAAATATAGGAGGGTCCCAGTCTCTCTGTATCCTCACTAGCATTAATTGCCCCCTGCTTTTTTGATCATTGCTGTAATTGCTGGTGTGAGATGATAGCTCGTTGTTGTTTGGATTTGCATTTCTCTAATGGCTAGTGATCATGAACATTTCTTCATATGTTTGTTGACTGCCCAGATCTCTTCCTTGGTGAAGTGTCTGTTCATTTCCTGTGCCCATTTTTTAATTGGGTTATTTGTCTTTTTCTTGTAGAGGTGTTGTAGTTTCCTATATATTTTAGAAATAAGTCCCTTGTCTCATGTGTCATGCCAAAAGAATTTTTTCCCATCCTGTGGGTTCTGTTTTAACTCTTTTGGTGAAGTCTTTTGATGCACATATGTTTTTAAATTTTAGTATGTCCCAATCATCTATTTTGTCTATTTTTGTTTGTGTAATTTTCAAAATATTTGGTAGCGTGTGCATTTCCTGTATTACAGCTCTCACTGTTGTCCCTATTTTTTCATTGATGACCTTCATAATTTTGGGATTCACATTTAGGTCTTTAATCCATGCTGATTTGTTTTTTGTATTGGGCATGAGGTAAAGATCTTGTTTTAATCTTTTGCATCTCAGCTTCCAGTTCTGCCAACACCATTTGTTAAAGAGACTATCTGCTACCCATGCCATATACCTAGGCACTTTGTTGAAAGTCAGTTGGCTGTATGTGGATTGGTTAATATCTGATTCTCGATTCTGTCCTATTGATCAATGTAACTTTCATTGTACCTGTACCAGGCTGTTTTGACCACCGTAACCATGAAATAGATTTTGAAATTGGGGAGTGAGAGGCTTCCAACCTTGTTCTTCTTCTTAAGCAGTACTTTCGTTATACTGGGTCTCTTTCCTTTCCATATAAAGTTTGTAATTGTCTTTTCCATCTCTTTGAAGAATGTCACTGAAATCTATATGGGAATTGCATTATATGTATAAATTGCTTTGGGTAGTATTAACATTTTCATGATGTCAAGTTTTCTGATGCAGGAGCATGGTATGTTCTTCCACTTTTGTAAGTCTC
>NW_006408520.1:41450581-41458655 GCF_000296735.1 Chrysochloris asiatica | reverse complement strand
CACTTAGTCATGTTGTATTATTTTTTTGATATATTCCTGGATTCTGTTGGCTAGGATTTTGTTTAGAATTTTTGTGTCTATGATCATGAGGGATATTGATCTATAATTTTCTTTCTTAGTGATGTCCTTCCCTGGTGTTGCTATGAGGGTTAGGCTTCTTAAAAAGTATTAGGAAAATTTCCATCCTCTTCTATATTCTGAAATAATTTGAGTAGAATTGTTGACAGCTGTTCCCTGAATGTTTGATAGAACTCACCAGTGAAGCCATCTGGGCCTGAATTTCTTTTGGTTAGGAGTGTTTTGAAGATCTGTTCAATTTCTTCTTTTTTTTTATGTTCAGGTTTTCCACTTCACTCTGTGTAAATTTAGGTAGGTCGTGTTATTTTTAAATTGTATCCATCTAAGTTTTCAAATTTGTTGGAGTACAACTCTTCATAGTATTCTGCTATTGTCTTTTTAATTTTGTTTGATTCTGTTGTGACATCATCCATGTGGTTTCTAATGCAAGTTATTTGTGTCTTCTCTCTCTTTCCTTTTGTTAGGTTTGCCAATGGTCAGTCAATTTTGTTAATCCTTTCAAAGAACCAGCTTCTTGTCCTGTTGATTCTTTCTATACTCTTTCTGTTTTCCATCTCATTTACTTCTGCTATTATCTTTAATATTTCTTTTCTTTTGGTGTCTGTAGGTTCCCTCTGTTGGTCTGTTTATAACTGTTGGAGATGCTGTGTTAATTTGTTAATTTTGGTTCTTTCTTCTTTTTGGATGTTCAAACTATCTTCATATACATAATCTGGAGATGAAAGTATTAATTGGAACCTGTTGGTTGGCATGATTCGAAAGAAAATCATAATAAAAGCTAGGTCAGCAAAAATGATGAAGGCAGTTGAAGACAATGGAAGCAATTCAAGAGTTATAGTGAACAGAGGTAGACACTGTTGTATATGGAACTCTTTAGTAAATCTGTAGGGGAAATACTTGACAGCTACCTATCAGAAGCTCCTTGGAAACCCTATACCGGGTTGCTATGAGTAGGAACCAATTCAATAATACTTAACAACAACAAGATGGGTAGATACAACTGTAGACAGGCAGGCTGAATGGCTGTGATAGAGTGCATCTACCCCCTTAATTATATGTGTATGTGTGTGTGTGTGAGTGCGTGCATGTGTGTGTTTTAAATGATACTTGTACTTGTGCATTTACCTTTGCTGCAAATATACCCATGAATGAGATGGAGTATACAGGGGCAAAGTTATGAAAACTTCCTGGACATAAGCAAACACTTAGAGAGAATGTGTCATGGGATAAGGGGCTCATGACTAAAGGACCCAAAGGACACTATGATCAATTGACAGAACATAATAAACAAAGAAAATGTACTACATTCTATTTTGATGAGTAGTGACTGAGGTCATAAAAGCTTGTGATTGAGAATACCTAAAAGGGGTTCTAGAACTTGCCCAATGAAATAGGCTTCTTGCAGATCCTTTGCAGTGTATAGAAACTTAGGTGAAATTCTGAGCCTCATCCAGAACTTTCTGAGGGGGGACATGTCCACTAGAAAAGACAAGCAGACCAGCTTGAAACAGCTAGATCAATACAAGATACATCTTCAAAGAAAGATCAATAGGAAAGATCCAAAATAAAAATGACAGTATGATTGGCTACTGCAAGAACAAGCAAGTTATTCCCTGGGGAGCCATCAAGGCAAGCAAGCATGTCCCTGCAGGGAAAACTCCCCTCCAAGACTGAAACTCAAAGGGAATATATGAGCAAGCATGTAAGCTTGCTGATGACCATATGGGTATTTTGGTGAGTGGAAGGAGGGAGAAGAACAGTAATGAAGAAATGGGCTGAGTTCAAGTATGCTCCATAGACTCTCATTGACCTGAAGATGACAGAAAGAGGAAGGGTTGGTTGGTCTGAAGTGTGGTGAGACCTAGGATGCCTGAGTCCATGGACAAGGACATAGCCATGGAGGGCTAGAGCTGAGAGTGAAGATTCCAGCTGATATGAAATGAGAGGAGATGCACAAGAACACCCAAACTTAGATAATATCCATTTGACCTAGCCTTGGTAGCTTGATAATCAGAAACTCTACTAGAGGAAGATAAAAATAAATAAATAAATAATAAAGGAAATGACCATAAATTGATACAACTTGATGAATTTGACCTATACTATGTGTGTAGTAACTCAAAATACTGACAGAGAGGGAAGAAGTTTTCACATCAAGTATCAATCCTATCCCGTCTGTATACAGGGTGGATAGGTACGGATAGCATAGGCATTGGCTACCTAAAATGAGGGGGTGATAAAGGCATGAAGTGACTGGTTTACAATTTTTCACGAGGCGTTTAGTTTAAGATTGTGCAAGGGAAGGTAGAATCCCTATTGAATAGTTTTCATCTTGTCTAAAGGAGTCTGGTGAAAAGAGATGGGGATAAGATTCTCATGATTCAGTAGTGAGTAATTGTTATCATGACTAACAGTGATTTCCACAACAGTAAAGGTAGAAGGTTTGTAACAAAAAAAAAAAAAAATGGGGAAGTACTTAATCTTACAGTACAGGAACAGAGGACCCTAGGACCATCAAGGGAGAAGAACAGAAACAGAATGCAGGACCCTATCTAAAGAAGCAGCGATGCCAGATAAAGAGGCAGAGAAGAGGACATGGAGAAAGGAAGGAGCTGAGGACTCTGGACTCATGGAAAGAGAAGAACTGGGTGCTGCTGGCCAGGAGGCAGACTTATAGAATGTGCCTTTTTGTTGTTTAAATTATTATATATTCCTGAGCATTTCTGTTTATATTCTTTGCAAAAACAAAACAGGGAATGAAAGCAAATACTGTTAAATGAGGATGCATGGAAGAGATTGTAATCATTGCAGTGAAATGAGGTATAAAGCCAATGTTCTCCTGTGTAAACTATCACTCAGTTCACAATAAAAACTTACAACAAAAAAAAAGCTTGTGATTGATCATGTAAGGTACAACTATTAGTTTCTCCATGTAAGGAGGGAAGAAGAGTGAAGAAAACTGAAGGCACATGGAAATAATTAGTCCAATAAACTATTGGTATATGTGAATATCAGTCTTCATGACCCTGAGATCAGAAGGACTAGATGGTGCCCAGTTTCTGCATCAACTGTTCTGAAAAGATTCACATTTGAAAGTCCTGACTAGAGTGGGAAAAAAAATGTAGAATAAAATTCAAAATCTTAGACCAGGCTTACTGAATCAATAGAGACTGCTTGATCTTCAAAAAAATGGCCCTTAGTAACCCTTCATGTCTAGAAATAAACTCACTCCCATGTTCAATTTCCAGCCAAACAATAAGCAGTTCTATAAGAGGAACAATAACACTAGGGAGGCATGCACACCTTAGAATAATCAATCATTTTAAATCAAAGGGCAGCATTTTATCAAGGTAAAATTTCAGAAGGGTTAGGCAATAAAGAGAACTGGTAAAAAAAAAAAAAAAAAAAACCCAGGGAGGAAATGTGATAAGTGATATTACATTGTGGGAATTGCAATCAATGACATGAAATAAAATGTGTATGAATTGTTGAATTGAAAACTGATCTGCTTTGTAAACCTTCATGCAAATTACAATAAAAATTTTGAAAAGAAAAATATAATTAACAAAATGAAAGAAAATGAGCATATTATATAGAGGGCAAGTGAATGAGACTGAAATTCACTTCTAGAAATGCCAAGAGACATGGGCGTGATATGCAAAAAATGTTTTACATAATTTTATCATATATGTATGTAGGTTATATGTGTGTGTGTTATTTAAATAGATACATTATTTTTCAAAACAACAACAACACCCAAAGAACAAAACAAAGCCCGGTATTTATTGGATTTGCTTCATAAGAAGCGGATTCAAAAATGGGATTTTGAACCTCGATCAATAATTACCTGGCAGTTAGTTAGGACCTCATTATTTAGTACTATATGGTTGGCAGACAAAATATTTAGCATGCGTTAAGTTGTAGTGGAGTCCTGGTGTGGTGCTACAGGTTAAGCATTGGACTGTTAACCTCAAGGTTGGAAGTTCTAGCCCACCAGGATTGCTATGTCTCTCAACTGTACTTAACAACAACATTACAGTAGAGCAGATGTTAAAATTTTCTCTGGTTCTGAGGTAGAATAAATAAAGTAGATAATCTAATAGAAGTAAAAAATGTCAGAATGTATATTGTATAGACTCCCACAATTGTGACTGGTATCTTGACAGTATAGTGAAAAATAAGTCTCAAATGTGGGGTCAGTGGGTCATAAGATTGTGGTGTCATGTGGACGCCCCAAATTTATGGTTGGCGTCTGTCTGTTTGGAATTCTAAATAAATGTTATTTTAATTGTGAGTTCCAGGTGGCTAGCATAAGAGAAAGAATGCCATGGGGATATTTAGCAATGATGATGGAGAAGTGGGAATATGAGAACTCAATCAATATCCACATTTTGTATATTGGATTCATGCTATTTCTTAGTTTAATTGGGTTCTGAAGACAAAATCTAATAAGGAGATTCACATTTGGGAGACTTTAGGGATTTCACTAAAAATTACATCTTAACTAAAAATAAGTTGAGTCGGGCAAAGAAATAAGTCTAGCTTTGGTACAGTGCAATAAAGATCTCAGTTGATCCCACAGGGAGTTCTTGAGCTGAGATAGTCCTTTGTTGTTATTGTTGTTAAGTGTTGTTGAGTCAATTTTGACCCATAGAAATCTTGCATAAGGCTTCTGAGGGGCACTTGATAGGTTTGAACTACCAACCTGTCCTTAGTAGTCCAGTGCTTATCATACAGCACCACAGACTATGCCAAATTGAAACAAAAGTTCAATCCTTTGTAGGCCTGAATAGACCAGCCACTAGGTAAAAGCTATCTCATGTAGGAGCATTGGATCTTAAGGAAGGCAGCTTCCTCTAGTTCCCCAAAACACATTGTGGCTAAGTCACTTCCAACTCATAGTGACTCTGTAGGACCATGTAGAACTGTCCTTTGGGTTTACCGAGACTGTATATTTGTTTGTTTGTTTGTTTAATGTTTTATTGTGAATTATATGATAGTTTACATGGGAGAACATTAGCTTTACCTTCATCCTAAAGTATATTGTTTCATTGCCATGGTTACAATCCTCTCCATGCATCATCAACCAACCAAAAGGTATACCCCGCAAGCCTGCCCTTCAGTCATCAGCACACAACCCCTCCCCTCTCTGGGTCTAGTGTCCATCTCTACATGTCATTGTCTCTGCCTCCATTTCTGGTGTCACTGTTTCTCTGGGTAGGGTCCTACACTGTGCTCTTCTCCCTTGATGGTCCCTGGGATCTCCGCTCCTGGACTGCAAACTCAACCACTTCCCTCCTTTGCTACAAAACATCTATCTTTATATTTACAACCTTCACAGTCAATCCTGATAGTAATTATTCAGTATTGTACCACAAGAGTCCTCTCCCCATTTCCTTTCATCAGCCCCACACAGACAGATTGGATACTATTCAGTGGAGATTTTACCTTCCTCCACACCCTCTGGGTCTAGGCTCCCTCTTGAAAGCTTGTAAGCCAGTCACTTCTTGCCTTTGTAGCCCCTCCCCACCCCAATTTTGGGTAGGTAATGTCTAAGTTGCCCATCCCTGTCTACCCTGTGTATGAGGGGATGGGAATGATCCTTGCCGTAAAGATTTATTACCTCTTTTGAGCTAGATTGTAAATATTTATGGATGTAGACTGTCTCATCCTTTTCCCATTGAGTGGCTGGTGGCTTGAACCACTGAACTACTGGTTAGGAATAGCCAAAGCTTAGTGCACTGGCTATCTGGATTTCTTCCCTCTAGTATGTTGTTGTTGTTGTTAAGTGCCGTTGAGTCAGTTCTGACCCATAGTGACCCTGTACAGGGTTTCCGAGGGTGTAAATCTTTACGGGAGTAGAAAGCCTCATCTTTCTCCCACGGAGCCGCTGATAGTTTCGAACCACTGACCTTAAGGTTCGCAGCCTGATTCGTAACCACTACGCTACCAGAGTGGAGAGGAATTCTGGGAATGGGAGTGAATTAAGTTGTGACACATCAACTGACAACACTTAACAGCAGTTGACTGAACTAGTCTTTCAGTCTTATGGGTAGAAGATCTAGATGGCATAACACTACCTATTATAATGTACATGGCTCCACTTGTATTTGCTTGCTTCTTATAATAATTTTACTCAGTACAGAGACAAATTCTAAGGCATACAAATTTATTTTCTTTTCTAAAAACTTTGCAAGAGGAAGATTGAAAGACAACTGAGGATCTTGCCACTGCTGCTGTTTCGGAAGCTCCATCATCGGTCTCTTGTCTGTTCTAAATTCCACTCATTATAAGCCTACACCTCTGCTATGTGGTTTAACAGATGGAATGACTTAG
Source organism: Chrysochloris asiatica (assembly GCF_000296735.1). Classification (NCBI taxonomy): domain Eukaryota; kingdom Metazoa; phylum Chordata; class Mammalia; order Afrosoricida; family Chrysochloridae; genus Chrysochloris; species Chrysochloris asiatica. The sequence goes on along the minus strand of NW_006408520.1, from coordinate 41,452,241 downwards.
ACTCTTACCTGTGATGGATCGAATTCCCCTGTTGTATTGCCTTTTCTTAGCTTTGGTGCCACATTTGGCTACTTCTTAATACAATATGATCAAATTCTCAGTATACCATTAAATGTTCTTTACGAATGTCCAGTTTTTTATTTAATCACTGGATTACAGGTCTGAAACTCTCTTACCCTTAAAATTAGATACATACATCTGCTTTGAAAAGTAGAATGGGGAGAAGAGAAATATTTTTGCTAATCTAGGAAAATATGTCATTTCTCAAGAGCACTGACTTAGTTGCCTCCCTTTGATGTTTCAGAATCCCTAACTTTCTCAATAAGCACCTGTCCGTGACATAGAGAAATTTGTCAGGGTTGGGGATTCAAGTTTCTTGAGTAGAGTTCAACTAGCACTGTTATTTGAGTCAGGTTAATGCACTGGACTGCAAAGTCAGTGATTGAAGCTCACCAGCCACTCCTCAGAAACCCTATGCAGAGTCACTATGAGTGAAAACCAACTTGACAGTACTTAACAACAGTCACCACTACTATTATTAAATCTTGAGGCTGAGCTCCAATTTTACTTCCTTACAAATTTAAAAGGTGAAAGTTTCTTTGTATGTTGCTGAAGAAACTTTCTGGTTTACATGTTGACTAATGGATTATTAACCACCCTCAGCCTTGCATTTGTTTCTCCCAATATAGCAATAGCAAACCAACAGCAGCCATTCATTTTTATTGCTCTTGTAATTGCTACTGCCCTTGTACTTTTCAGATGCCTGAGATAATTTGATGAATGCCTCACAAAATTCACAGACTATATGACAATCTGTCTCTGTGAATTTTCCTCTCTAGTTTGGCGCTATAGGACAAAGCACTGGATGACAAGGTCAGCTTGAACCACAAAGTAAGCAATTCAAACTCACCAGCCACTCCTTGGATACCCTATACAGGGTCGCCAAGTTGGAATCAACTCAACATGATGGCAATTAACAACATGATATTTGACAATGGATTTACTATAACCAAAAATATATATACAACTGTGGTGAGGGGAAGGAGGGGAAGGTGGAGCACAGGGCAGGCGATAAACACAGGATAGTTTGGGTGCTGGGGAGGGGGGCAATATACAAGAAGGGAGAGGGGAATGGAAGAACAAAGCAGATGGGAAAACAATTAGGCAGGTTTGCATGGACTAAGCAGGACAGAGGAAAATAATGATTTATGCACAACCTTGGAACAACAGGGCTCTGGGATACAGGGATTGAGACATGGTTGGAATAGGGAAAAGGTGGGGGGTAATGTTAAGATGCTTGGCTGTCTTTTTAATCTTGGTTTTCCTTGCATACCATTATAATATAGACACTTGAAGGGGAGAGAAATGAATAGCCAAAAATGTCACCATAGAAATACCTAAAATGGGGCTACAACGTGCCCAGTGAAGGAGGCTTCCTGAGGAGGCTCTGCATTACATAAGACCATAGGTGGAATCCTGAACAGCATCCAGAATCTTCAGAGATGGGAAATTTCCTCTTGCAAGAACAGGTAGACCAGCCTTGAGTGGTTAGAACTGACGATATTTCTTGAAAGAAAGACTGATAGGAAAAATACACACAAAAAATATAGGCAGACCGACTGATTACTACAAAAAACAAGCAAGTTGCTTGCCCAGGAGA
>NW_006408520.1:41448253-41449615 GCF_000296735.1 Chrysochloris asiatica | reverse complement strand
TGCTGACGATCAGGGGGCAGGCTTGGTTGGTTGATGAATGCATGGAGGGGATTGTAACCATGGCAATGAAATGATATATGATAGGATGAATGTAAAACTAATGTTCTCCCATGTAAACTATCACATAATTCACAATAAAACATTATATATACACACAAATGAATATATACTTAGGGTGAGATCTATGAGATTCCCAACACAAAGATTTAATTCCTAAGTTATTAGCTACCCTTCCAAGAGCAGATGTCTTAACCTCCTTTGTTCTGGGCTTTTATTGACCAGTCCTGCATAATAGCTAAATCATGTGTTCTTAATCTAGTTGAAACCAGCTTCCCAGGCAAGTCTTTTGTGTTCTGGGTAGCCCCTACCTGTCAGCACAAATCCTTAGATGTGGCCTGGAAGTTCCAGATTGTGACACCCAAATGGCTCTAAATGTTATTTCTTTGTTTCCATAGATAAAAACCTTTACCCCACATCATCCTAAAGTTTTTCCAACTATTTTTTAGGCTTAATATCACCTGAAAATAATCTATGCCTTCCTTCTTTCCTTCCCTTCTTCCTTCTTTCCTTCCTTCTCTCTCATTCTATTTCTTTCTTCCTTCCTTTAATTAAATTTACTAATATTCCATACTAAATGTGCTGTTCTAGAATAAGCACTGAAGTGCTAACTGGAAGGTTAATGCTTCAAACCCATCAGCCACTCCTCATAAGCCCTACACTGTAAGAAGGGACTCCACATCACTTTACAAAAAGATATTAAATGCATCACATTGTTATAAAATTTTTATATAACTGGTTATAGTGGTATAAGCATTTCTAGGCAATATCATTGTTGTACTTTATTCTAAGTCCTGAATCTGTACCTAATACTATATATTCTCAATATTTAAGTCTTCATGGCTTCATTTAATTCTAAAGTAAGACAATGCTTTGTCAGTTTCCAGTTTGGGAGGCAGCAGAGGCAGCCAGGTAGGAAAGGCTCCATGGGGGTGGGATTGAAAACTCAGAGAAGCTGCACTCATGGAACACTACCAGAGCTGTGGATGTAACATAAGGTCCAGGGCATCAGTTTCCCGGCATGTGCAAGTGGAAAAATCACAATATAAAGGAAAATACTGTGAGTTAGGAATTGCTCCAGGTGGGACTCCCTCTGTGGCCACCCAGCCAGGTTGGAGTAAAGAGGACAGGGATACAACCAAACCAGAAAAGGGAACTGGCACAAAAAGCAGTGCTGTGATATTTGCAAAAAGAGGTGTGGGGGATTCTACACATTTTTTCTTCCTCTTCCAAGTCGTACCTTCTTTGTCCAGCCGAGATGCCTTCAGGTGGGTGGGTGTGCACCCCACAAAAAAAGTCCAGCAC
>NW_006408520.1:41445762-41446927 GCF_000296735.1 Chrysochloris asiatica | reverse complement strand
AACATCCAAGAAGCTGAAAGTACCACAGGAAGGATAGACCCTAAAAGAAAGTAATTAAGACATATACTAATCAAGCTCTCAATATCACAGATGAGGAGAGAATCCTAAAAGTGGCCAGGGAGAAGAGAAGTGTCACTTACAAAGGCATGGAAATCAGATTAAGCTCTGACTTCTCAGCAGAAACCATGTAGGCAAGAAGGCAATGGGAAGACATATACAAAACCCTAAAACAAACAAACAAACAAAAAAATAAAACTGCCAACAAAGAATCTTCTATCCTGCAAAACTGTCAATCAAATATGATGGTGCAATCAAAACATTCCAGGATAAACAAAATCTAAGAGATTTTGTCAAAACCAATCCAGTACTTCAAAGCATGCTAAAGGGAGTTCTTTGGACTGAAAACCAACAAGAACAGACAACAACCAGAGATTCACTGGTGTGGCAATACCACCTGGAACTCAGTCGACAGATAGCAGAGTTCAGAATAGAACAAAACTAGAACAACGTATTCAAAGGAGCTGGGAGGTCAACTGAAGATCAAAATAATATCAATGTCAAAGAAGGGATAAATGTAGGTATAGAGATCCAGGTGGTGAGGATGTCAGGTATATTGCAGGATTCAACAGATTCTCTTAAATGGAGAGAAAAGTTAATAAACCATAAGGTAACACCAAAGAAAGTTAATACTTCACAACTAATCATGAAAACTAAGAAGAAACTGACAAGAAATAGCACAAAACCCACAAATACAGCACAAGAAGGCATGCAGGGCAAAGGAACAGACAGCACTACCAAAAATTAATATACTGGAAGCAATTGATTCATAACAATCAATAATTACTTTGAATGTAAATGCATTGAATGCACCAGTGAAGAGACAGAAAGTGGCAGAAAAAGGGAATGCACAGAATGGGGAAAAAAATATTTTGTAATGACACATCAGACAAGGGACTCATTTCTAAAATATGTAAGAAACGACAACACCTCTACAATATAAAGACAAATAACCCAATTAAAAAATGGGCACAGAACATGAATAGACACTTCACCAAGGAAGAGATCCGGGCACCCAACAAACTTATGAAGAAATGTTCACGATCACTAGCTATTGCTGTTGTTGTTAAGTGCCGTCGAGTCGGTTCCGACCCATAGCGACCCTGTA
>NW_006408520.1:41427644-41428212 GCF_000296735.1 Chrysochloris asiatica | reverse complement strand
TAGAAGCTAGGATGGCCCGAATTTGTTCCTCATACTTTGGACATATTATCAGAAGGGACTGGTGCCTAGAGAAGGACATCATGCTTGGGAAAGAGGAGGGTCAGTAAAAAACAGGAAGACTCCCAGTGAGATGGACTGGCACTATGGCAACAGCAATGGGGTCAAGCGCAGCAATGATTATGAGGTTGGTGCAGGACCGGACAATGTTTGTTCTGCTGTGCATAAGGTCTCTGTGAGTCAGTACCAACTCAACGGCACCTAGCAACAACAAAGACAACAAGCTTTTGAGAAACTGACTGACACATTTTATCCCTCCATGAAGCTGGTGTGTTCAAACTACCAAACTTTAGATCAGTGGTCAAGTGTTAACCACTTTGGAATGTGCCATAAGGAAATAAGCCTTATCTTTAGATAAGATATCACTTCCGGGGAATGAAATGCACTTAAAAGATAGTTAGTGAATATACAAGGGTGAGTCAAAAATTATACACACTCTGGTTATATGAAAATACCTGTAGATGTCCACTGCTAATGGCAACATTGAGCATTCATGTAAAATGATTCTGTG
>NW_006408520.1:41408420-41426604 GCF_000296735.1 Chrysochloris asiatica | reverse complement strand
TCTGCTTTCAGCTAAGATCCATCTGATGTCAGCAATGATATCCCTCATTCCCCAACTTCTTCTGAATCCAGCTTGAGCCTCTGGAAGTTCTCTGTCCATGTATGCTTACAGCCATTTCTGTATTAATTTGAGAAAATTTTACTCGCATGGGATATCAGTGATATTGTCCAATGATTTCTGTATTCCATTGAGTCAACTCTCTTTGGAGTGGGCACAAATACAGATATCTTTCAATCAGTTGGCCCAATAGTTGTCTTCCAAATTTCTTAGCATAGATGAGTGAGTGCCTCCAGTGCCGCTTCACTTTGTTGGAAGATTTAAATTTGTATTCCATCAATTCCTGGTGCCTTGTTCTTTGTCAATTCCTTCAGCGCACCTTGGACTGCTTTCTTCAGTATCATTGGCTCTTGATCATATGCTACCTCTTGAAATGGTTGAACATTGACCATTTCCTTTTGGTACAGAGACTCTGTGTTTTCCTTCCATCTTATTTTTATGCTTTCTGCATCATTCAATAAGTTTCCCAAAGAATCCTTCCATAATGAAAGTGAGGGCTTAATTTTTCTTCAGTTCCTTCACCTTGAGAAATGTGTGTTCTTCCCTTTTGGTTTCTAACTCCAGATCTTTTAAAACATTAAAATTTCTTTATTAGAAACATTAGTCTAAGCCATGAAAATGTATTAGTGAACAAAGTAGTCATACGTCTTTCTCTTTGTTAGATGTACACTGAATCAGAAGACATAGACAATGAAAAACAGATTAAAAACAATTAACAAAAGAAATAATAAATATACCACATAAACATACTATACAATGCTATAACATTTAAAGTGCTATGAAAAAGGAAGAGAAATAAAAAGTAGACTAACAAGGATTGAAATAATAGAATACTCAGAGTGTTGTCCCCACCCCCCCCTTTTTTTCACTTAGAGTTCAAGGAAGCAGGAGACCTCAAAGGACCTACAGACGTGATAGAAAGATGAATGCATCCCTGTATCCAATCTGTGGACCTTATTAAGTAGTGAAATTTTAGGGTTAGTTAAAAATATTGCTAGTAGGATTCCAATTTGTACATGCATTGGTTTATTCCAAACAGAACTTGTTTGAACATATCTCTACAATTACTGGGTTGTTGATGAAAAGTTATCTCAGTAATACACTTCTCTTTGTTTTGAAAACTCAAGTGAACATCTTTCCAAATCATTGAACATCTTTAAGTTTAAAGAAATACTGACCCTGCCAAAAAACAACAACAACAACAAAAATGACCTTGTTTTTAGATGGGCCAAGTACTTGAAGGTAGGTAAGGGAGACATCAAAATTAGGCCAGGATTCCCCGGCATTGGTTTTTGGCTTTTTTGTTTGTTTTATTGTTGTAGCTAGCTAGTTATGTCCTAAAATGAGAGGACAGACCATCAGGAAGAGGACGTTGTACATTCTCAGACAGAAGCTGATACTGCAGTCCTCAAGCAAAATTTCTTCCTCAGAGAAACCTCAGTGTTGCCCTTAAATCCTTCCAACTGATTGGATCAGACCATTTTGATTTTGGAGGATAATCTCCTTTACTTTAAGTTAACTAATTGTACAAATTTTTGTTTTTAAGTGTTGTTGAGTTGGTTCCATCTCATAGTAACCTATTGTATGATTTCCAAGCAGTAGCTGGTAGATTTGAACTGGTGACCTTGTGGTTAACAGTCCAGTACTTATCCTACCAGGACTCTGATTATACAAATAACTTCAAAAAAGTCCATGTAAAAATTCCATTATCTTTTAATTCTAGTTTTCCATGAAATTTTTGAAGCTCCCTCGTGGGTATATATCAAATCTACAAAATCCTTCATGTAACACATAGATTAGTGGTTTATTGAATAACTTGGTAGAACAGCCTAGCCAAGTTGACACTTCAAAACTGATCATCTCAAGAAATAATCTTTAGATATTTAGGAGGATATTTTTTTCTGATAGAGGAACAGTCAGTGAAATATTATAAAAGCTTCTGCTTTTAATTTTAGAGAAATTTTTATTTACTGTAGAATTTTGAAGAGAGTAGTGGTATCATCTGACTTATATTTTAACAGAATCACTTTGACTGTGATATTGAGAATAGACTGAAGCAAAGCATGGGGAGAAACATAGAAAACAATGAAGAAATTATAGTTGTAGGATACAGTGATAACAGATATGGTAATGAGAAGCTACAAGATTTGGTATATTATATGCAGTTGAAATAAACAGGATAACAGGAATAGGGGTCATGAGTATAAGAGAGTAGGCAAAAATGATTCTGTGAGCCTTAATATGAGTAATTAGAAGAATGGCATTCACTTTAACTGATTTGGGAAATTTTTGAGTAAAGGTGGTTACGATTGAGGAAAACATGAGAGATGAAATTTAAAATGTCTTTTAGATAACTAAAATGGAGATTTTCAGTAGCCAAATGAATATATGAATCTAGAATTAAGGATTCAGCATGTAATGAAAAATTTGGAGCATTTGATCTATATTTGGGATTTTAATTCCTTTGTTTGATTTATACCACAAAGAGGCAATAGCCAAAAAATAGAAAGAAAGGAAGAAAAGCATCCAAACACTAAATAGGGTATGTTAACATTAACAGACTAGAGAGAATACGCATACACACAAACACAACCTGAAGCACAAAGACTAAGTGTTGATGTTGGGGGGAAAACAAGGTTATCCAATTAGCTGAAAATAAAGTGAAGAAAGAGTTTCTATAAAGGGTGCATTATAATGTGTTCAAATGCTACAAATAGTCCATGAATTGAGTACAGATAATTGATTCTTGGAATTCAAAATATAAACGCTATTGGTGACATTGACAAAAGATGCTTTGATGAAGAGGTAGAGGTTAACACCTGAGGGAAGTAGTTTTTAGAGATCATGGAAAAGGAAGAAATATGCAGAGGGAATAAAAACATTTCTATTAGTTTTGCTAGAACTCGTAGAAAATAAATGCATTTGGAAACATAAGCAGCAAATTAGAATACTGGTTGAGAGGCGGGTAACCTCCTATTCATACAGTCGCCAATGACCTCTACTGGATGCTGGTCTCTGTATGCACTCCATACTTAACCAAACTACTTTTGCTCATGTTGTGTCGGTTTCTAGCGCAATTGCCAGACTTCAAACTATCTTATTCTACTCAATTCCATCTTTCTATGCTATAACACTATTTCTATAATTATCATTATGCATAATTTTTAATATTCTTTCTCCTTTTCCTTCATTTAATCTCATAGTATCCTAAATGTATGCCTCTGTTAGCATTTAGTCATATCCCAAATTACATGGTAACTTTTGTGCCACTTTTCTTAACCTCATGATAAACTATAAACTATTGAGGGTAGGAAATATTCTTCCCCATGACTGTATCCTTCTAGCACCTAGCTTTGCAAACAGTAAGCTTAAAATACCTGTTTGCAAGCTCAATGAGTGAACATTATAGTTCTTATTTGTTGGATGGATAACTATTGTCTTTAAAAAGAAAAAAAAAAAGCAACAAAATTAGCATAAATATTAGTATGAATTTTAGCTATCATTTATGAATTACATTTTAGCACTTAATTAAAGTACAGCCATTGTTTGGATAATTTCATTGTTCAATTATACTACTATATATCACTGTAAACATATCGCCAACCTTGTTCTTTTGGTCTTTTTGCATTTACACTGTCATTTTAAGCTCAGACCCACATTCAATCTGTCACTACAAAAGTAGTTTTATGGCATAATGAACAACCTCATTTCCTGCAATGTTTAAAGTAAGTTAAAACTATTAAACTAAAATCCTCTGATATGAATCATTAATAGCCATGTTTCTGTTAATATTTTATTACAACATATTAGCAGATGGTATAAAATGAATGTCCAACAATTACTATAATTCTTTTTGTACATTACATAGCTATGTGTAATATATATATATATATGAAGGAAAGCATGAAAAATCTAAGAACTTTACTCATAGCAATGTAGATTAGTTTGCTTAAACACATAAATTAAGTAGAGTGGAACACTGGCTAACAAAGTTCATCATGCATTATAATATGAATCAAATTTATTTTGATTTGGAACAATAGAAACTCACTCTAACTTAACTTGAGAGGAAAATATTTTAGACAGTAATAGAGGAACTAGAATTTACGGTGAAAAGGGAACATGACCACTGTCACATGTCAGTGGACTTTTCTTTTAGAACACTGTCAAATGTGGCTCACCTACATCAGTGTCCACAGTTTCAAAATCTCAGGAAGAAGAATGTGAATTGCTTAACATAATCAGTGAACTACAAGATAGCATATTTGAGACCATTTAAAGCTTAACTTTTTGTGCCAGGAGTAGTTTTCAGAAAAGCCAAAAGGAGAGCTAGAGCAGCCATCAACAGAGGTACAAGTTAAACTATCTTTTAGAGATAATTTTTAGTGGTAAAAACAGATTCATTACGTGTGGATTGATTTTATTTTCCCACCCATGTTTTCAAAGAACACTCTTTTCATGTATTTATCTATTTTTCTTTCATTCATTTGCCGACCAATTACTCAATCTTTGCATCATGTACTTGACTAGGAATAGTACACTAGGGATAGTGATTAACAAGTTCTTACCTTCAAAATGAGCTCTGGTAGTGTAGTGGTTATGAATCGGGCTGCAAACTGCAAGGTCAGCAGTTCGAAACTACCAACTGTTCTGCTCCCGTAAAGATTTACAGCCTCAGAAACCCTGTACAGGGTTGCTGTGAGTCACAAGCGACTCCAAGGCACACAGCCACCACCACCTTCAAAAGGCTTTTAATTGAATAAGTGTGAAAATAGGTTTTCAGATAGTATAACATAATGCTATTCCAAAATGTGTGCAAACCCAGACTAGAGCGTACATTTCCTTGAGGATTATCTTTAAAAAAAACCAGAAGGTCTCTAATTTCTCCAGTCTTGAACACCAAGTAGCCATAAGATACTAATCATTTTCAATCATCTTCAGATATTTCATAAAACATAGGGCAGTGATCTGAAGTGAAAAGTTAGAAACCTCATTAGCAAATCCTTTAGTATCTCAGTCTCTGAAGGATTTTTTTTTTTTTTTTTGGATGACACTTCTTTAGTGCTACAAAATGATAAATAGTAGAATATTACTGGAGTTTAAATATTTCTGAGAGAGCAATTCTTCACTCCCTGCTGTTTACAAGTAAAACACTGTCTACAAATAATACATTACATTAGCTATCCTCTTTATTATAAAGCCATGTTGAATACTTGTAACATTTATAAAGAGACGCCAACTGATTGCAAGATGAGCGTTACCCTTGAGCAAATTATGAACACATTTATTTCAGTCTTATGCGTTTGAAACTAATTTTCTGGTAATATCAAAAGTGTTCATAGAATTAATTTCCTGTCAGTTCAGCAGTATTCAAGTGAATATTTTATGATTTTGCATTAGCTGTATTTGTCTAGAGTTGTGACATGATCGAGTCATTCTCTGAGGGAAACACATTAATAATTAAACTCTGTCCAATGTGGAGTGCTAAAGATGACAGCATAATTGTACATTTTCAGAGACCGTTTCACAAGGCAGAGAGGGAGAATTGCCCTGCCACCATTTAAATGTCAATTTAGAATTTCTTTCTAAAATTAAAACTGTGCTTCAGAAAAAAAAAGGAAAAAAAAAAGGCAGGGGATGGGGGAGTAAGTTGATGTCAGTTTTGGAAACTGTTCTCTTTACTTTCTCTTTATTTTAAAATGTGAGTTAAATGCAAATAGCCTACTTCATTCTTTGGATCTCATGCTGAATAAACTGTCAGTTAGGAGTTCTTTCTTTTGGCACTATAACATCATCAATGGTCTTTGAACCAGGACTGTTTAAGTGATAAATACTACTCGCATATATTAGCTCCGTAAGAAGCAGTGCAGCTGACAAGAAAGACGTTCACTGGTTTCATTTGAGTCTTTTTTAACACAGATAACTTCAGTAATCATTTAAGATTTTAATCTACTTTCCATAGTTGTAGATGGATTACTCATCGTATTTTTATTTGTATTTCCTAATGAAGTTATAATGTTTTTAGAAGTTGAATTTAAAAAAAAAATCTATGGAACATATATTATACACATTTAAAATCACATCTGTGCTTTTCTACTTAGGCAAACTATGGTGAAAATTTGTGACTGGAGAAAACTTAATGAAATTGAATTACCCAATACCAAGATCAGAAGCACAAAAGCAGTTCCAAATAATTGAGTTAAAGTTTGCTGTTGAACAAAATCTAGCAAGCAACCCTTTCAATGAGCTCAGTTTATTTCACAATACATTCCTGTAAAATGATAGATATTTCCTTATATCACATATTGGCTGAGCAATCACCTAGTCTTTGGGGAAAAACAATCTCACTTTAGGAATTTATCCTACAGAAATAGCACTAGGTGATTTAGCCAATAGCATTATTTATAAAAGAAGAAAAATGGAAATCCATTCATTCCACAAATATTCATTAAATGCTTATTATATGATACATAGTGTTTTGGGTGTTGGTGTGAGAGCAATGAAGAAAATATCCCTGTTTTAATAATGTTAGCAGTCTATAAGGAAGAGTCATTCCATAAGTATATGAAGATATAATGTTTAAGGAGGTAGTAAAAGCCACAAATAATTAAGTAAATTAAGAACTGGACTGGATATTGTTGTTGTTGTGTGCCATTGATTTAGCTGTAACTCATAGCAACCTTGCAAAAGGTATCTGAGGAGCAGTTGGTAAACTTGAACCATTGACCATGAAGCTCAAAGTTTACCCAAATGAGTGGCCAGGATAGAGCTCTGAGGATCTATAAAACACTAGCCATAAGATGTTTAGAAACAAATCAACCCTGGTCAGGTAATTGAGAAATAAAGTCGGAGATGGCAACATTCTTGGTGTGATTGAAAAGAAGTAAGAAGGCCAGTATGATAAGAGTGAAAAGAAAGGCAGAAATAAAAAGAAAGGCCTCAGCTTAGCAATCAGTTTTGTGCCTATCAGTCAACAGAAGAATTTGGAACTGTTTTATAAGTCAGATGAGATATCACTGGGGAATTCTGAGCAGAGGACTGACATGATTTGCTTTTTTAAAATAATATTTCAAATTATTTCAAGTGAAAAGAGCTGCTAAAAATGCAACATGGACAACTTGTCACAATGTTGTAAGGATACATTACACTTGACTGTTGATTTTCAGTTTTGTAAAAGTGTATCCTCTTCTGAACTGTAAACTTCACTAGGGGAAGAAATGTATGCCTATTTTTCTCATTGCTGTAGATATCACTTAGCTTACTGCCTAACTTTTCCTGTTGTTTATTAAGAGCCATTGAGTTGATTCTGACCCATATCAACCCTGTATAGGGTTTCTAAGGAGCAGATGGTGAGCTTGAATCACTGACCCTGTGGTTCAAAACAACTTTTCTGTCCTGTGCATTAATAAACAGCACCACACGAGGACTCCTAACTAAACATGCACTTAGTAAAATGCACTGGATGAGTGAAAGAAGGAATGAATTAAGTAAACAAATATTTTTAAATATTTCAAAAGGCTAAATAAAAATAAAATCATATACTTTCAAGCATCATCTAGCAATAACTTTGCTGCAAAATTGTTGGTTTATCCTGTCTAACTACACCAGCCATTGTTGGAGTTCCACAAAGTTGGATCTTAGGAAATAGTCAAGTAACATCTTTCTTTATAGTTCTTTTGGAAAAAAAATTCTGTGTATGCATGCATGTGCAATGTGTTATATGTAAAACAAAACTAAATTAAGCAAGCAAAACCACCACAATTATTTTAATTTTTTCATATTTTCAAAACTTTCAGGATAATCTCATTGTTCTTATATGGATACAATAAAAATAGGAAAACCTTTATTAAAGATAACCTAGGTTATTTAATAACCATTAAATTTTAAATGCACTTCAGGAAAGAAATATGAAAAAACACCTTTCTCAGATTCCACTTATTTAGAATTTGGCAACTGATTGACATTTGTATTCACAGTTGTTGTTGTTATGTGCCGTAGAGTTGGTTCTGACTCATAGTTACCCTGTACAGGGTTTCCAAGGCTGTAAATCTATGCGGGAGCATCTGACAGAACAGCTGGTAGTTTCTAACTGCTGACCATGAGATTAGCAGCCCAATTCATACCCACTACACTACCAGAGCTCCTTGTAGTCACAGTAGGCAACATGAAAAGTAAACCATACAAACAAAATTCTAAGAGATATCTCCATATATATATCTTTTTAAAATATTTCAGCTCCAAGTAATATAAAAACAAAATTAACTAAACCTCAATCTCGCAAAATAATCAACTGTTAGGAATTGTGATTGCTATTTTTATTTTTTATTATTTTTTAGCACCAAGTTCTAGAAAAAACAGACAAATGACAAAATAACCCTGGGCAATTTTTAGAATTTATTCAGAAAAACATATTACAGAATTCATTATGCTGTCAAACACATTCTTAACTTTCTCCATCTATATTCACACAATTGGGCAGTGATCACTATTGTCTTTAACTATCTAGATGTCCCAGATTTCATTATGATCATTACATTCCACTAATTTAAGCAGATATGTAAATTTATCGATATTAGACTTAACTTCTAACATTTTTAAAGTTAAAACTGCATTTTACTGAAAAATTCATTTAAGTTGAATAAATCCAAATTTAAAGATCCTAATTAAAGTTTTCTATACTTTTGACCACCACTCATATATCAGTTTGTTGAATTGTTGTGGTTTGAGTATTGTGATTCTGGAGACTGCTACAGGTATTTTAAATACCAGCAGAGTCACCCATGGTGGACAGGTTTCCACTGAGCTTCCAGACAAAGAAAGACTAGGAAGAAGGAGAGACAGACTATTTGTGATATTTAGTTACTGAAAAAGTTATGACTAGCAGAAGAACACTGTCAACACCACATTATTGAATATTGAAAAATTATGAAGAACACCAGAATATTGTCAGATATAGTGCCAGAGATGAGTCCCTCAGGTTGGAAGTCACTCAAAATGCTACTGGGAAAGAGCTGCCTCCTCCAAGTAGAGTTGACCATAATGACACAAATGGAGTAAAGCCTCTGGAGCACAATTCAAAATGAAGAGAAACAGCTATAAACATTCATTAATAATCAGAACATGGAATGTACAAAGTATTTAAACCTAGGAAAATTTGAAAATCACAAAAATGAAATGGAATGCATAAACATCGCTATCCTAAATATTGTTGTTGTTGTTAGGTGCCATCTAGTCAGTACCAACCCATAGTGACCTTATGCACAGCAGAATGAAACACTTCCCAATCCTGGGCCAACCTCACTGCAACTGCCATGCTTGAGTCCATCGATGCAACACTTTGCCAATCCATGTCTTTGGAGGGTCTTCCTCTCTTCCTCTGACCCTCCACCCTACCAAAAATGATATCCTTCTCCAGTGATTAGTGCCTCCTGACATTATGTCCAAAGTATGAGAGATGAAGTTTGGTCATCTTGGCATCCATGGAGCACTCCAGTTGCACTTCTTCTAAAACAGATCTATTGGTTCTTTTGGCATTCCATGGCAACTTTCAATATTCTCCTCCAACACCAAAACTCGAAAGCATCAATTATTCTACGGTCTTCCTTATTCACTGTCAAGCTTTTGCATGCATATAAGGTTACTGAAAATACCATGGCTTTGGTCAGGTGCACCTTAGTGCTTCATCAGTGAATATTTTAATATTTCATCAGTAAATATTTTAAGTGCTCTTTGCTTTCAGCAAGCAAGGTTGTATCATCTGCATGATGCAGGTTGTTAATGAGTCTTTTTCCAGTCCTGATGCCACATTTTTCTTCATACAACCCAGCCTCTCGGATTATTTGCTCAGCATACACAAGTATGCTGAAAGAAAACAACCCTGTCGCAAACCTTTGTTAAGTTGAAACCATTCACTGTTCCCACGTTCTGTTCAAACATCTGCTTCTTGGTCCAGGTACAGATTCCTCATGAGCACAATTAAGTGTTCCAGAATACTCTTACTTCACAATGTTGTCCATAGCGTGTCATGTTCCACACAATCGAAAGCCTTTGCATAGTCAATAAAGCACAGGTACACATCTTTCTGATATTCTTTGCTTTCACCAAGATCTATCGGACATCAGCAAAGTCATCTCTCATTCCTTGGCCTCTTCTGAATCTGGCTTGAAGCTCTGGAAGTTCTCTGTCAATGTATGCTTGCAGTCATTGTTACCTTTAGTAAAACTTTACTTTTATGGGATATCAAAAGTAGATGGATGGAATATATAGATTCACTGTATATTCCAAAATGGTTGATGTTCAACCATTTCAAGAGGTAATATATGATCAAAAGCCAACGGTACTGAAGGGAGACATGTAAGGCACATTGAACACATTGGCAAAGAAGGTTCTGGTTATTGATGGAATACAAATTGAAATCTTTAAACAAACTGATGCGGCACTGGAGGCACTCACTCATTTTTGCCAAGAAATTTGGAATACAACTACCTGGCCAACTGACTTGGAATAGATGCATATTTGTGCCCATTCCAAAGAGAGGTGACCCAACAGAATGCAGAAATCATCGGACAAAATCATTGTTTACCCCATGCAAGTAAAGTTTTACTAAAGGTAATACAAGCAGGGCTGCAAGCATACATTGACAGAACTTCCAGAGGTTCCAGTTGGATTCAGAAGAGGATATGGAATGAGGGATATCATTGCCAATGTCAGATTGATCTTGGCTGAAAGCAGAGAATACCAGAAAGAAGTTTATCTGTGCTTTTATTGATTTGGCAAACACTTTCAATTCTGTGGATAATGACTAATTCTGGACAATATTGTGAGGGATGAGTATTCTGGAAAATTTAATTGTGCTCATGAGGAACTGGTACATAGATCAAGAGGTAATTGTTTCCAAAAAACAGGGAAACATAGAATTGTTTAAAATTAAGACAGGTGTGTAACAGGGATGTCTTCTTTCACCATGCTTTATCCAATCTGTGTGCTGAGCAAATAATTCTAAAATCTGGATTATATAGACAAAAATGTAGCATCATGATTGGAGGAAGACTCATTAATAACCTATTGTATGCAGATGATGCAACTTTGCTTGCTAAAATTGAAGAGGACTTCAATTACTTGTGATGAAAATCAAAGACCGCAGCCTTTGGTATGGGTTGCACTTGAATGAAAACAAAACATAAATCCTCACCACTGGACAAATAAACAACATCCATGTAAATGGAGAAAAGATCAAAACTGTCAAAGACTTCATGTTTCTCAAATAAACCATCAACACTCATGGAAACAGAAGTCAAGAAATCAAAGGATGTATTGCATTAGGAAAATCTGTTGCACAAGACCTCTTTAAAAAGTTGATGAGGAACGATGTCAGTTTGAGGACCAAGATGTTCCTGATCCAAACCATGGTATTTTCAATAACTTCGTATGCATGTGAAAGATGAACAATGAATAAGGAAAACCATAGAAGAATTGATGCATTTGAGTTATGGTGTTGGTGGTGAATATTAAAAGTACCATGGACTACCAAAAGAACCAACAGATCTATGTTAGAAGAAGTACAGTCAGAGTGCTCCTTGGAAGCCAGCATGACTGTACTGCATCTCTCATACTTTATATATATTATCAGGAGGGACCAGTCCTTGGAGAAGGATATCATGTTTGGTAAAATGGAGGTTTGGACAAGAAGAGGATTACCCCTAGCTAGATGGATTGGCATGGTGGCAGCAATGATGGGCTCAGGTTTGGCAATGATTGCATTTGGCATGGGACCAGGCAGTGTTTTTTCTGTTGTGTGAAGGGTCGCTATGAGTTGGTGCAGACTCAAAGGCACCTAACAACAACAACAACATAGTCTATGAGTTTCTCTTTCAATATAAGAAATACACAATCACAAAGTTAGCTATCTTACTTATGGGACTAATTATCTTACTTTTTAATAAAATATTTTACTCTGAAAAATAGCATATGGAGCATTAGGTAAGTATTTTACAGTATTCATATAGAATAAAATCTATAACAATAAACCAATGTTAACTATTTGATTGTTCAGAAAAATTTATGAGAACTTATCATGATAGAATTATAGTTATAGATATGCTAATGAATGCAAGCTGAACATAGGCAACATAGGCAAGTTTGTATACTAGAATCTCTGACAGTCAACATTTTTTTCAAACTACTGTCATTTATTATATATGCATGACATCACTGTGAAATTAAAATTTTCTGATGTGCATGTTAGAGAGAGAGAGACACACAAAGTCCAAATTAGCAATTTTGTTGTGCTTGAACTAAGCATTAAGTTTAGAATAGTCTACAGAAGAGTATCATTATGAAAAACAGATTCTTGCTTTCCATTTTTAGAACAATAATCACTGTATTTCATTGATTTTTGAATCTCTTCTAAGCTCAGTTTTTTTTAAAGCAGTAGAATTAGTCTTATAAATTATTAAAGTATAATATTTTCATTGCAACATCAGTGGCACATTTTAAATACATGCTCATATCTATTTTAGGAAGAGGATGGGCTATAGAACTATCATAGACTTTTGTTGTTGTTGTTAAGTGATGATGAGTCAGTTCTGACTCATAGCAATCCTGTATATGGTTTGCAAGGAGCAACTGGTGAGTTTCAAATGACAACCTTCAGATTAGCAGTCCAGTGCTTATCCTACAGCGCCACACAAAGACGCCATCATAGCTTGATGAGAGATCAAATGCTGATCAATTGAGAAAACTACTTTCATCATCTTTCTGACATTCTTAACTTTCATATTGTACTTGAATATTCTTTATGTCATTCTAGATAAACAGTTATCTTCTTCCTTGGCTTCCCATCACAGCCTCATGCCTGCTCTTTCATTTAGATGTATATTTTAAAATAAAAAATATGGTCACATAGCTTAAAAAACATAGAAATATGTCTAATAGAATTTTTCAAACTTCATCCTGATGTGAATTCCCCAGAGCTCAATAGTATTATTAGTTTTTTGTGTTAATTTATCATTATAGAAAGTTTTAGAACATTTTAAAGTCACATATATGTGTATGTTTCTATATAAAATTCAATCAAAAAGTCCCCTTTTTATATTAATGAGAGCATTATAGATATCATTTTTGTACCTTTTTTTTAACTTAATATGGATTTTAAAAGTAATATATATCAATTCATGTTATTTTTCAAAGAAAATGAAAAAAAATTCACTTCATGATTATACTGATGCTGTTTAACTACTTGTTTATAGATGAAATCTTAAGATATTTTCAGATATTGCAACTGAAAACAATAATCTAATAAATGCTATATAAATGACTTTGTGTTGGTGTCCAATATTAAGTCTTCTATACAAGAAGAAAACATCTTTCCATCTATTTGAATTCCCATCACCAAACTAGAGTGTTTCCAAAATAAGAATTAAAGTATTCTCTATATTAAAAAATCATAAGTTAGCATTAAGTTGGTTCAAACTCATGATGACTTATGTGCATCAGGTTAAAACCATGCTCTATCGAGTTTTAAATGGTAGATTTTTTCAAAAATAGGTTGCCAGGTCTTTCTTCAGAGGTCCCTTTGAGTGGATTTGACCTTCCAGACTTTCTGTTAGCAGCTGATTGTATTAACCATTTGACAAACCCAGGTACTACATTCCTCATATTCCCATATATTACCCACTACTATGCAATGGATTCTGACTCACAATAATCCTGTAGGTCAGAATAGAACTACCTGACTGGATTTCCAAGTCTGTGCATTTAGAAATAATGTTTCCTACATTTGGTTAGCAAAAGACCGCTAACCACTACACAAAGCTGTAATGTTCATTCTTCACATGTTGTTGTTGTTGTTGTAAGTGCCGTCGAGTCGGTTCCGACCCATAGCGACCCTGTACAGGGTTTCCGAGGGTGTAAATCTTTACGGGAGTAGAAAGCCTCATCTTTCTCCCGCGGAGCGGCTGGTAGTTTCGAACCGCTGACCTTAAGGTTCGCAGCCCGATTCGTAACCACTACGCTACCAGATCTCTCTATATGTACCATTTGGCTTAATAGATGATCACTGCTGTATATACAAATTTTAGAGTCACTCCATTATGGTTTATATCCAGCTCTACTGGGTATCTACTGGATGTAAACCATAATGTGGTGTACCAGGGTTTTATTTTTTCACCATATTTATTCAGTCTGTATGCTGAGTAAATTATCCTAGAAACTGGATTAGAAGGACATGGCATCAGGAATGAAAGAAGACTCATTAGCAACCTACCACGTTCAAATGATACAACCTTGATTTCTGAAAGCAAAGAAGACTTAAAATACTTACTGACAAAGACTGCAGACCACGGTCTTCAGTATGGGTTGTACCTCAATGTAAAGAAAGCAAAAATCCTCACCACTGGAGCAGTAAATAATATCATGATACATGGAGAAAAGAGTGAAGTTTTCAAAGTCTTCATTTTGCTTGGCTCAACACTCATGGAAGTAGCAATGAAGAAATCCAGTGAATTGTTGCATTTGGCAAATCTGCTGTACAAGACATCTTTAAAGTGTTAAAGAGCAAAGATGTCAGGTTGAGGACTAAAGTGTGCCTGACCCAAGCCAAGGTATTCTGAATAGCCTCCTATTGAGACTATTGTTAAACAATGAGTAAGGAAGACTGTAGAAGAATTGATGCATTTTAGTTATGGTATCCGAGAAGAATATGGTATTGGAGAATAATATTAAAGGAACCACATACTGCCAGAAGAACAAACACATCTGTGTTGGAAGAAGTACAACTAGAATTCTCCTCAGAAGCCAAGATGGCCTGGTGGCTCTGCAAATATAAGCACTGGACTGCTAACCACAAGGTCAGCAGTCATACCAATGGAGCAAAATGAAGCTACTGAGATTGACAGTATTGGAAATCTTATGTAGGGCCACTATGATTCAGAATGGACTCCATGACAGTGACTTTTTGTGTTTATCTGTAAACTGGGAATAATAGCAATGTTTATACCATGAGCTTATATAAAATATATGAAAGATTGCAGTTAGAAAGGTGTCAGCAAATACAATAGGTATGTAAAAATGATTAGTCATCATCATTATCATTTTATATGCTCACACCTAATGTGAAGGAATTCCTGTCTATTTGCATTTTATATAGAGGACTTTGTCAAGGATATATTTTGGAAAAATTAAAAAGTTGTTTTCAGTATCTACTGAAATGAACATATAATTATTTTCCTTTATCTTATTATGAATGCATAGATATTCATGAAAAACTTCCTGTAGTTACTTGTTTCTCAGTTTTGGTGTCAATGCCATGCTTTACTGAAAAAAAAAAGTGGTAATTTTTCTTTTCTGTATTTGTGCTTTTTTTAAAGTATTTTTGAAACATTATAAATGTCTGTGTGTGAATGTTTGATAACATTCCTGTGAGTTCCTTTTTGTCTGGTTCTTTGGAACTGACATCTATGATAACTTTCTTTTAATGAGAGTTGGGTTAGTTTAGGTGTTACACTGTGCAAACAGTTTTAGTATTTTCCATTTTCTTAAATAACCATTCATGTCTTAGAGTTTGTGGATTAGTTTTATTTACATATGGTTGAGATAAATTCTCTTAAAATTCTTTTATTTTTCTAACTTTCCTTTCTAATTTTCTATAATTGATTTTTTCTTGAAAGAAGAATTTTTAATAAGTTTTATTTTTCTCCCCTCTCTGTTCAAACCCTTTTAATCATTGTTCTCAATTATTACTCCCCTGACTAGACTTTTCCTTATGCTTCAGGGACATATAGGCTAAGGATTTATTGTGGCATTGTTGGTTTAAATCTAGTCCTGGTATGCACTAGACAAAAAGGTCAGTTTGAACCAAAAGGTTGACAGTTCAAACTTACCCTATACATTGTCGCTATAAGTTGGAACAGAACAACAAGGAAACAAGCTGGGAAGAATACTTGAGGTCTGTGATCTCCTACCTTAAAGAAAAGAATGTAACTTCAAGGCAGAGGCTTCAGAAAAGGCCATTAACATTGGGCCTTCCATCCCAGGATATAAGGCCCAGTGGGACATAAATTCCATCCCTGAATGAGAGAGCCATAAAATTCTGAGAAAAGAAGATAGCAATGCAGATAGGTTGATAGCCAGAGGGGTATAAGAGTTTGGGTGTATCTGGGGGAAGGAAAGGCAGTCTTTCAGGGAAGGATTCACACTGCCTTCCAGATCTGTCTTTAAAACGTATGTTGATTCTTGCTCCATCTTGGATATTGGCTGGTGGTTGAACTTTTGTCCAGTAGCATTCTTGTTTCACAGTACTTTCTCAATGTATTTGCTGAGTTTCCTGAGATTAGTGTTTTCCTGTTTGGGGAAAGTAGAGGTCTACATGGCTATTTCCCCCAGTTGCCCACTCAGACAAACCACCAAACTCAAAAAAAAAACATGTTTGTGCTAATTTACAGTTGTGGGATTCATCTATGTTCTGCCAAGGATAATATATATTTCCATGCAAGGGATTTAGTCCCTTTATGTCTTTATATCCAGGAAAACACAGCAATTCTTTAAGGTTGTAGAGGTCAGTCGGTATCTTTGAGAGTTGTGATTAACTTTGCTTTCCTTGATGATAAAGATTTTTCTTTTCATATCCAATAGTAGTTTTACTGTAATTCTATTTGACTTTAAAGAAGAAGATGGGATGTTGCTGTTGTTGTTAAGAGCCATCGAATTGGTTACAACTAACAGCGACCCTGTATAAGGTTTCCAAGGAGCGACTGGTGAGCTTGAACCACCGACCTTGTGGTTCAAACAGACCTTGAATCCAGCACATTAACCCAAATTTACTGTCATTCTATTTGACTATAAAGAAAGAAGTGGAATAGAATGCCTTTTATTTCATCATGAATTCAACTAAATGATTTATTTAGTTTTAGCTTTTCAACTTAATATAATAATTAATTCATTAATATATTTAATGACCTTTTTTCTAAACCTGGCTACATTAGGAAAGGTATTCCTCTTTTTATTTCTTATTTCTTATTGTAATTGCTTGTTGTTCATATTTTTCTGATAACTTATTATAATTGCTTGTTGTTCATATTTCCCTGATAACTGCTAAACTGAAGTTCAAAGACAATGTTAAACTCCAGGCATGAATCCTTAAAACAATGCCTAGAATATTGCAGTTTCTTAATAAATCCCTGTAGCCATAATGGTTATTTCCTACAATTGTTTGCTGGATTTTGCTTAGTGAAATTCTTTCAGTACGATATAAAACAGCCTTGTTCTGTGAAAATGAACATTTTGAGTTATTGGTTAATGAAGGAAGATTAAGATAGACTATTTCAAGTAAAGGAGAATAATGGGTAGTTGTGATTGACCAGAGCAGATTCCTCACTTTATACCACCTACATTTAGCAACATAAAAGACATGATTTTATATCATGTCACTCTAGTGGCAGTGGTAGTGGTGTGCCATGAGTTGCTTCCAATTCATAACAACCCTCCATAGGGTTTCTGAGGTTGTAAATCTCCCACAGAATGGCTGGTAGTTTTGAACTGCTGACTTTGAAGTTAGCAGTCTGACTTATAACTGCTGTGCTACCAGAGCTATGTGTGAATAATTTATTTTTTAAAAATCAACACAAAACTGATCCCTATGACTTGGAGGTTAAAGATATCCCAACTGTTGAATTTTTCTGACATGTTATGACCTTCCATAGTCCTTGCTAATGATCACCGATCTTCTCTTCCCTCAAGTCTCAGGGTTCTGCAACATGTTGCTAGGTTCCACACAATTGCAAAAAATGGCTCATGCAATTGTGGAGGCTGGCAAGTTGCAAATCCCACTTTTAAGATCAGTCTAGAGGAATCTTCTCACTTACATAGTCACAGGAGCTGAGGAACCCAGATCAGCAAGTCAAACTATGGGCTGTTGATGTACAAGGTCGCAGGAGCTGGCAAATCAGGTTAAGCAATGGGTCAAAAATCCCATGAACTGGACTTAAAACATCATGAACCAATTCAATTGAAAGACCCAGAGAAAGAGAAAGCAAACTTTTCAAAAGCAGTCTTATAAATTAAAGTCAGACCATACCCCTAAGCTAAACTAAAGGTGGTGACTAGAGTCATACCTTCTACTTGGGGGGGGGGG
>NW_006408520.1:41402938-41407785 GCF_000296735.1 Chrysochloris asiatica | reverse complement strand
CCGCGGGAGAAAGATGAGGCTTCTACTCCCGTAAAGATTTACACCCTCGGAAACCCTGTACAGGGTCGCTATGGGTCAGAACCGACTCGACGGCACACAACAACAACAACACAACATCGTTGCTGTTGCTGTTAAGTGACATTCAGTCAGTTCTGACCCATACCAGAGCTTGAACCACTGATCTTGTGGTTCAAACCGACTTTGCTCTGGCATGAACCCACAGCACCAGATATTACATAAGTTCAGTTTTGTCTACACCACAAACATTTTCATCAATAATCACATTCACATATAGAAAGGATATCATGTGGTCCTACAGTTACAAGTCTATCACCTGAAACTAGAAGACAGACATGAAATAAATTCTTTCTCAAAGTCTCGAGGAATGTATATTGAAACGCCTTGATTTCATGGTCCCAGATTCCAAAATAAGTACTTTATTTTTCTTAAACACTACCTAAATTCTTTATATTTTTTCATGTAGTCTTAAGAAAATCATACAATTTTTCATATCTTGAGTGTATCTTAATTTTTGTAGTTGACAGCTGTCACAGGTAAGAATTTTTTGTTTGCTTATTTTTAATTTGGATAGTGGAACCTGTCAGACCAAGTTTCAATGCAACTTTGCCACTAACTAGTTCTATGACCTTAAATGTCAGTTTCTCCATTTGTTGAACAATCATAGTGGTGTCTCTTACCTGATTGAATTATGTGAATTACATATAGAATGCTAAATACAGTGTCCTTCTGATTGTTAATGCAAAAATAAAATTTTGTCCCACTGAATAGGTTTCATATTGTGTAGATGGCCTGATGAAGAGAAATGGGATAAGATTCTTATGATTCAATAGTGAGTAATTGTTATCATGACTAATTGCCACTGTTACAACTGTAAAGTGTATAACATAAAGTGTGTGGGGGAGTTATTCTTGCAGTCCAGGAACAAAGGACCCTAGGACTATCAAGGGAGAGGAGCACAAGTGGAATGTGAGACCCTATCCAGAAAGGCAGAGACACCAGAGATGGAGGCAGAGATGAGGACTTGGAGAAATAGAGTAGATTTTATAAATAAATAGGACTCTAGATTCATGGAAAGAGAAAGGCTGTTTGCTGGCAGCCAGGAGGCAGGCTTGCAGAATGTGTCTGGTTGTTTAAATAACTATATGTTCCTGAGTGTTTTTGTGCACATCCTAAAACAAACAACAACAAACAGAGGGAATAGAAGCATATACTGTTGAATAATGATGCATGGAGGAGACTGTAATCATTGTAGTAAAATGATAAGTATAAAACCAATGGTCTCCCATGTAAACTATCACTCAATTCACAATAAAAACTTGAGTAAATAAAAGTTTGTTCTCACCAACAAGTTTTATATTTAAAACTTTATATTTAATATAATTAAATATAAATATTTTATATTTAAATTTGTTTGTTATTAAGTGCCATTTGTTTGCTGTTAAGTTGTGACCCATTGCATTTCTGAGACTTTACATCTTCCTGGGAGCAGAAAGTCTCATCTTTCTCCCCAAGAGTATCTGGCTGGCTCAGACTGTAAATTTTGTGTTTTGCAACCCACTGCTTTTTGTATATGGATATCCCACACCCCGTTTAAAGAATTGCAAAATGAAAAAGGTCCCTAGGAATAATATTACATTACAGGTAAGCATCACTAGGTTTGGAGGAAAATGGTAAATTGGTCAGAAAGTGAAGAAACTTATACACCACCTCCTCGATTTTGCCAAAGGCTGACCCCTGTTAGAGCAAAATAAAAAGCTCAAAAGTAATGGCCTCTAGGATTCTTGAATTCCAACTCCATTCTCACACTTTGAAAATTCAAGTGTTTTTTAAACAATCATAACCTTAACCTTCCTTAATATTGCATTAAAACCATTTACTGTGTCATTATTTTTTAATGCAAACTTCAAAATGTGTAGAAGAAAAATGTATGGCTGTAGAAGGTTAAATCCTAAGGAAAGATGTTGTAGGACATCAAAAGATATCTCCAACAGCAAGGCAAATTCCTTTGTCATAGATTTCTCAGAGCAACCCTTAGGCTAGTTGCAACTTTGCTCCCATGATTCCATATGCTTCCATTTGAACAACTCTTACTGAATCACTCAGTACTGATCATTTATATATTATATCATCCTTATACAGTGATAAAATGAAAAATGACTATTAATAGCAAGATAACTCTTCCCTTTTCTTCTTTCCTTTCCTTTTTCTTGTTCTTCTTTTATTGCTACCTACAGGAGTTCTGATGTGGCACCTTAGGATAAGTACTAAACCTCGAGGTCAGTTTGAACCACAAGGTGGCACTCAACAGCACTTACCAACAACAACTACATGTAACAGAAATTCTAACTACTGATTCTAGTATATAGGATGTTATTGCTGTTGTTGTTAAAAGCCATTGAGTGAGCTCTGACTCACAGTGACCCTGTATAGGGTTCTGAGGAGCAGCTGGGGTTCAAACTGACCTTGCTGTTCAATGCTTTAGTCCATAGCACGACTCTCTGAAAATACATGAAGGCATAGTAAAAGTCTATACTAAAAGCATAGTTAAAGAATTAGAAGTGCATCAAACTGAAACAATGAAGACAATGAAACGATTGTTTTGGTGCTGCTTTGAGACAAAGAACTTAGTTTGGTCTTTTGATTCTGTTTTCTAAAAATAACCTGACCAATTGAGATATCTGTGTTTTCCAAAAAGCTGGGTTGGTAGAGGATACAGCAACCCCAAATCTGGCAACTAACTTTTGGAAAGAAGAGATGCATAATACAGTCATGCATATTCATTGACTGAATTATCATAACTATATGTTAAGGCACAAATATAAATAATATTCAGTGATGTCCCAATGAGTAGGGTACTCAAGATCTTCAAGTGCTCTCTTTTGGGACCTTTTGGATTTATAAGAACATTCATTCATAGAAAATGGAACTGCATCTTACTGGTGACAATGGAAGTCTTGCAAAGCTAGAACATCTATCTGACTTTATGTCATACACTCCTACATTTGTATCCTTTCTGGTCATAATTAATGGGCTGCTCTGGTAATGTAGTGGTTACAAATCGGGCTGCAAACTGCAAAGTGAGCAGTTCAAAACTACCAGCTGCTTCGTGGGTGAAAGATGAGGCTTTCTGTTTCCATAAAGACCTGTACAGGGTCGATATGAGACGGAACCAACTCCATGGTGGCACATAACCACCACCACCTAAGTTTAGGTAGCAAATTCCATGAGTTCTGTGAGTCATTCTAGCACATTGCCCAAGCCACTAGGCACAGTGAAAACAAGTAGAAAGGCGGGTATGTCTAATAGATGCTGGAAGGACAGAGTTCTAACTTATGAAAGTCAAACTCTGGGTCATTAGGGCCAGAAAGAGCAAGTGCCATTTAAGTGACTAGTGTCAGAATAATGAAAAGGGAAAATGGGGATGAGTTGACTTCACATTTCAGGAATTAGCCTCATGTTGGCTATTAATTATACAGAGAAACAGGTACTTTTCAAAGTGTTCCATTCCTCCAAACCAAAAAATCTCTCTAAAATTAATTGTCTTTTACCTTGGCCAACCATGACATATACTACACATCAGGGTGCAGCATGGCGAAGTTTCCCGAAAATGACATAGTGATCATGCAGGCCTTCAATGACCAAGGGTTGGAGGTTTTAAAGCAGGAAACGGTGGTTGTTGAGAACATCCCCATTCTGGGCCTGAATCAGATCCCAGCTGAGGGCGGAGGCCGGATTGTGCTGTACGGAGACTCCAATTGCTTGGCAACAGTCATCAACAGAAGGACTGCTTTTGGCTGCTGGATGCGCTCCTTCAATACGGGGTGACCCCTCCCAGCCATTCTGGAAACCGTCAGCACCTACCCAGAGGAATGGGCTACGTCACGTCAGAAAGGATGGAAGGAAACCACCTGCACCGATACTCCAAGGTCCTTCAGGCCCACCTGGGAGACCCAAAGTCCCGGGCACTGCCTGCCTGCCCACTGAGACGGCTCCCAGTAACCTTTAGAAACATCAAAAGCTACTAGCTATCGACCTGGACAAAGTAGCATTGCCCAACCTCGATCAAACCACCCGCCAAGTCTGGCCCTTGTCTCCTGGAGACAGCGGTGTCTGGGACATCCCTGGAGGGATCATGCCGGCCTGCTACAACCGGGTAGTGGGTCGGACCATCCCAGTCTTTGCCTTCTTGGGAGCCAGAGTGGTCCTGGCCTTTTTTGTGGTACAGATTAACAAGGCTAAGAGCAGGTTCAGTGGAGGAACTCCAGTGTGAAGCGACCCAGCTCATGCAGCAGAGAACCCATCTGTGTGAGTGACACGAGAGTGGCTCAGGTGGGCTTTGCACAGGACCCCGGTCCAGAGGGGACCCAGAGTCTAGTGAGTCCCTTCCTTGCACAGCTAGAGCTCGCGTGCCATCTCAGAGTATCTTGGGGCCAGAAGAGACCCCTTGGTCAGACTCCAGGAGAACATCTCACAGCAGTACCGAGGACTCGAGAGCTTCCTAGGCGGCCTGGGGTCTTCTCATCCAGGAAGACGGACTACCCTCGAATCAACCCCACCAAGTAAGCCCACTTGCTGAGGGTTACTTTCTATATTTATTATTGGAAAAGTCACTATTAAAAAGACTCGTGCTATTTGGAAGCAAAGGGTTTTTTTTTTTTGTTTGTGTGTGTGTGTCAATGGAATACAGTTGTTGACTCCTACCCCATAATGAGGAACACACAGATGTCACAGGCTGCTTTACGATGGCAAGCAGACACCAAGATTTGCAAGAAACTAGCACACCTCTGTGAACATAGCCTTTTGCTTTATTTTTATAAGTATCAACT
>NW_006408520.1:41395672-41396845 GCF_000296735.1 Chrysochloris asiatica | reverse complement strand
TATAGATACTGTGTTAATGTATTAATTTTGGTTCTTTCTTCTTTCTGGATGTGTACACTTATTGCAATAAACTGTCCTCTCAGCACTGATATTGCTGTGTCCCAAAGACTTTGGTATGTTATGCTTTCATTCTCGTTTGTTTCTAGGAACTTTGTGAATTCATGCTTTATTTCTTCTAATACCCGTTAGCTTTTCAGCAGGTGTTATTCAGTTTCCATGTATTTGACTTTATTTCCTTGGTCTTCCTATTGTTGATTTTTAATTTGATAGCATTGTGGTCTGAGAAGATGCTTTGTAGTATTTTGATGTTTGCAAATTTATGGAGGTTTGTTTTGTGGCCTAACGCTTGGTTAATTCTGGGGGATGTTCCACGTGCACTGGAAAAGAATGTGTATTGTGTTGTTGTTGGGTTGAGTGCTCTATACACTTGTATGGGGTCCAGTTGGCTGATTCTGTTGTTTAGTTCTTCTGTGTCTTTGTCAAGTTTCTTTCTGGTTGTTCTATCCTTTTTTGAAAGTGGTGTATTAAAGTCACCTATGATTATTGTAGATTTGTCTATTTTTTTCTTTAAATCTATTGTTGGAGTTTGCTTTATATATTTCAGAGCTCTTTCACTGGGAGCATAGACATTTTCTATGGTTATGTCATGTTCAATTGTCTTTAATAATGAGATAAGGTCCATCTTTATATATTAGACTGTGTTTTGCCTTAAAGTTTATTTTATCAGAGATTAGTACTGCCACTCCTGTTCATTTTTTATTGTAATTAGCTTGTTATATTTTTTCCCGTACTTTGACGTTTAGTCTGTTTTAGTCTTTGTGGGTAAGATGTGTTCTTGCCTGGATTTTGGTGTTTTATAGAGTGTGATTGAAAGGTCTTGTTTTCTTATCCATTCTGCCACCTCCCATCTCTTAACTAGTGTATTTAATCCATTTACATTCAGTAAAATTATCGATAGGTATGGATTAAGGAGCTCTGGTAGTGTAGTGGTTATGAATCGGGCTGTAAAGCGCAAGGTCAGCAGTTCGAAACTACCAGCTTTTCCATGCTTTCTGCTCCCATAAAGATTTACAGCATCAGAAACCCTGTACAGGGTCGCTATGAGTTGTAACTGACTCCACGGCACATAATAACAACAATAAATGGATTAATTGCTGTCATTATTTTTGTTTA
>NW_006408520.1:41393934-41395572 GCF_000296735.1 Chrysochloris asiatica | reverse complement strand
TACTTTCAACATATTTATCTGATCTGTAGGCAAAGCAAATAATCTGAGGGCTGTTTTATATGAAGAAGAACATGGCATAGGATTAGAGAAAGACTCATTCACATTCTGTGACCTGCAGATGCGACAACTTGCTTGCTGAATAGAAGAGGACTTAAAATACTGACAAAAATCAAAGACTACAGCCTTCAGTATGGGTGGCATCTCAATGCAAGGAAAACAAAAATCCTCATAATTTGACCTATAAATTTCATTGATAAATGGAGAAGAGATGGACTTTCTCAAAGTCTTCTCTTTGCTTGAGTCCACATTTAACACTCAACAGAAGTGATAGCCAAAAAACCAAAGGACATTTGCATTACACAAATCTATTGCAAAAGATCATTTAAAAATGTTTTATTATGAATTATGTCATAGTTTACATAGGAGAACATTAGCTTTACATTCATCCTATCGTATATAATTACATTACCTTGGTTACAATCCCCTCCCAGCATCATCAACTAACCAAATGGTACACCCCGCAAGCATGTTCCCTGGTCATCAGCACACAGCCCCTCTCCCTCTCTGGGTCTAAGGTTCCCAGCGACTCCATCTTTCCACATCATCGTCTCTGCCTCCATCGCTGGCATCACTGTTTCTCTGGGTAGGGTCCTGCACTCTGCTCTTCTCATTTGATTGTCTCAGAGTCCTCTGCTCTTGGACTGCAAAGTCAACCACTGCCCTCCTTTTGTTACAAAATATCTACCTTTACATTTCCAACCCTGAAATTACAGTCAGTCCTGAAAGTAATTTTCACTATTGTGCCACATGAGTGTTATCCACATCTCCTTTTCTCAGCCCTGCCCAGACAGATTGGATACTACTCAGGGGAAATTCTACCTTCCTTCCCACCCTCTGGATCTAGGTTCTGTCTTAAAAGCTTGTAAGCCAGTCACTTCTTGCCTTTGTAGCGCCCCACCCCACCACCACCACCTTTGGATAGCCAATGTCCAAGTTGCCCATCCCTGTCTAGCCTATGAATTGAAGGGGTAGGAATGATCACTGTAATGATTTGTTCCCTCTTTTGAGCTACTGCATCCATAGGAATAGGTCAAATTCATCAAATTGTATCAAATTAGTCTTTTTTTCCTCTTCTTTCTTCTTCTAGTTGAGCTCTGATCATCCAGCCATTGAAGCCAAGTCAAGTGGATAGTATCTGTAAGGGTGGGTGTTCTTGGGCATATACCTTCTCTTCTTATCAGCTGGACACTTCATTCTCCACTCTAGTCCGCTGTGGCTATGTCACTGAATGTAGACCCAGGAGTCCCCAGGTCTTGCCAAACTGCTGGCCAACCAGGTCTTCACCTGGGTTCACAGGAGTATATTGAATGTGGTTGGACTTAGCTCGCAGTTTCATTGCTGTTTTTCCCTCAATTCCCCTTATCAGTGGCCAAAATGGTCACCAGTCAGAGTACATGTCTCCTAGTATATTCCCAGTGAGTCTCAGTCTTAGAAGGGAGTTTGCTTTGAAGGGACCCGACTGCTTCCCTTGACGTCTCCTGGTTGAGCAACTTGCTTGTTCTTGTAGTAGTCAGTCAGGCTACATTTATTGTTTTGTATTTTTCTTGTTGGTATTTCTTTCAAGAAGTATCCTCTGTT
>NW_006408520.1:41376490-41388011 GCF_000296735.1 Chrysochloris asiatica | reverse complement strand
CTGGAATGTTTTGATTACACCATTGTATTTGATTGATAACTTTTCTGGATAAAGGATTCTTGGTTGACAGATTTGTTTTTGTTTTTTTTTCTTTCAGGGTTTTATATATGTCTCCCCATTGCCTTCTTGCTTGCATGGTTTCTGCTGAGAAATCTGAGTTTAATCTGACTTGCTTGTCTTTTTATGTAACACTTCTCTTTTCTCTAACTGCTTTCAGGAGTGTCTCTTTATCTTTGATTTTGGAAAGCTTGATTATGATACGTCTCGGTGATTTTATTTTGGGGTCTAACATTCCTGAGGTTCATTGAGCTTCTGGAATGTTTATCTTTTCACTTTTCAGGGTATTAGAGAAACAGACAAAATGTATTGTCCTCCTTTGCTTTGAGGTTCCCGTGGCATTATTTTGTGGTGGTCAGATCCCCTGCTTGGTCTTGCCAATTGGTCTCACTCAAGTTGTTGACTCCGGGCTGCCAAGCCAGGAAGATTCAAAAGTAGTGATTTCTTACGTCTGCTACAAGTTCCACTAGCTATAAGCCTTCAAATTTTTAAAATATTCCTACCTATGTGTTTCAGAGTTTTGGAGCACTTCCCTGAAACTTCTTCACCTAATATTCTGTGGTTTTGCTGATGGTGAATTTCACTGCACCCCTACCCTATCCGCCATCAAGCCCTGCCTCCAAAAGATCTTTTATAAGTGTTTAAAAAAATCATAGATATCAGTTTGAGGACTAAGGTGCACCTGTTCCAAGTCATGGTATTTTCAATTGGCTCATATGTGAAAGTTGTACAATGAATGAGGATAACAGGAGAATAATTAATGCATTTGAATAATCTTGTTGGCAACTAATATAGAAAGTATCATAGACTTCTAGAAGAACAAACAAATCTGTGTTGAAAGAAGTACAGTTAGAATGTTCCTTAGATGCAAGGATAGCAAGACTTTTTCTCTTAGTGTTTGGACATGCTATATGGAAGGACCAGTCCCTGGAGAAGTACATCGTGCTTAGTAAAATGGAGTCCATAAAAAGGAGGATGATCTTCAATGAGATGGAATGATTCAGTGGCAGCAACAATGGGCTCAAACATGACAATGATTGTGAGGTTAGCACAGGATCAGGCAGTGTTTAATTTTATTGTACATAGGGTAACTATGAGTTGCAACCAACCTGATATTACCTAAAAACTCAGTGAATAAACATGACAAAGAATATATATGGGACAAAAATAAGATATTCAATCTTAAAGTAATCAAACTTGCAATCAAGATGTATTGATAATTACTAGCAATTAGATTTTTTTTAAAGTTTGGAAATAAAGAAGAAGGATCTGTTGTTGAAAAATGTGGCCTTGATTATGGAAATTATGCTGGAGATCATATGACAGAATTTTGAAAGACCAGTAACTTGTTTGCTACAGATATGCTTTTAAACAACATAAAAGACAACTATACACATGAATCTCATGAAATGGAATACACAGAAATCAAATTGCTACAACTGTGGAGACAGTGGGAAAGCTCCATATCTTTATTCTAAACATGGCCAAGTGCCTGTGGAACAGACCATCAATTGCTCACAGGCAAGTTCAGGCCAAAGCTTAAAGAAATTAAAACAAATTAATGAAAACCAAAATATGGCCTAGAACATATCCCACCTGAATAAAGAGATCATCTTCAGACAGATTTGATGAATTGTATACTAATGACAGAAGACTATAAGAGTTATGGGATGACACCACACACATCATACAGGAAGAAAGAAAAAGGTCATTAAGAAGATAAGAAAGGAAGAGTTCCGGTTTGGGTGGGGGCAGAGACAGCCAGATAGGAAAGGCTCAGTAGGGAGGGACTGAAAACCCAGGGAAGCTGCGCTCACGAAAAAACACCTGAGTTCTGGATCTACCATAAGGTCCAAGACGTCAGTGTCCTGCAAGTGCAAGTGAAAAAAAAAAAAAAAAACCCACAATATAAAAGAAAATACTGTGAGTTAGAAATCACTAGAGATGAGACTCCCTCTGCAGCCACCCTGCATGGGCAGAGTTCAGAGGGCAGGGCTACGGCCAGACTGGCATAGGGAACCAGTGCTAAAAGTGGTGCAGTAACATTTACAAAAGGAGGTGCGGGAGATTATACACATTTTTTCAACCTACTTCCTGTTGTACCTCCTTTGCCCAGTCTGGATGTCTTCAGGCAGGTGGGTGCACACCCACTAAAGATGAAAAAAAAAAAAAAAAAAAAAAAAATGTCCAGCAGCTTGTTGTGTCTCAATGAAAAAGCACCGAGATATATGAAGCAAACCTTACTAGAATTGAAGAAAGAAATAGATACATCTACAGTTATAGTGGGATATTTTAATACTCCACTTTCGAAAAAGGACAGAACAACCAGAAATAAACTCGATAAAGTCACAGAGGAACTAAATAGCACAATCAACCAACTTGAATGCATAGATGTGTACAGACCATTCAACAACAGCACAATATACATTCTTCTCCAGTGCACATGGAACATTCTCCAGAATTGACCATGTGTTAGGTCACAAAGCAAGCCTCCATAAATTTACAAACACCAAAACACTACAGAGAGTCTTTTCAGACCACAATGCTATAAAACTAGAAATCAACAAGAAGAAGAGTTAGAAAATAAGGTGAATACATGGAAAATGAACAACACTCTGCTGAAAGTGAGTGGGTAAAAGAAGAAATTAAACTTAAATTCATAAAGTTCCTAGAAAAAAACGAGAATGAAAACACAACGTACCCAAATCTTTGGGACATGATGAAAACGGTGCTGAGAGTACATTTTGTTGCAATAAATGCACATATCTAAAAAGAAGAAAGAACCAAATTTAACACATTAGTACAGCATCTACAACAATCAGAAACTGGCCAGTAGAGGGAACCTACAGTCACCAAAAGAAAAATAATAAAGATTAGAGCAGAAATAAATGAGATAGAAAATAGAAAAACTATAGAAAGAATCAACAGGACCAGAAGCTGGTTCTTTGAAAGGAACCTTGGTGGTACAGTGGTTAAATTCTTAGCTGCTTACCAAAGAGTTTGTGGTTCACATTCACTACCACTCTGTTGGAGAAAGATATGACAATCCACTTCCATAAAGATTGCAGCCTGTGAAACCAAAAGAGCAGTTCTACCTTGTCTCATATAGTTACTATGGTTTGAAATTAACTTTATAGGAAAGGAGTACTGGCAATTTGAATGTTAATTGCAATAATTATTTATATCTTCTAATTATGAATTATATTTCAGATATTGTTGTTAGGTGTCATCAAGTCAGTTCCCACCCATAGCGAACCTATATACAACAGAATGAAATTACTCCCAGTTCTGCAGCATCCTCACAATTGCTGCCATGCTTGAGTCCACTGTTGCTGTCATGGTACCAATGCATCTTGTTGTTGGTCTCCTCCTTTTAGTTGCCACTACACTACAGCAAGCATGATATCCTTCTCCAGGGACTGACCATTCCTAATGATATGCCCCAAGTATGAGAGATGAAGTAAGGCCATTTGGGATTCTAAGGAGCATTCAACACAGATTTCTTTGTTATTCTGGCAGACCATGTTACCTTAAATATTCTTCTCCAACACCATAACTCAAATGTATCAGTTCTATGATATTCCTTATTCATTGTTCAACATTCACATGCATATGAAGCTATTGAAAATATCATGGCTTGTGTCAGGTGTACTTTAGTCCTCAAAATGGCATCTTTGCTCTTGAATAAAAAGGTTTTATGCAGTAGAGTTGCCTAATGCAATAACTGGATAGATTTCTTGACTGCTGCTTCCGTGGGTGTTGATGGTGGATCCAAGCAAAATGAAGTCTTTGACAACTTCAGTTTTTTTTTTTTTTTTCTATTTATCATTATGTCATTTATTGCTCCAGTTGTCAGGAATGTTGTTTTCTTTTCATTGAGGTGCAACCCATACCAAAGGCTCTCATCTTTGATCTTCTAAGTCCTCTTCACTTTCAGCAAGCAAAATTGTATCATCTGCATATCACAGGTTGTTAATGAGTCTTCCTCGAATCCTGATGCTGTCTTTTTCTTTCATATACTCCATTTTCTAGGATTATCTTCTTAGTATATAGAATGAATAAATATGATGAAAGAATACAACCCTGATAAACACATGTCCTGATTTTAAACCATCAGTGTTCCCTTGTTCTATTCAAATGACTGCCTCTTAGGCTTTGTATAGGTTACTCATGAGTGAGATTAAATGTTCTGGAATACTTATTCTCCACAGTGTTGTCCATGGTTTCTCATAATCCACATGGTCAAAAGAATTTGCATAGTCTATAAACTACAAATAAACATCTTTTTGGCATTCTTTGCTTTCAGTCAAGATCCATCTGACATCAACAATGATATCCATGTACTAGTCTGAAACTTAATTGAACCTCTGATAGTTCCCTGTCAATGTACAGTTGCAGCCATTTAAAAATAATTTTTAGCAAAATTTTGCCTAAATCTTCATTGAGGTTTTGATTTATGCATTCATTTTTTTAAATGATGTACATTTTTAGGTAAACAGAATAATTTTAGTGAAATCCAAGTCATCTTTTTTAAAATTAGGGTTTTCTTTTATCCTTTGAAAAAATTGTTGCCTACTCTAATATCATTAAGATAACCTAAATTTAGAAATTTTGTTGCTTTTCTTCATACGCTTACTTAGGACTATGATCAATAAGCAAATAAATAAACACTTTTTTGTACATACATACAATGTAAAGTATTTATATTACATTTTGCAGTGTATTCATACAGCATTGTACCTAGTATACAATGGAGTAATATACAATAATAAAAAAGATTAAAGGAGAAAATGCACATAAAATGTGGCTGAATCTCCCAGAAAATATGATGAGTCATAGAGTCCAGAGATGAAAGGGTACAACATGCATGATTTAATTTGTATGAACTTCAAGGGCAGTCAGATTTTAACTATGATAGTAAAATACAAAATAATAGATTTTGAATAAGAGGAGACTCAACGGAACCTTCTGTAATGATGGCAATGCTTTATACTTTTATCTGGAAATAAGTGTCTACACATTGCATAGGTAGACTTTTGTTTTGACTATGTGGTATCAAAATAAAGCAAAAGTATGCTAATTATGTTCAACTGCTTTCTTAATCCATCTCATTTACCTCATCTTAATTGTTTTGTGTCCATTTTAAACATGTAGGACTTAAACTTAAGAACATGAAATGGTTGGATTAACACCACCACATATAAACATCAGATCGAGATTTTTAACCAACTATGTTCACCTGTGAAATTCAACTTAAACTGTGAAATTCTGCCTCAAAATCTGTTACAAAAATAGTTAAATTGTGCATTCTTACCAAGATGAATCTCTTAACTGTCTTCCACAGTACTTGAATTTATTTTGTCATTACAACCAATATTTTAATTAGTGGCTAATTTGCAAAGCTGAATATTCATTAGGAAGTATTCATATTTCAATCTTGTGACACATTGGCAAGTTCTTTTCTCAAGTAAAAAAATAATGGCAAAACAGCACTGATGAACATTTGCATAGTTTTATGCTCTTCAATTTATAAAAGAAAGCAAGGGAGGAGACATGGCCACAGTGTCAAAAATACCTTCAGAAAAACTATGGTGTATTTTTTTTATGGAGATGCCATCATAGAGTAAGTTCAATCTTAATTTTTCATAAAAACAAAATTACTGAAAATAGTATCTTCTAAAAATTTGCTAAGGATAGTGCTTAAAATATGCAAAAGAATAATTTATCAGATTTTTAATTATGAATCATTATCTATGTAGTATAAATGTTCTTGTCTTGTATTTTATAAATAGCCACAGTGAATAGAGTTTATTCTGACCTTTGAATAAAATGATATATGGAAAAAATTTAAATGTTAATAGCTTGCATATTAAATTAGGCGGATATATTTGAATTACTGAGACAACTAAAGAATCCTTACATGTCTAATTATTTCATCACATGAATAAGCACCTTGTTGCAGACCATCCAGACCCGGTCAGGAGTTAGAGGCCCTGTGGGCCCGAGTGTTGCAGACCGTACAGGCCACAGTCTCTGAGGAACAGACTCTAGCTACCTAGCAAACATAGCAAACTGTCTTTCATCTTAGTATTCAGTTATGTTTATTATTAATTGCATACATGAAGCCCTGATATCCACAGATAAATGTAATATTTTCCTAAAAGTCGAAACTGTAAAATTCCAAAAAGGTAAAGTTCTTCCCTCAAAGAATTCAGTCAAAGTAATTTGGGTGGCTCCCCGGTTCTTTGTTCTAAGGACAATAGGACTGACCTGCCTAAAGGTTTCCAGGTGCAACCCATTCACGTAGGCCCCTCACTTCTTCCTGCAAACCTGGCCCAGGCAGCCAACACAATGGGAATCCTCCCAATCCTCCTTTTCCTTCCCCCATTTGAGGCTAGGTGCTAAAAGGTATGTTAATTAAGCTTGAGAAGCCAAGTTGCAGTGAGATTCGAACCTGCGAAGTACAATGTAAAGTTGCCTGAATGTCTGGAAAATTACGTATGTTAGCTGTACCTTGTCTTAGTCCCACCCAGCTTTGTGTAAAGTACCTCCCCTAAATAAAATGGAGGTGCAGAACGAATCCAGGTGCATTACGACTGGCAATGTGTGTGTTACAGCACACAGGGGGCTCAGTCCAGCATTGCAACCATACTGCCTGTTTAGCCAAGATGTTTACTATGCAGGATATTGCGGCCTTCATGGCTGAGATGTTTGCAATGCAGGATCTGCCTGATGCCAGTCCTGCATCCACTCTGGTTTCGGGGTGTCTCTTTGTCTCCCTCTTTGTATCTTTCTGTGTATTCTTTCTATATCTTTACCGCCGCCAGATATCTTGACAGTACCTAATAATACTTAAAATTTTATTTTGTCATAAAAGTATATAAAATTCATATTCCCTTTATACTTTATTCTTTCCTACACTTTTTCTAATGACATTCTTGCTCAATGCTTTCAGAGTTTATTTTGAGTGAGATTTCAAAGACTGGAAACATATTCATAATCACAGACATTTTAAGAATTGCTTCTTACTCCATCATAGTTTATCTGTTCAAGAACAAAAACATAAGCCATAGAACACTGGAATAGTGATATTATTATTCACTTGTTTTAAGAAAAATCATGAATGCATGACTAAAAATAACAAACTAACCTATGGATTCAAAGAAAAAAATCTGTATTTTAACAAATTAATTCTGGTAAAAATTGAAACTAATATGTTCTAGAGAGTTGTTTTGTACTTTTTGTTTTCAATACATATGATTCCATAAATAAAAGTCACCTATATTACTTTCTCAAGCTCTTCTCACATACATGTAGGTAAAAAAATAAAATCTATCCCAATTCTCATTTTTAACATATAGAAAAAATTCACAATTTCTTATTGTATAAATTTGCTTTATTTCTCCAAAATATATTTTAGGAACATTCTGTGTCTTCTTTATACCTTGGAACCTCACTTTCTTTCTTTCTTTCTTTCTTTTTTTCTGTTACAGTTTTATCAGACGACATACATTCGTTATCTTGAGAAAAAAAGCCAACATTCGTGGCTAAGATAAATAAGGGCTTAAGATAAAGGGTCTAGTCAAGCTGTGAAATTCCTAGAACATGTTTCCTGCTCTTATTGACCAAATCACCTTTCCATGTAGTATAACATAAACACATTTACATAGTCATACACCCACACATATTCACATTTAATTTGCTTAAGAGCCTGTCTCCAATGACATTAACTTTAGGACTGTGTGGAAGCCATTTTATTAGCATAAGTTGCTCTAGAGACCAAGTTAATTTCCATGGCTGAAGAGGACATTAACAAAATCATTCTGTAAATGTGCCGCACAAGACATCTTTAAAGTGTTCAAGAGCAAAGATATCAGTTTGATGAATATGATGCACCTGACCTAAGCCATGGCATTTTCAATCACTTCATGTGAATGTGAAAGTTGGACAGTGAATAAGGAAGGTCATAGAAGAATTTCTGCATCAGTTATGTTGTTGGAGAAGACTATGGTGTTGGAGTATCTGTGTTGGACAAAGTACAGCCATTAAGCTCCTTAGAAGCCAGGGCAGCAAGAATTTCTCTCATACTTTAGACATGTTATCAGTGTTATCAGGAGGGATGAATCCCTGGAGAAGGACATCATGATTGGTAAAGGCAATTAAAACGAGGAAGACCCCAACAAGATGCATTGTCACAGTGACAGCAGCAATGAGCTCAGGGGTAACAATATTCGTGCGGATGACAATGTTCTGTTGTTCATAGGGTCATTGTGAGTGGGAAGTGACTCATCAGCACCTAACAGCAACAACAGTACTTTGGGTGCTCCTTGTGCTTTTCCCTTAGCTCAATTCTCAGTCATAGATACCTAATAAAAAATACTTCTACAAGGCAAATCTATATTAAAACAAATGTTTGAAAAGCATCGCTACCAAACCTTTCTCATAAAACAATCATAAAAGTAATAGATCTAGAAATGGACCAAAAATGTTGAAAGTGTTTAAAGATTCCAATTTACCTCAAACAAACAAGATATCGTCTTGAAAATTATCTTGCCATTTTTACTTTAAGGCTATTTTTTTTTGTTGTTAAGTGGTGTGGAGTCGATTCTGACCAATAGCGATCCTGTATAATGTTTCCAAGGAGCGGCTGGTGAGTTCCAACCTTCCAATTAAAACCGACTTTGCAATCTAGCGCATTAACACACAGCGGCACACTAGGACTGTGTATATTATTTGTGTGAGGTCAGTAGAGGTCAAGTTCAAAGCATTTTAAGTTGCATACATCATTTAGAATCGGTGGTGGTGGTGGGAGGAACAAAAGAATGTGAGTTAAGTGAAACTTTTTCTAATTAATGATTGCGAAGTACCTTTAAACATGTATGCAAAGTTTGCAAAGGCCAAACAAAAATTATACCCTCCAGTTTATAAGAGTTCAATTTCCAATAATAATGTAATTGTTGTTAATTGCGACTCATAGTGACCCTGTATAGGGTTTCCGACGAGCCGCTGATGAGCTTGAACTGCCTACCTTGCAGTTCAAATGGCCTTGCATTTCAGCACACTAACAAATGGCAACAAACCATTTTATAGATCTGATTGGTGGTGGTGGTGATATGCCGTGGATTCAGATCCAATTTAGAGCGACCCTGTATAGTTTTTCTGAGGCTGTATATCTTTACCGGAGCAGAAATCCTCATCTTTCTCCTGCGGAACAGCTGGTAGTTCCTAACTGCTGACCTTACAGTTAGCAGTCTGACTTGTAACCACTATGCTAACAGAGCTCCTCTATAGATCTGATTGCTTACTCCTTAATACTATGACTGGATTGGAATGCAAATATGCTTATTGGTTCTCTGCTATTTAATGGTAATCCAGTTAAGCTAATGTTTTATAAAATATGTACAATATTTATCCAAGCATTCAATCTATGCTTTAATCTGTGAAATAAAAAAACTTCTTGTAAACTTTCAGTTTGATTTGTGGGACACTTGATCAAGCAAAACTCTTATTATAAATATTGGGTGATGGTGGGGAAAATGTGGGTGGCTTATAACTCATTCTTGGTCTTTGTTTTTCTAGTTATTTTAATTAGTGTAGGCATTCACAGCTAGATTCTCTGTTCTGTAAAATGAAATAGTTGAAAATATAGTTTCTAGCTGTAAACCAACAAAGAGAGAAGGAGAATAGTATACTATGACCTAACATGAAAAGAGTTTTTATAATAGTTAAGTAATAATGATTACTAACAAAATACAGGAAGCCTTCATCTCAAAAAATATTTCAAAATATTAATAATTTTACTTCTGCAAATATATGATAATCTGCATAGAGTTATTCCAAAATTATTGGAGAGAAGGTGTGGTTTGTAGACATTATATTGCCTTCTCCAATACATCTGGATGATAAGTAGCAGAGGTAGGGAAGAGATAGGGAACAGATTCACTTCAACTTGCTAGTCCTACCCAACATGCATTTGTGAAATGAAAATTTACTTATAATATAATCACATAAAAAATCTTTGTCTGGCTGCTACATAGGTTACTGATACCTAAGCAATGAATAAGAGTACAGACTTCCCTCATTATATAGATAGCTGATACTGACATAAAAGAGAGAATTAAAAAAACTGCACATTCTCTGTGAACATAAATGGTACTCTTTTTTCCATTTTTCTTTCTAATCTTCATATGGTGATTCTGTACTTAAACTGTGTAATGGAAATTTAATATAACTAAATTAGTAAGAGAAAGAGAAACTAATATTGTCTAAATATCTAATTCTTAGATATTAAAAATTCTTCCCTAATGAACATAAAAAATATTTTATAAATATATTATGTAAATCAAAAGAATGGTGAAAGTGAAGAGGAATTTAACCTTAAAACAAATACAAATTTCTGAAAGTGCTATAACCTCTCCTTTTTGTCTTTACGAACCCTGAAGGACAATCACTGGAGGTTGACAGTGCAAAACCACCAAATGTTTTACTGGAATTACAGATTCATGTAGGGTTTCTGAGGCTGTAAACCATTAACAACCTGTGAAATGCAGATGATACAACCTTACTTCCTGAAAGTGAAGCGGACTTAAAATATTTACCGATGAAAGTCAAAGACCATAGCCTTTGGTATGGATTGCATCTCAATGTAAAGAAAACAAAAATCCTCATCACTAGACCAATAAACAACATTCCTATCAATGGAGAAAAGATTGAAGTTGTCAAGGACTTCATTCTTCTTGGGTCAACTATCGACACTCATGGAAGCAGCAGTCAAAAAATCAAATGACATATTGCATTAAGCTAATCTGCTGCACAGGAACTTTTTACAGTGTTGAAGAACAAAGATGTCAGCTTGAGAACTAAGGTGCACCTGACCCAAGCCATGGTATTTTCAATCACCTCATATGCATGTGAAAGCTGGATAGTTGAATAAGGAAGACCATAGAAGAATTGATGCTTTTGAGTTGTTGTGTTGGAGGAGAATATTGAAAGTGCCATGGGCTGCCAAAAGAACTAACAGATCTGTGTTGGAAGAAGTGCAGCCGGGTACTCCTTGGAGGCTAGGATGGCCAAACTTCATCTCTCATACGTCAGACATGTTGTCAGGAGGGACCAGTCAGTACAGAAGGATTTCATGTTGGTAATGTGGCGGGTAAGAGAAAAAGAGGAACATCCCCAGTGAGATGGATTGGCAAAGTGGCAGCATCAGTGGACTCAAGCATGATAACAATTGTGAGGTTGGCCTAGGATCAGGCAGTGTTTTGTTCTGCTGAGCATAAGGTTGCTTGCCAGGGACCAGCCTCAACAATTTGTGAGAGCTCGGAGGAAGGGTACGGAGTCAGTGAAATACACACACACACACACACACACACACACACACACAGAGTCGATGGGTTGTGAGTCTTAGGCAGATGATGATGACTTCTCTTTCACTTAGGCAGATGACTTCTCTTTACTCAAAAGT
>NW_006408520.1:41368030-41373678 GCF_000296735.1 Chrysochloris asiatica | reverse complement strand
TAGTTAAATTTCTACCCACCCTCCTACATGTTCCCACAGCTCTTGATTGACTCTTTGCTATCTTCCGGGTGCCTCACTGTCTCTTGCTCTACCAACTGAGCAGGATGTTGATTGTAAGATTGCTTTTTAGCTATCTTTCAGGTGCCTCAGTGCCTACTAAGCAGGATGTAATCTTAAGCTTGAAAAGCTTTTAGCTGATGTGGCTTTTCCTAATGGTGAGACTTACTGTTGATATAAAAAGCAACTATTATAACTTTACATAATTAAATTTAGTGTGAGAGTGTCTAAATGTAATTTAACTTTTTACTATGATTATTGAAGAATTCTACCAAAAACTTCTATAATAAAATCAAGAAAAATAAAAAATAAACTATTCATAAAAGGAAAAAACAGAAACTGCAAGGCCCTTGCATTAGGTTCCCCTTGGGGCTTTGCCAACCAAGGAGACACTCATTGTCGCTTTGCTAAACAATGAGCTTTTCATGCTTAGGGTCTCTCACAGTTCCGTTCCTTGATGGCATGGCTTCCGACAGTTGCTAAGATTTGGTTCCAACTTGATGGCACCTAACAACAACAACAAACCTTTATGGGAATAGATGAGGCTGCCTTCTCCCATAAAGGTTTACAGCCTATGATACCCTATATGGATCGCTGTGAGTAAGAATCAACTCTAAATCAATAAGAATTGAGTGAGAGTTTTTGTTTGTTTGTTTGCCTTTAGCAGCTTCAGCAGAGAAAAAGATATACTAATTGAAGAACAGTATCCTTAATTGTTCCTATTACTTACAAAGTGATCCTGATTCTGAATTTTAACATGTTTTGCCTAAGAAACCTCATAATTGTGAGTGTAATCTGTAAATTGTGGGTGGCCATTTAAAAAGTTGAAGAGCAGAGGGATGTCTCGTCTTCACCTCATAGGAATCAACTTTGTGCTGATGTTGAGAATGATTATCTTCCATCCTCATGATATTAGATGAAAAATCTAAAGCTGTGCCATTTTTACAATAATCAATTATAATATCATCATCATTGGTACCACCATGATTCTAAATATATTGATTGACCTTACTATAGAACATTAAATAGACTCAAACTTTGTGGTGATAATACCTCATTCTGAAATTCAAGTAACATAGGTCCATTTAAATTCTTAACATTAACAAATCACTTATACTTTTAAAAAATAGAAAGCTATTCCCATGAGGAATTGACTTCCATGGTAGTTCTGAACATTTGTGTCATATTTGACAAACTATGACACACTTAATAAAAAATGACTCAATAATTGATAAAATAATCCCAAACTGAAACTCATGCAATGTAGTAGGGTTGTTTGTTTATTTAGAGTATGGAAGATCTCTCAGGAAAAATTATACGTTCTCCTAGTAAGACCATTTTGTCATGCATGCTGAAGGTAATTTTATACAACTATATTAATGGAAAGACCTAAACAAGATTAAGGGGCCTCTTCAGGTCCCTCCCACAACCCAGCATGCACTGAAATACTTGAAAAGAACTGTTTTCACTGGAATTCTCCCATGCATTAGCACTTAAATCTTAGACTATCTTTGAAGCACATCTGCCTCAGAGCTTCATTTTTAATGAAAATAGAAAGGAGCAGTCATAACTTTCTCTGATATAGTATGTCTTTCTACTATTATGATTTGTTCTACTTCAAAGGAG
Source organism: Chrysochloris asiatica (assembly GCF_000296735.1). NCBI lineage: Eukaryota > Metazoa > Chordata > Mammalia > Afrosoricida > Chrysochloridae > Chrysochloris > Chrysochloris asiatica. The sequence continues at coordinate 41,371,995 of NW_006408520.1, read as the reverse complement.
AGCTTTGGAACAAAATTATTTCCATACGTAAGATAATGAGCTCATTGTACTAAGTTACACTAACAAAAATTTGAAAAAATATAAATATATTATCCAAGGAACAGGTTAGTTCTCTATCACTTTATAATAGTATATTCTATAATATAGAACATATTTGTTTGTTGCTTATTGACAAATAGATACAACATTCTTTATTAATACTGTCCAACAGTATATTCATATTTTCTTGAGTTCATTAAAAAATACATTAAAAGTGTAAAACAAAGAAGAGAAAAACAGATAAATTAATTTTATCTTACAATTGATGCTGTTGATGTGGTTAGGTGACATCGAGTCCGTACCGACTCATAGCGACAAATGATAACAGCGTATAAAAACTAAAATTTAGAAATTTAATTACTGTGATATATCAACAAATGTTTGTTTCCCTAAATTGGGGTGCCTTAATTTCTCAAGCAAGAATAACAGAATAGTAGGTCATTTTGAAACTATATATAATAGGTAAATTCTGGGTTTGGGAGCAAACGATTGACCACCCACTAGTGTATATGGAATTCTCTAGGGTTGCTGTCTTCTATGGAAATCAGTTTTTGCTTTACAAATGGCTTTTGAAATCAGTAGACTTGAGATGAAAAGATAACTAGGCCACAGTCAGTGTGTTGTATTATTGTGGCTTGCATGCTGCTATGAGGCTGGAAACTATGCCACTAGAATTTTAAATACCAATAGGATCACTCAGATGATGGCCAGGCTTCAGCTGAACTTCCAGAATAAGACAGATTAAGAAAAGGAGAGGCAGACTATTTCTGAATGTTTAGCCACTGAAAATCTTATGAATAACAGAGGAACATTGCCAGATATAGTGCCAGAAGATGAACCACTCAGGAATTAAGGTACTCAAAATATACTCAGAAAAGAACTGCCTCTTCAAAGAATAATTGACAGTGAAGACTGAAATGAAGTAAAGATTACAGAACCTTCATTTGTTCATGGGTCTCAACTGAAAATTAAGAGAAATAGCAGCAAATAACTAGGAAAATTGGAAGTAGTCAAAAACTAAATGGAATGTATAAAGTTCGATAGTCTAAGCATTAGGGAGCTGAAATTGACTGGTATTGGCCATTTGTAATCTGACAAGCTTATAGGATATTGTCCTGGGATCAAAAAATGAAGAGAAATGGCTTCACATTCATTGTCAAAATGAATATTACAAGATCTATCATGAAGCATAGTGCTGTTTGTGACAAGATAGTATCCATATGTCTACAAGGAAGGTCAGTTGTTGTTGTTGTTGGTAGGTGCCCTCAAAGAAATAATGACTCATATCAATCTTATGACAACATAAATAAACACTGCGCAGTCCTGCGCCAATCTCACAATCTGTGCTACACTTAAGCCATTGCTGCAGCCACTTTGCCAATCTGTATCATTGGAGGTCTTACATTTTTTTTCTGGCCTTCCATTTTACCAAGCATAATGTCCTACTCCAGGGACTGGTCCCTCCTGATAATGTGTCCAAAGTATGACAGACAAAGTCTGGCCATACTGGCTTCCAAGTATTCATCTTCTAACACAGATTTGGTTGTTCTGGCAGTTCATGGTACTTTAATATTCTTCTCCACCATAGCTCAAATGCATTAAGTCTTCTGTGGTCTTCCCTATTGATTTCACAGGATATGAAAGTAAATGCCACGGTTTGGGTCAGAGGTACCTTACTTCTCCAACTGACACCTTTGCTCTTGAACACTTTAAAGAGGTGCTGTTTTTTTTTTTTAAGTTTTTATTGTGAATTATGTGTTAGTTTACATGGGCAAACATTATCTTTACATTCATCCTATCGCATTTTATTTCATTGCAATGATCACAATCCCCTGCATGCATCATCAAACACCCAAAGGGTACACCCCACACGCCTGCCCCTTGGCCACCAGCCCACAAACCCTTTCCCTCCTTGAGTCCAGAGTTATCAGCTGCTCCTTCTGTCAATGCCATCGTCTCTGCCTCTATTCCTAGTGTCACTGCTTCCCTGGACAAAGTTTCGCACTTTGCTTTTCTCTTGTGCATCAGATTTGCTCCTTCCAAGAGTGTCAGTAGTTCATCTAAGCAAAATAAAGTCTTTGGAAACGTCAATCTTTTTTCCATCTATTATGATGTTATTTATTGCTCCAGTGGTGACGAATGATCTTTTCTCTACATTGAGGGGCAATCCATAGCTAAGGCTGTGGTCTTTGATCTTCATTAGTAAATTTTTTAAGTCCTCTTTGTTTTCAGCAAGCAAGGTGGTGTCATAAGCATATTACAGCTTGTTAATGAATCTTCCTCTAATCCTGATGACATGTTTTTCTTCATATAATCCAGTTACTCAGATTATTTCCTCAGCATCCAGACTGATTAAGTATGGTGAAATAATACAACTCTGGGGTACATTTTCCCCAGTTTTATACTATTCAGTGTCTCCTTATTCTGTACAAAGGACTGTCTATTTTTCTATAAGCCTCATTAGCACAAATAAGTATTCCAGAATAATCATGCTCTGCAATGTTTTCCATAGTTCATCATAAATCACACAATCAAAAGACTTTGCATAGTCAGTAAGTCATAGGTAAACTTCTTTCTGGTATTTCTTTGCTTTCAGCTAAGATTCATCTGAAGTCAGTAATGATATCCCTTGTTCTACATCCCAGTGTGAATCAGGCATGAAAATCTGGCAGATTCCTGTCAATATACTGCTGCAGATGTTTTTGAATTATCTTTAGCAAAATTTTATTTGCATATAATATTAATATTACCCAATGGCTTTCACATTTTTGGGGCCACCTGTCTTTGGAATGTGTGCAAATATGCATTTCTTCCAATCAGTTGGCAAGGTACCCATCTTAAAATTTCTTGTCATAGATGAGTGAGTTCCTTCAGTGCTGCCTCAGTTTGGTGACCTTCTGCTTTCTCCCTGTATGATATTCTTGCTGTCATCCCACAATTTTCAATTTTTATTCCATCAATTCCCAGAGCCTTGTTCTTTGACAATACCTTCAGTGCATCTCAGACTTCTTCCATCACTATCATTGGTTTGGATCATATGCTATTTCTTGATATGGTTGAACTTTGGCCATTTCTTTTTGGTACAGTGATTGTGTATTCTTTCCATTTTATTTTGATGTTTTCTGCATTATTCAATATTTTCCCCATAGAATCCTTCAATATAGCAAGGTGGGGCTTGAATTTTTTCTTCAGTTCTTTTAACTTGAGAAATTCTGAGAGTATTCTTCAATTTTTGTTTTCTCATTCCAGATATTTATGCATTCCATTATAATATTTGTCTTTGTCTTCTCTACCTGCCCTTTGAAATTTCCTGTTCAACTCTTTTAGTGTATTTAATGTTGGAGAAGACTATTCAAACTACAGTGTACTTCCTGAAGAACAAACAAATCTATCCTGAAATAAGTACAGTCAGAATGCTCCTTAGAAGCTAGTAAGATGAGATTTCGTCTCATACGTCAGACATGTTATCAGGAGGGACCAGGCCTTGGGGAATGACACCATGCTTGGTGAAGTAGAGGATCAGTAAAAAAGAGTAACACTGCAATGAGATTGATTTACACAGTGGTAGTAGCAATGGGCTCAAGTGTAACAACAATTTTGATGATGGTGCAGGACTGAGTAGTGTTTTGTTCTGTTATGCACAGTGTCATTGTAAGTCAGTCGAATCAATGGCACCTAAAAACAACAAAAGTCACTGGTTTGCTTAGACTTTTAAACATAATACACGTAGAAAGTTTGACACTTGAATAATACTCAGTACATGTTAACTACAATACAGTTAGTTTATTTCTTTTCCATGTACAATATTTTCATGACTGGTGGGCTTCAACTAAGCAGTTGACATTGATTTAAGTTGTTGTTGTCAGGTGTCATCGAGTCGGAACAGACTCATAGCGACCCCATGCACAGCAGAATGAAACAATGTC
>NW_006408520.1:41351816-41367315 GCF_000296735.1 Chrysochloris asiatica | reverse complement strand
GCCCATTTTTACACCAAATTAAATACTGCCCATTTTTACACCAAATTAAATACTGCCCATTTTTACACCAAATTAAATACTGCCCATTGTTGCTTTGTCTGACTCTGTTGTTGTATCTACTGTGTCATTATCTGTTGTTGTATCTACTGTGTCATTATCTGTTGTTGTATCTACTGTGTCATTATCCACTTTTTTTATTGATCCTTTTTCTTACCAAGTCTAATGTCTTACCCCAGGGACTAGTCCCACTTAATAATATGAGTCCCAGAGTAAATGAGACTAAGTCTCTCCATCCTCGCTTTCAAGGAACATCCTGGTTGCATTATTCAAAGACAGATTTGTTTTTTCTGACAGTCCATGGTATATCCAATATTCTTCACCAATACCATACTTCCAATGCATTAGTTCTTCTTTGGTCTTCCTTATTCATTGTCTAGCTTTTGAATGCATATGAAGCAATTGAAAATGCCACTCCACAGTCAGGAACAATTTGGTCTGTTAGCTCAGAACATTTCTTAAAGTCACAAACTTCTAAGTACAGATTCTAGGCCTTAATAGGTCTGCTACCTTTCCCTCACATTCATTAGCATCTGGCAATATAATGTAGTAGTAGAGGCACAGAGATGAGTCCATGGATTAATAAAGAAATCATATTGAAAATTATAAAATACTCTGAACTAAGTGATAACAAAGACATATTGTATTATACTAGTGGGATCCAGTTACAGCAGCACTTAAAAAGTAAGACTACTTTAAACCACATACACATACGCACGTTTTCATGGTATGCATACACACATAATGTACAAAACAATACGTGAACATGTTCAAAAACATATGCCAAATAAGGATTTTTTAAATTTGCATTTCAGAAAACTAGAAATGAGTAGTAAGTCAGACCATTAAATTGTTAATGATAAATATAAAAACAGAAATGAGGTGGTAAATAAATGTGTAATAGAGAAAATACATAAAGTACAAAATTAGTTGTTTAAGACTATTATTAAAGTCTCCTAGCAAGAATAGTGAAGGAGAAGAAATTACCAAATGAGAATTGAAAAGAAGACTATATTATAGGACCTGGAGACATTAAAGAGCTACCATGCAGATATGAACAACTGGTTGATCATGGAAAACTTAATTGTAACACTGTTATAAAAAAGATTAGAAAGTTTGAATTATTCTATATGTTTTAAAATTTTAATCTGTAATAAATAAATCCCAAATGGATACACTGATCAATACTTTGAAATAGTTAATAAGAAAGAAAACTATTTTTTCACTAACCCTTCAATGAAACAATAAAAAAAAGTAACATTTCCCATTGTTTTATGAAAACATTTCAAGAAATTTATACTAAAGAAGATTTTTCAGAGATCTTGTTTCTTATGTAAATAATCATAGTCCTAAAAATCCTGATTGTTATGAGTATGTAATAAGAAAAATTTTGTGAAGAATTTAATAGATCGTGACATATTTAAAGTATTAAACAAATATGAACTTTCTGGTTATTTTATTAGAGTTCTGGTATGATGCTTTAGAATAAACACTTGACTGCTGACCACAGGCAGTTCCAACCTATCAGCCTCTCCTCAGAAACCCAATACAGGGTCACTATGAGTCAGAACTGACTATACAACAGTCAACAACAACAACTAAAGAATAAAAGTAGCTTCGGTATAGAATAAGCACTGGGCTGCCAACTTCAACATTGGCAATTCAAACCCAGCAGCCACTCTTGGAAACTATATATAGGGCCACTATGAGTTGGAACTTATTCAATGGCACACAAAAGCAACAACAAAGATTAAGAGAAAATATACTGCTGTTGTTCCTAAGTGCTATCTAGTCATTCCAACTCACAGAGATGCTGTATAGGGTTTCTGTGGAGCAGCTGGTGGATTTGAACCACCAATCTTGCAGTTCAAACCTTTCTTGCCATTGATTACTAGTGAAATTACTCAAATAAATCTTTTATTTGTGTTAGTTTGGTCTGTTCATTTTATATACTTTAGATTTTGAACCTACTGATGAAACAAACATAAAATTAGTTGTTTTCAAAGTACTCTAATGCCTAATCTTTGACATACTATTTATCGAGTTACCAAGCTGCAGATGTACAGAGGATGGTATTTATATGCACCTATGTTTTTCTAAAATTGGCATCATTTTACTTAAGGCAAAACTAAATATAAACAACATGTCCAAGACTGTATATTTACAAACTAGTCATTTTTAAATTTGTTTAATATACATTTCTATTTTTCCTGATATTAATAACTATTTGATGATACTTTTCATTATTTGTAGCACAAATTTTTTAATTCTTTATTCATATTTTTAGATATGCCTGATGAGTAGCATATAATTTAATTTTATCTTTTGTTTTGGTTATTATTAATTATTCCTCTCATCTCTAACTTACACTCTTTGTTATCTCTTATTCCAAGTAATATTTTTGCTCTTTACTTTTATTGTCATTAATGATGAAACTAACTAGGATTTATTCTTACAATTTTTCTTATTAATTACTCATTTATTTTTGATGTAGAAATCTGCGAGACATGTCTGTGCATTCATATGCAAGTTTGTATGATTTACATATAATTTATCTTCTTTTAATCATCATCCTTAAATACTAGCATGTTCAAAAGTTTATGGAAAAATTACATTTTTCTTTCAACTGAATTTTCCATAAACTTTTTGAAGTGCTCTTGTGTCTAACACTCCTATTTAAACATTTATTTTATAACTAGACTACATAATATCAGTAGCAATATGCAGATGATACAACTTTACATGATGGAAATGAAGAGGATGTAAAAGACTTACTGATGAAAATCAAAGACCACAGCCTTCGGTATAGAATATACCTCAATGTAAAGAAAACAAAGGTAGGCATAAGTCTATGAAATTTTTAGCTAATCTGTAGCAGAAACTATCACATTATTGTGGATACCTATACTGCCAAGCAAATATTGAATTTAATATCAAACAAATAAAGTTATGTCTAAAGATACTTTTACCACCAAAAGAGGTCATTGTTTTATGTTATTTTATTTTTTAAGCTGGCATATTGGGATCTTAGAATTTGTATTTAGTTGCCTAACATAAAACATGACTAATCTTAATTTCCATTGTCATTATCTTTCCTTGGCCAATCTGTTGTCTGTTGTTATAGTCTTTAACTCCTTGATTGAAACTCTGTGACTTTCCCACATCCTCCTCACACACTAGCATACTTCTCCTAAAAAGACTTAAAAATCTCAGGGAGATTACATCCATAAGCCGAACATTTCAACATTAGTAAGGACTTTATGTTGAACTTTTTCAGATTTCCAGGAACTACACCACCCAGACTGAGTGTTAAGGAAGCAAGAACTAATTCATCCAAATTCTGTTGGCCCAAAGTAAAATAAACTAAACATCTCCAGTAATTCCATTCTAGATTGAATTGATTAATATCTATTCATATTTTTTTTTCAAATGTATAGACAGTCATAGAGAACTAACAAATGCTAATGAAGCTTAAGATTAAGATTGTTCACTGTGCAAGATGGGCCTGAATTTACTAAATATTGTCTCTGCATAAAAGCCTAATTTATCACAATATATCCAGCTACAAATTGGTAGAATAAGGCAAACAGATGGGAAATTTAGGTGATAAAATATTTTAGAAGTAGTCCTGGTATGATGTTGGAGAAAAACTGCTTGGCCACAAAGTCATTTTGATCCACAAAGTCAAGAGTTCAAACCTTCCAGCTCCTCCTCGGAAACCCTATACAGGCTTGCTTTGAGTCAGAATTGACTTGATGGCATTTAACAACAATATAGTAGGAAGTTCAAAGTAAGCAACAAAGCAACTAATAAGGTGACCGAGGTCTATCTGGATAATATGACAGAGTAAAAGATCTTGTTTTTGCAGGGCAATTGTTTGAAATAATAATATTGATTTGTTAGTGAAATCATGATGAAGATTTCCAGCTTTGGACTGAGGTCATAAATCTCTTCTTCATTATTTTAAGAACCATATCTCTAGAGGTATTTTTCTCATATGTAAAATGTGGTGACAATGAAATTAAATCATCCTAGTTTTTACTTTACTTTTATTATTATAATCCATCTAAGAAAAGAAAAAAAGAAAAAAAAGAGACTAAGTAAACTTGCATAGTGACAGAGTAAAATAGGTGATTCCAATCAGGAATAAAACTAAGATAATTATATGTCGTGTTAATCAAGTAAAAGCCAAAGTTACTGTGTTATAGAACTGTTTTTGTTGTTGTTGGGTTGTTGTTAAGTTGGTTCCAACTCAAGGCGATCCTGTGAAGGATTTCCAAGAAGCTTAATGTACAACACCACATCAGGATTCTTAGGTTGTAGTTTATGCTATTATTAATGTAATAATATATCTATTTAGGTTATATAAATAAGAATAGCTACACACATTATAGACTCCTGGTGTGGCTCTGTACACGATTGATTAGAAAATTGCCTGTTTAGCTCAACTTCCAAATGCTAGGGAAGCTAATTAAGGAATCCAGCATCACAGCATCATGCAAGGCACTACAGGATGACAAACTGACAGACGAGAAGTGAAAGGCACGCCTTAATGTCCTTAATATAGGACAGGGAAACAGTTCCTTTTATGCAATCGTGATGAATGTTTGCCATAAATTAGCTTGAAACTCAATATGGAGTTTATTCCTGACTAGACTTTCTCCCAACAGATTATGCTAGGGCCTTCACAGACATTCATACAAGGAGAAAAAAAGTAAAAAGTTATAATTACATTCATATGTTGACTAATTGGGCCCTTTGGGGCCTTCTTCCTAATTATAAGAGGACATACAAAAAAAGATGTATCACTAAAAGCAAGTACATATAGAATGAATCTGAGTTTAAATGGGTCAGGCTGGCTATATAAAAGCTGTAAAAGTTGATAGGAAGAGAATGCTATTACTTGCCAAATGTCTCCTACACATCAAAAAAAAAAGAAAGAAAGAAAAAGAAGGCCCATAGCAGTGTCGTTGGCAAATTATAAAATGAGAAAAAAATTACATTAGCTTTAAAGAGGACACTGCAAAAAGGAAGCTTATATGTTCTAGATGTAAGGTTTATTTTACATTGTTTTTTGTTTTTTGATGAAAGGAAATTATAGAGTCATGACACCATTTGAAATCAAAAAGCATATTTTGGTGGCAAATTTAATACATGCAAAACTGTTATATGACTTCTGAAAAGATGAATTACCTATATCTCATTGCATAAATATAAACTTGAAAATCTTCAGAGAATTTATTCATTTGTAATGTGTAAACTTTGATAATATTATTTTGCAATAAAAGCAAAAGCAGATTTTGATCTCTGACACTGGAAAATTATACATTATTGCTCTGGTAAGTCTTAAAGTAAAATTTACAGTTGTTTCTCTTCAATTTCTCTTGGGGATTTAGGATGGCAGAAAGGGTGGAAACAGTGAATTCACAGTAGAGTAAATCACGGAACTTTTTACAGGGTTGTAACTCATTTTATTTCATGTCAAGTGGTACCCTTTTGACATGTCTATAAAAGTCTGAATGTTTATAGTAGATGTGTATATAATATTACATTACACCTCATAACTAAGATAAACTGGCAAGAACCCTAAAGCTCAATAGGACCAAGATTGCCTTTATCTCTTAAAACTGTCATTTTAATTTTCCACACTAGATAATACTATAGATGCAGGATAACTTAGTTCCTGTTAGCTGTTAGACCACAATCTTGTAATGTTTTGAATTTGGTACCTAATCAAATTGTTTTGCTTTTAGTATTCTTATCTTGATTTATGTGAACCAGTATATGGTACCCTTCTAGTATACCCGAAAGGACAGTGTATTTTATAGCATTCTAAATGCAAATTCTACTCCCAGATTTATGCCATGGACAGTGCAACAACTCCATTAAAAAGGAATTTAAAATGAAAGTTGGAAAAATTGAAATGACAATTATAGAGTCCAAAAAAAAGAACCTTGAGCAACTTGTCCTGGTGCTCCATGGATGCCTTCACTAAACTTAAATGCTTCAACTTAGTGATGTCCACAGTCTGCAGTTTCAAAGTCTACCTTCTGTTAAGTTAGAACTAAATGCTCAGTTAATAATGGAAAATTTCCCTTGTGCAAAATCTAATCAAGTGTAATATGTCTGTATTATAACCACCATTTCCATGACCATTATAATTCAAACTCCTAATTATGAGTTCAGTTCATAAAAAGAAAATTGGCTTTCATTTGAACAGCATTTTGAGTCAGAAATGGGAAAAACACACATTTAAACACACAGGATTCAATTGATTATTCTCTTCATTTCAATAACCATTATGGGCTCAACTCGACCTTCAAATACTGATATTCAAATCCCTATGCAGTCAGGTCTATATGCAAATCTTGGAATCAGTATAAGTGTCAAAAGGAGGGAAATTATCTCTAAGGGGAAAAAACTTTGAACTATTCAAATAGTGGGTTTAAATAAATTTCTGGGATGAAATACCAAATATACAGGACCAAATAATTAATATAAAGCAAGTCTGATTGAGAAAATAATCAAATCTTTGGATTCAATTGCTTTTCATGAATGTCTAAATTTAGTTTTCTATAGATGCATCTGCTCTGCTCCTTTAATCATTGATCCACACTAGCTGAATTGGAAATTATTTTACTAGGAATCATAAATAAAACCAATAAATCCACTACTGAATCCTGCAAAACTATGACATTCAAGAGAATTGCTGTTTTTAAAAGGCCAGCTGAAATTACTCAATTTAAAAATGAGTCAAATTTAAAAAAAATCATTTGTAAATAGTCTCAAACACACTAGTACATAAATGTAAGGCAAAAATATTACTAGTTTTTAGACCTGGCCAAAAAAACTTATGTAACTTTTAGCAACTGAAATTTCAAAGAGTAGAGGCACTTTCTAAAGACTCCTTCTTTGTACCTGAAACATGAGTTCCAAGTATCTCTAAATCCAAATTCTTTCTGATATTAATGTAGCTACAGATTGAATGGAATTATATACTTGGTTGCAGAAGGCATTCGGTGAAAAGCTTGAGCAGTTGGTCAACTCTGATAGACAACAAATGAGAATGCTCCATTAGGAAAGGATATGGTGAAAAGAATGAGTACGAGATTTGATGGCTCCCAAAGAAGCAATAGATTAGAAAATCCATGAGAACTTGAACTGAAATATTGAGCATCAATAGGGTTAAGTGATATGCATAGCAAGAGAGGGTAGTAAAGATTATAAACATAATTGATCATCTTCATGTATGTGAAATAAATGTGAACTTGTGAAGATTAGCTGTCAAAACAAAAGTGTTACATATGAAAACATTCTGGAAAGTCCAGAAATGTCTGGGCAAATATCAAATGGGAGTATGCCTGACCTCTTCTGGCTTCACAAGGGGAAAGGTGAATCTAAATTAGCCCAAGACTGATTCCTATAAGACAGAAGTCATACATACCACAGTCCTCTATCCAACTTTCTTTGCACTATTCTAACAGCAATCTTCCCTCCTATAGCACTCTACTTCTTTGCTTAGCTCTTCAATAATCCATTCCAATGGCCACACAGAACTTGCAGACAATACTCACAATTATAGGGAATCATTATGGAAGTTTCTGTTCCATTGAGTCAATTCCAATTCATAGTGACTCTGTATAGGATTTCCGAGTCTGTACAACTTTGTGGGAGCAGAGGCCTCATCTTTTTCTCATGGTGCAACTAGTGGCCATGAATCACCAACCCTGTGATTTATCATGCAGGGCACAATTCAGGATCAGAAACAACTCAAAATACAGTCTAGTGTTTATCATGCAGGGCACAATTCAGGATCAGATACAACTCAGAATACAGCAGTCCTCTGATAAGAAGTGCCTTTTCTCAGCCATACCTCTGTCATTCTCATACGTCCTGCCATGCCCTCTCATACTCATACCACTGCCCCCTGATTAGTACATGAGCCCATGAAAATTGTCCATGTTTTACCTTTCTGTGCTGCTGTCTCAGGCACAGCTTTTCTGTTCAGGTTCTTGATGCCAAAATGATTTGCTCCACTGTGGCTCTTCTTTCTTGATGGTTCTGGGATTATCTGTTTTTGCTCCTGCTCTTGTAAACCAAGCAGGATAGCTCTTTGTGAACTAACCAATCCTAGCTTTACAATCCGATACACCCTATTTGCATGAACTCACACTATCATTTGGTGGGAGTTACAAAGACCATGATAGAAGAGTAATAATTCACTGTGATACAGCCTGTGATGGTGTTTTGCCACATATGAATGACACTATAGGATAAACACTGGACTGCTCACCAAAAGGTTGTAAGTTCAAACCCACGAGGTCCTCAGAAACCCTACACAGAGTTGCTATGAGTCAGATCAGAGTCAAAAGCATATAGCAACAACAACAGCAAGAATAGGAAAGGTACTTGCAACTCTGATATAGGAAAGGCCCAGTTGTATATCCTTACTAGAGTCAAACAATGTTTATTATTGCTGTTATTGTTAAGCTCCAACTCACAGTGATCCTGTATTTGGTTTTCAAAGAGCAGCTGTTGGTTTTGAACTGCTGCTCTTACAGTTAGTAGTCCATTGCTTATCTTATAATACCACACTAATATGTTCATTATATTGTCTATATTATGAGAATTTTAGTGATGATCAGAAAATAAAAACGTGTTCCCACTCAATTTATCTGTTTCTATAGTGTGCTTTTTAGTACCTGAAGACAAGAATGATGTGTATTTTGTTAATCATTGTATTCACAATTACTAGAACATGTTAAACCTTAATTTAAAATTTTTAATGAATTAACATGTGAGGAGATGTCATTCTTGACCTTATTTTCTCCAGTTAGGCTTTTAAAAGACACTTTTATTATTTTTAGTGATTTAAAAATGATACTTCTTAAGAGAAATCAAATAGAGTTACACTTTTAAAAGTTATGCTCACACTTAATGTGATAAGTGCTAGTCACTATGGTATGGATATTATAGAATAATGGATTTTGTTTATGTGGACTTTCTGGTCCTGGAGTTGCATTTCTTCTAAAATGATTGGTTAAGGCCACAGTCTGCCAAAGGATTCATCAGTTTACTATCAGCATAAGTAGCTTACAAAAATTGGTTGGTTTGTTATTTTCATATGTGGCTTGGTCATTTTCTCATCTTCTTAAGGAACTGGTCAGTATACAAAAGTTACACTTTGAAATTGATAAAAGAGTTTTTCTATGTATGTGGCCACATTCATGGAACATTGCGGAGGTTTCCAGTGGACTCATGATCCCTGCACTGAGAACCTGCTAGATCTGAGTGAAAGAGTTGTACTGAGCTGGCAACACTGATTACACTGACTATCGAGAAAAATGGCAGTTAGCAAAGAAGAGTTGAGCATTAAACAAACAGCTACAGGAGGAGTGTTTTGGTCAGGAACCCTGAGGAATGCAGATGGTGGCAGTGAGTGCATCAGCTCACAGAAAAGATATCGTAGCTGAGCAGAATCAGCCCATAAAGTGGAAGTTGGAGACTCTAGAGAGAAGGTTAATGACAGAGCTGGGAACCTGATGAAGGGGAAGAAGTAATGGTATGGGTCCTTGCAAGTGAATACCTGAGCAGAGCAAACTGCAACATGGATGCTAAGCAAGCTTGTCTTTGGCATCAGCAGGTATCCTAGTTGTGGTGAGAGGTAACCCAAAGGACCAACAGATCTTCAAAGTCTTCAGCACACACTGTACATAGATTTCCCTGTAAAACAGTTTTGCCTCAAATACTGTCATAATGCCAGCTTTGTCTTGATATTAGACCAAGGGTGTTCCAAATCCACCAATTGAGGACTGAAATAATAAGTGCAGCGGGTCAGAGTTATCCAAGAAAAGTCATGGAGAGAGAAAAAGAACTATCACCATCATTACACACCTGTTCTAAGTTGACAAGACACTAACTGACAGAGAGAGACACCAGTTGAAATTTGATCTATAGCATTCCTGCCAAGTGAGGAAGAAAGGGACATGGGCAATTTGAGGAGGTGAATACATCCTCTTTTACACATAGCTAAATTCTTTTCCTACAATGCTTACTGGGTACTAGTTGGGGTGGAGGGTACCCTTTCAACTGATACTTGTTTTTGTTTCCTGATTACCTTTTATAAAGCATAATAGCTGCTTTTTATAATAAACAAAACGTAAAGCATCTCTGTGCGTGACACAATCAGACTAGAGATTAGGATTTTCATTCTAGCTGTCTCATGATTGCTTGAGATCTAGAGTAAAATCTGTCTGTATATATATGCACATATTCATGAATGTGAGCAGAGTTCAAGCAGTATATAACTTTTTTAACCTTTTATTGTGATTTGAGTGAAGGTTTACAGAGGAAATCATCAGTTTTTCATTCAACAAATCATGCTTTTTGCTTCATTACACTGATTGAAATCCCCTCCATGGATCATCTGTTAACAGTGTTTACCTCTGTTTATTTTAACTCTTCCATTCCTACTTCTGTTTCCCGCTACTTTCATTTTTCCTCTGCCTCTTGTTGCACATGGCCTGCCCTGTCACTTACATCAGCATGTGTCTACCCTCTGGCCAGTGAATAATTTTCACTCCCCTCCCCCAAGTAACCATCAAAGAATGTTTCTTTTACCAAGAAAATTTTTCCTTAACTCTATATAACTGTTGTTGTTGTTGTTGTTAAGTGCCATAGAGTCGGTTCCGACCCATAGCGACCCTGTACAGGGTTTCCGAGGGTGTAAATCTTTACGGGAGTAGAAAGCCTCATCTTTCTCCCGCAGAGCGGCTGGTAGTTTTGAACCGCTGACCTTAAGGTTTGCAGCCTGATTCGTAACCACTACGCTACCAGAGCTCCTTATAACTGTAGTCTCATATAATATTTTTCCTGCTGTAATTGACTAACTTCACTCAACATAATGTCCTCCAGGTTCAGCTATGTTTTGAGTATTTTTTGCAAATCCGTTGCTATTCTTCAAAGTTGGATAGTATTCCATTGTGTGTATGTACCAAAGTTTGTTTAATCAATCTTCTGTTGATGGGCATTTAACCTGTCTCCTTTTTGCTATTGTGAATCATGATGTAATGAACATGGGTGTTCATTGTCTACTAATAGTAGACATCTGTCTACTAATGTCACAAATTTTACTTCTTGAGGATATATACCAAGTAGAGGGATGGCTGGATCATACAATATTTCTATATCCGGTTATTTGAAGAAGCACCATACCATTTTCCAGAGAGGTTGCATGATTTTACAATCCCACCAGCAGTGTAGGAGGGTTCCAGTCTGCCCACATCCTCTCCAGCATTTGTTGTTTTCTGCTTTTTGAACTTTACTATTAATTCTGGAGTGAGATGATATCACACTGTGATTAATGATCGTGAGCATTTTTTCATGTTTGTTGACCGCCTAAATGTCTTCTTTGGTGAAGTGTCTCTTCAGGTCCTCTGTCTATTCCTTTAATTGAATTAATTTCTTCTTAATAGAGGTGTTGAACTCTTAGAGAATAGTCCATTGTCTGATATGTTATTACCAAACATTTTTCCCTAGTCTATGGGTTTTCTTAGGAGCTCTGGTAGCGTAGTGGTTACGAATCGGGCTGCGAACCTTAAGGTCAGCGGTTCGAAACTACCAGTCGCTCCGCGGGAGAAAGATGAGGCTTTCTACTCCCGTAAGGATTTACACCCTCGGAAACCCTGTACAGGGTCGCTATGGGTCGGACCCGAATCGATGGCACTTAACAACAACACAACAATGGGTTTTCTTATTATTATTTTCATGAAATCCTTTGATAGACGTAAGTGTTTAGTTTTTAGGAGGCCTTATTCATCTATTTTGACCTCTGTTTGTATGTGTGCAGGTATGTTTAATAGTGTATTTATGCCATGTATCAGAGTCCTAAATTTGTCCCTATTTTTTCAGTGATGATATGTAGAGTTGTAGGCTTTACATTTAGGTCTTTAGTTCACATTGAGTTAATTTTTGTATATAGTTTTAGAATTGGATCTTGTCTCATTTTTCTGCAAATGAACTTTCTGTTTTGACAGTATCATTTATTGAAAAGACTACCTCTTTCCCACTTAATGCTTTTTGACAGTTTGTCTAAAATCAACTAACTGTAGGTAAATGGATTTGCTTCTAGATCCTCAATTCTGTTCCAATGATCTATGTCTTTCATTGTACCAGTGTCATGCTGTTTTCACTACAGTGGCTGTGTAGTAGGTTTTGAGATTGAGAAGTGAGAAAACTCCTACTTTGTTCATTTATTTTAATAATACTTTGCTTTTATGGGATCCTTTTCCTTTCCATATTCAGTTAGTGATTAGTTTTTCCACATCTTTATAGAATGATGTTGGAATCCGGATTGGCATTGCATTTTATCTATAGATTTCTTTGAGCACTGCTGTTTTCATGATGTTACATCTCTCCATCCATGAGCATGATATAGCCTTCCATTTCTGCATGTGTCTTTTGGTTTCTTGTAGTAGTGTTTTTGCAGTTTTCTTTGTATAGGCCTTTTTTTTTCCTGCTCTCTTTGATTTATTTTTAAGTATTTGATCTGCTGTTAGGCTATTGCTTTTGTGATTTCCTGTTAAGAGCCCCCTGTACTATAGTAAAAAAATCCAAAAGATTTTTGCACGTTGATATTATACCCTGCAACTTTGCTGAATCTATCAATGAGTTCCAATAATTTTCATGCTGAGTCTTTGGGATTTTCTAATTATAAGATCATATAATCTGAAAATAAAATCTTATGTCTTTTTTACCAATTTGGTTGCGTTTATTTTAAGGAGCTCTGGTAACATAGTGGTTACAAATCAGGCTGTGAACCACAAGGTCAACAGTTCAAAACTACCAGCAGTTCTGCGAGAGAAAGATGAGGCGTTCTGCTCCCGTTAAGATTTACAGCCTCGGAAACCCTGTGCAGGGTCGCTATAAGTCAGAACGGACTCCACGGCACTTAACAACAACAACATTTTACCTTTATTGTTTTATAGCTCTAGCTAAAACTTCCAGCGCACTACTGAATGGTGGTTGTGGTGGTTGTGTGTTGTGGAGTTGGTTCTGACTCATAGCAACCCTACGTAAGGTTTCTGAGGCTGTAAATCTTTATGGGAGCAGAAATCCTTATCTGGAATGGCTGGTAGTTTCAAACTTCTCACCTGAGGTTAGCAGCCTGATGTATAACCACTACGCTACCAGAGCTCCTTACAATATTGAATAGGAGTCATTATAAAGGGTATCCTGGTCTATTTTCTGTTCACAATGAGTTTCTCACTACTGAGAGTTATGACGACTGTTGGTTTTGTATGCTGTTATGTTTATGTGCTGTGGAGTCAATTCTAATTTATAGTTGCTCTGTACAGGGTTTCCAAGGAGAAGCTGGTGACTTTGAAATGCTGACCTGTAGTATGAAGTCCAATGCTGTTCCTACAACAGCACAACAGGTTTTGTATATACTCCCTTAGTTATGTTGAGGATTCCCTTCTATTCCTATTTTGTTAACTTTGTTTATCAGACATGAATGTTGGAACTTGTCAAGTGCCTCATCTGCATCAATTGATACGATTATGTGATTTTTTCCCCCTCCTTTGTTTTATTTATATGGTAATCTGTTGATTGTTTATCTAATATTGAACTATGCATGCATACCTAGTACGAATCCCACTTCGTGATAATGTTTGTTTTTTGTTTTGTTTTGATATATTGTTGGATTCTATTGGCTAGGGTTTTTTGTTTTTGTTTTTTGAAAATTTTTGTATCTAGGTTGATGAGGAATATATGTCTATTATTTTCTTCTTTAGTGATGTCTTTGCCTGGTTTTGATATCAGAGTATGGTTATTTCATAAAATGAATTCAGGAGCTTTCCATAATTTTCTACATTACGGAATAGCTTGAGTTGAAGCAGTGTCAGCTCCTATTTGAATGTTGGTAAAATTCAGCTGTGAAGCCATCTGGTCCTGGACTTTTTTTAGTTGGGAGTTTTTTAATGACTTGATCAATTACTTTTCTTGTTATAGGTCTGTTCAAGTTTTCTACTTCAGTCTATATTAGTTTGCATAGGTCATATGTTACTAGAAATTAGTCAGTTTCTTCTAAATTTTCAAGTTCGTTTGAGTACAATTCTTAAGACCATTTTATTACTATTCTTTTTATTTCCATTGTTTCTGTTGTGACGTCACCCATACTGGCTCTTACTCATGTTATTTGTATTTTCTTCTTGTCCTTTTTTACATTTGTTAATGGTTTATTAATTTTATTAATTCTTTTAAAGAATCAGCTTCTTGTCTTGTTGATTCTTTCTATTGTTTTTCTGTTTTCTATTTCTCTTATTAATGCACTAATCTTGACTGTGGTGCTGTTTGTTATTGAGATGGACTGCAAAGTCACTTTGAACCACAAGGTGGGTGGTTCAAGCTCACCAGCTGCTCCTCAGAAACCCTATAGAGGGTCGCTATGAGTCAGAACCAACTTGACGGCACATAAGTACAACAGTCTTTATTATTTCTCTTCTTCTTGTGACTATAGGCTTACTTTGCTGTTCTTTTTCTAATTGTTGGAGATATAGGGTTAAGGTGTTGACTTGGGTTTTTCTTTTTGGATGATTATATTTATTGCCTTCAATTGACCTCTGAGCACTGCTTTTGTTTTTTTCCAAAGGTTTTGGTATGTTGTGTGTTTTTTCCTTATTTAATTCAATGAGTGAATAATGAGTTTCCCTCTGATCCTGATGTCATATTCTTCTTCATATAATCCAGTTTCTCAAATAATTTGTTCAGCAAACAGACTGAATAAGTAGGGTGAAAGGATGCAACCTGGCACTTACCTTTTATAATTTTAAACCATTAGTATCCCCTTATTCTGTTCAAACAACTATCTCCTTGGTCTATGCACAGGTTTCTCATGAGTACAATTAAATATTCTGGAATACCTATTCTACACAATGCTATCCCCATAGTTCATGTTCCACAAATGCCATTGCATAGTCATTAAAACATAAGTAAACTTCTTTCTGGTATTCTCTGCTATTAGCCAAGATATATCTGATGTTAACAATGATACCCTCTACTCCATGTCCTATCTTAAATTTCTGACAGCTCCAGGTCAATGTACTGCTGTGACAATTTTTTAATTATCCTCAGAAGACTTTAACTTGAAGTAATATTATATGTATTGTTTGATGGTTTCCACATTATGTTTTCACCTTTCTTTGGAATGGGCACACATATGGACCTCTTCCAATTGATTGACCAGGTATCTGTCTTCCAAATTCCTTGGCTTAGATGAATTAGCACCTTCAGCACTAAATCAATTTGTTGAAACATTTAAGTTGTATTCTGTCAATTCCTGGAGTCTTGTTTATTGCCAATTCCTTCAGTGAAGCTTGAAATTAGTCTTTCAGTACTATTGGTTCTTGATCACATTCTACTTCTTGAAATGGTTAAACTATAA
>NW_006408520.1:41348462-41349626 GCF_000296735.1 Chrysochloris asiatica | reverse complement strand
CTCGATTCCATCTTACAAAGAAGAAAGTGTAAGCAATAAGGATTCTAAGGTAGTCTAACTTGTAACTGGTGTGGCCAGGTTTCAAACAGGATTTCTATGATAAGTAAAGATATCTAAGTAAGAGAATGAAATCTGAATTTAGTGGACATCATTACATAAGATAATTTATATCTTTTATTAATTGGTTTAATATGAAAAGTAGTGCAAATTAGGATTTTTATGTAAAGTTTATTTGTGATGTTAATGTTTAGTGGAATGTACATTTACTATAATATATGACAGTTCATCTTTCAGTTTGTCATACTGTGGTGACTTCTATGTTGCTGTGATGCTGGAAGCTATTCCACCAGTACTTTAAATATCAGCAAGTTTACCCCTAGTTGGCAGTTCTGGTATGGTGCTGTGGGTTAATGCTACAGACTGAAAAGCCACTTGAACTGCAAGGTCAGCAGTTCAAGCTCACCAGCTGCTCCTTGAAAACCCTATACAGGGTCACTATGGGTTGGAACCAGCTTGACAACACTTAACAACAATAACAACAAAAACCCTAGTAGTGAGTTTCAGCAAATTTTCTACACTAATACAGACTCGGAAGAAGGAGAAGCAAACCACTACTAGAAAGTTAGCCACTGAAAAGCTTATAAATAGCAGCAAAATATTTTCTGATATAGTGTCTAAAGATGATTGTAAGGCACTCAAAATATGACTGGAGAAGAGCTACCGCCTCATAGTAGAATTGATCTTAATGATATAGATGCAGCAAAGCTTTCAGGGCCTTTATTTGATGTCTGGTGCAACTTAAAATGAGAAGAAACTATTGAAAACACCCACTAATAATAGGAACACAGAATGTCTAAAATATCAATTGAGGAAAATTGGAAGTCAGCAAAATTGAGATGGAACACATAAAGACTGATATTCTAGGTATTAGTTAACTGAAATAGAATACTATTGTCCATTTGAATCAGATGCTCATATAATTATTTAGTCTAGTAATAACAAATTGAAAAAGAAAGACATCATATTCATCATTCAAAACAAAGCATTTCAAGATTTATCTTAAGTGCAGTACTTTCTGTAAGAAAATAACATCCACACACCTACAGGAAACTTCCGCTAATGCCACTCTTCAAATTTATACACTGACCACTGAAGCTAAATGAT
>NW_006408520.1:41324147-41325266 GCF_000296735.1 Chrysochloris asiatica | reverse complement strand
CTCATGAAGAATCTACATACACCAAGAGGCAGTTGTTCAAACAGAATAAGGGAACACTGAATGGTTTAAAAATAGGAAAGGTATGTGCCACTGTTGTATTCTTTCATCATATTCAATCTCTATGGTAAGCAAATAATCTGAGAAGATGAATTATATAAAGAAAAATGTGACATCATATTTGGAGGAGGAGTCATTAACAACCAGCAATATGCAGATGATACACCTTGCTTGCTGAAAGCGAAGAGGACTTTAAGTACTTACTGAATCCTTGCTCCTTGTTATTACTATTGCCATTGAGTTAGTTCTGACTCATAGCAACACTGTATAAGGTTTCTGAGAAGTGGCTGGTGAGCTTGTACCACTGAACTTGCAGTTCAAATCGACCTTACAGACCTGCTCATTAACCCACAACACCACACTAGGACTCCTTGTTGTTGTTAAGTGTTGTCAAGTCGGTTCCGGCTCATAGGGACCCTGTATAGTATTTCCAAGGAGTGGCTAGTGAATTTGAACCACCAACCTTGTAGTTCAAACTGACTTTGCAGTCCAGTGCTTATCCCATAGTGTCACACCAGGACTCCAGTCCTTATTCCTTAGTTACACATTAGTGCTTGTTAGTTTTTAGTACCATCAAGTAAGTTTTGTATAGGATTTGTATAAGATTTCCAAGGAGCAGCTAGTGGGACTTCTGGTTTGAAGTCCTCCTGCCTCATTAACAACACACTTCAAAATGTGTCCATTCACACAGGAATAAAGGCTAGGAATTACAATATATCACAGAATGGACCAATATGGCTTGCTGTTGTTGTTAAGTGGTGTCTAGTCACTGCTGACTCATAGAGACTTTGTACAGGCTTTCCAAGGAGCAGTTGGTAGATTTGAACCTTTCACTTAGCAGTCCAGTGCTTATTCTACAGTGACACACCTGAATTTGTTAAGTTAGTCAGTGTTGTTGAGTCAGTTCAGACTTTTAGTGACCCTATGTAAGGAGCTCTGATTAGTGTAGTGGTTACGAGTAGGGCTGCAAACCGCAACATTAGCATTTCTAAACTACCAGCTGCTCCACAGATGAAAGATGAGGCTTTCTGCTCCCGTAAAGATTTATGGCCTTGGAAACCC
>NW_006408520.1:41317743-41323654 GCF_000296735.1 Chrysochloris asiatica | reverse complement strand
TCCAATTTCCACATTCATATGAAAACTTCATGGCACTTTAGTCCTCAAACTTAAAATCTTTACTCTTGAACACTTTAAAGAGATCTTGTATAGCAAATTTGCCTAATGTAATACATTGTTGATTTCTTGACTTCTGCTTCCATGAATGTTGATGGTTGTTGTTGTTAAGTGCCATTGAGTCGGTCCCAACCCTTGTTGATGGTAGATGCAAGCAAAATGAAGTCTTTGACAACTTTAATTTTTTCTGCATTTATCATGATGTTATGTATTGCCTATGGATATGGTGGGTGCCTTCCTACATCTCTTCCATTGTTTGTTCCTGTATGAACCATTTCCATTTTATTATGGAACTATTTTGAGCATTGCCTTCCTTATTTGAGTGTTTATCGAACATAATCCAAGACATTACACTATCTCAGGTCTTGTGATGATTTTATATCCTTCTGTCATAAAGATAGTCTCAAAGTCCAATAGCAGGTAAGTAATTGACTTTCATATTGCATGCACCCTATTGCAACATCTTGAAATTTTCTGGTCCGTAATCTCAAGTGTCATTGTAGGGCAGCAGCCACAATTTTTTGCCATAATTTCAGTCTTCATAAGCACATGTGGCAGACTTTTCCAAAATCATTTCTGAATGTGGATCATAAGGGCCTAAAGGCAATGAATGTGAAGCCCCTTTCTGTAATTTAGACATAGTCTGCTCTTGGTCATGTCCCTATTCTAATGAAGTTTTCTTCTGAGTAGTTTTATAGACAGGAGGCAGAGTTCCAACATTTGGAATATGTAGCCTCCAAATTCCAGATAGACTAACCAAACATTGGGCCTTTTGCTTAGTTTTAAGAGTGGATAGTGACAGCAGCTTAATTTCGGTTTCCTGTAGAATGGGATGGGTCTCCAACCCAAGTTATTCCTAAGAATTTCACTGTTTAGAGAGGACCCTGGATCTTTGCAGGGTATATTTACCAGCCTCAGTTAGTCATGTGGGCTGCCACTATTTTCAAATATGTCCTGGCTTTTTCTATATTTTATATTAACATAATAGCATCAATGTAATGTATAACTGCACTTGAGATCTGTTGCAAGTCCAAGTCTCTTCTAACCATACTATGACTATATCCAAGAGTTCAAATAATTCTGAGGCAGCATGCTGAAAATAAGTGTATGGGGATCCTTCCCACGTGAAATCAAACTGTGGTGGACTCTTTTCTGAAATTGTGATGAAGGAAAAAAGGCATTTTCAAATCAATCACTGAGTATCAGTCTCTTCAGCCTGCTGTATGTTCTGCACTGTTGATACAATCTCTGAAACAACTGAAGCCACAGGTGGTACTACTTTATTTAGGGCTCAGTAGTCTCCTGTCATCCTTCAGGAGCCATCTGCTTTTACACAGGCCATACAGGACTGTTATACAGAGAATTTGCTGGCACCAACACTCCTGCATTAGTCTGTCTTTAATCAAAGCAATAATTTCCTTTTGGCCATCAGGTATCCTATATTGTTTCAAATTAACAAGTAGAGTGGGTTTGGGCAATTCTAATCATTCTTATTTAACATGTTCAATCAATACTGGGCTGAGGGCAGACTTACTTGTCTTCAATTTACAATATCAGGTAGAAGGAATGTTCCCCAATTAGACATAATACCCATGCCAATAATGCATTCATAGGTCAGGAAGATGTAACTACTTCATACAAGATCGGTTTAAATCATACAATTCTCATCCAAATTTAGTCCCATCAGCAGCTGCATCCCAATATCCCCCAAATCTAACCATAGTTCCTCTTTAATATTTTATTTGTTGGGTTTGGAACTATATATATAGTTCATGGTTTTCTGTGTCCACGTGCCTCTTGTTCACCCCAAGAACATTTTATCCACACATGTTCATATAACCTCAGTTCTCTTGCTTGGGTATGGACCAGAAGATCTTGACCCCCTTGTCAACTCTGATCTTGATCAGCTAGTTGAGACACTGCTCCAAAGGTGGGAATTACTATAATCAAACTTCTTCAAGTTAGGATGACTAGAAAGAACTTGTTTAGGTCTCTTTAATACTGGGGGACTAGCAGACATTTCTTTTGGTCCACCCAGTTGTCTTTAGTCCTATATTAGAATCTTTATATCAGTTTTATCAATGTCCATTATATTCATCCCATTTCTCAGTAGTTTTTACTGTTGTTGTTGTTAGGTGCCTTTGAGTCAGTACTGACTCATAGTGACCTTATGCACAGCAGAATTGAACACTGCCTGATCCTAGGCCAACTTCACTACTGTTTCCATGCTTGAGTCCATCGATGCTACCACTTGGCCAATCATCTCTCTCCTACTGAAGTAAGTAATGTTCAAATTGCTTCTTTACATTCTGCTATGAATTGCCCTCTCTTTCTTGCATGGAAGTTGTGCTGACAAATAAAACCAAGCTTCTCAGATCATTGTTGTTGTTTTTTTAAGTAGTAAGGTTACATAGGGTTCCCATGTAAAATGGTCTCCCTTGATTATCATATCTGCTATGACCTGTCCAAGGGGCATACTCATTGGATGAATACTGTGGTTATCATAAAGCTATTCCAACATTGCTTCCATAAGCAGTTCATTAGCTGCTTCCTCTGGAGTACTCCATTGAGTATTCAGAGAGGGAAAGGGACAGTTTTCCTTCTCAGGGTAGACAAATCTTGCTGAAAACTTTATCCAGTCTACCAGGCTGGCTTTCCATTCTGGATTAACTTTCCATGTGAATGGATTTAGTATTATCATTTGTAACAGTTCCATAATGAGTTGTGTGTCTTGCATCAACCCAAACATACTCTTCCTTTCTGTAATATTCAAATCTAAAGCTATGTCCCCTAAATTAGTGGTGCCACAATACATTTTAATAACAGTTGCTCAGCAAGTTGATGATGCTGATGTACAAATTGAGGCTATTTCTTAAACTAAATTCCCAGGTTGAATAACTTCTCGGTTTTGTCCATTTTCATCTTGGAATACCTTCTTGCTGTCCAGCAATTGTAGGGGTACTTTTTATTGTTCTAATTCAAGTTTTCCTTTCTGAGTCTTATTCTGAGATAAGTGGTCATAGCTTTGAATACCTGAATCTGGGCTTGATTCAGTGCTATAGTCAACTCCTACATTCTTTTTTTTTTTTTGCCTTTGCCCCTACTACTGATAACAAAAACCATATGTATCCTTCTTTCCCTATCATGCTGTATTTCTATATGCATCCAACTGACTAATTCATCAGGATATAATCTTTACCTACAAATTCTATAGCCCATGAGTAGATTTTGACTTGGAAAGTGATTGAAATATCACAACTACTGTAATGCATGAGTGCTTTTTATCCTATCAAAAAATCAAAGGTGGAGGTGGAATAACAAAATGGCCTACAAAGAAAGACTAAAAACCTTCTACAACAAAGATATGGAAACCCAAATGAAACAAATGCAGATAATTCAGCTGCTCTGGGCTTCTGATGAAGGAATAGAGAAGTGGACTGAATGCTTACTAGGAGAAAAATCTGAGAAGACACAGAAAAATAGAGAGACAATGTTCCATGGCAGCAAATCAGATGCACATAGCCATCTTGAGATTTTGCGAGTGGCTTCAGAGACAATAAAACTTATTGACATTGCAGAAACTTACCTGTGGCTCCCAAAAACAAAGGTGTGATTTTTTTTTTTTCTCTTGTTCCCCACAATACACTGGTGACCAAAGGTGAGGTTGCCCCACATCCCAGCTATGTACACTCCCAGGGAAACACCCATTCTCTGGGTAGTCAGAGATGCATGGAGGTAAGTGCCCCAGTTAAAGGAGATAGGAGCTATCTGCATTAACTCGGCTCAGGGGTGTGTTTATGAGGGGGAGCCTACTCCAAATCTGCAAAGAATGCCTGGGCAAGCCTTGAATTAAACCTCACCAGAAGAAGCAGCTGAACAGATATATTAGGGAGAAAAAGAAGAAAACAGAAAGAAAAACAGGAAGACTAATGACTATGTGGCCTGCTAGATTCAGTGTGAACATTTAAAAAGTTTCTTGTGGGGCTATGAAGGCAAGAAGACAGTAGGTGGCATACAGACATACTACTTCTTGTTAGAGAGAAAGCCACTACCTGTTTTTTTGTTTTTTGTTTTTCCTTTCTCTCTACTATTTTATTTTTTGATACTGTTTTCTTGTTTCTTTATTTGCTTTCCTTCTCTCTTGAGTGTGTTCTCTCTTCTTGCCTCCCTTAACAGGATACAGCAACAACATCCCTCAGCCCAGCCATGACAATACCCTTTGAGACCTCATCCATTGGGTAAGAGCCAATACCAGCTACTATACCCTGGATAAATGAAAACTAACATCAACTAAATCTATCCAGAACTGAAGTCTACAAACAGTGAACAGATAATGTTGCACAAGCTCATCTCCCGATTACACACACTAGGATACAGTTGGTAAGTACCTAAGAATATGGCCACATACAATCACAACTTATTGTACAAATATAATAAGAGCACAATGCCTAAAAAGCAGCAACAAATTCCTGTTTATGGGAATAAACAAGACAAAGTAGCTCATAATAATAACCAAGAGACAGACCTAGAAAAAGTTTTTGAGAAAAAAAGGCAGAAGAGTAACAGAGACAAATGAACTGGAGGCAGACACAGACTTCCCAGAAGAAGAGCAGGCTTTTGATCGGCCTGAGAAGGAATTCAGAAGACTGATATGAAAACACATTCAAATATCCACAAAGGGGTGTGAGAAAATAAGGAAGAAGTCAGGAAAGTGCTGCAGGAGTAATCAAATAAGATAGATACAGCATTTGAAACAATTCAAAACCTGTAAAAGAGGTCCAGATGATTAATAATAAAATATCAGAAATGGACAATACACTGAAAGAGCAGAGGAGTAGAATTGAAGAGATGGAAGCCAGAACTAATTACCTGGAAGTCAAATCTCTCAATACTGTTAAGATAAAAGAGCAAGCATAAAAAAGAAAAAAAAAAATCTGAAGAGAGTCTAAGATTAATGCTGGATAACATGAAAAGGAATAACTTAAGAATTATTGGCATTCCAGAACAGGAACAATCACACAAGCCCACAGAAGAGATAATTGAGGATTTCTGTAAGAAAATTTCCCTAACATCTTGAAGGATGAGAAGATAAACGTTCAAGAAGTTGAATGAATGCCAAAAAGAATAGACCCCAAAAGAAAATCACCAAGACATATAATAATCAAGCTCTCCAAGATCAACGACAAGGAGAGAATCCTAAAAGCAGCCAAGGAAATGAGAAGTGTTACCTACAAAGGCAAGCAAATCAGATTAAGCTTGAATCTCTAAGCAAAAAGGATGCAGGCAAGAAAGCAATGGGGAGATACAAATAAAACCCTAAAAGAAAAAAAACAAAACAAAACAAAAAACCCTGGCAATCAAGAATCATCTATCCAGCAAAAATTCCAATCAAATACGATGGGGCAATAAAAACATTCCAGGATATAGAGAAACTAAGAGATTTTGTCAAAGTCAATCCAGTGCTTCAAAACACCTAAAGGGAGTTCTTTGGAATGAAAGCCCACAAGAACAGATAACAACAAGAGATTGAAAGACATGGCAACACCACCTGGAACTCAGCCAACAGATAGCAGAGTTCAGAACAACAAAATTACAACAACAAATTCAGAGGTCTTGTGAGGTCAATCAAAGATCAAAATATTAACAATGCCAAAGAAGAGAAAATATAGGAACAGAGATCCAGGTGGTAAGGAGGTCAGGTAGATTTCATGATACAATAGACTGTCTAAAATGCAGGGAAAACTTAATAGACTATAAGGTAACTCCAAAGAAAGTTAATACTTCACAACTTATCATGAAAATGAAGATCCAAGTAGAACAAGGAAACAGTAAAACTAAGAAGAAACTGACAAGA
>NW_006408520.1:41314797-41317643 GCF_000296735.1 Chrysochloris asiatica | reverse complement strand
AAAAAAAAAAAAAAGAATTCAGCACAAGAAGGCATGCAGAATAAAGGAATGAACAGCACCACAAAAATTAACATAATGACAGCTTAATTCATACCTATTGATATTTATACTGAATGTCAATGCATTAAATGCACTAGTGATGAGACAAAGAGTGGCAGAATGGATAAGAAAACAAGACCCTTGAATATGCTACCTGCAAGAGAACACCTTACAAACAAAGACAAAAACATACTAAAAGTTAAAGGATGGAATAAAATATACCAAGCTAACTGCAATAAAAATCAAGCAGGAATGGCAATACTAATCCCTGATAAAGTAAACTTTAAGGCAAAAACCAGCATAAAGAAGGACACTAATCTCATGATTAAAGAGTCAATTGAGCAAGATGACATAACCATAATTAACATCTATGCTCCCAATGAAAGAGCACCAAGATATATAAAGCAAACCCTACTAGAACTGAAGAAAGAAATAGATAGATCTACAGTTTTAGTGGGCTATTTTAATACACTACTTTTAAAAAGGGATAGAACAACCAGAAAGAAACTTTACAAATTTACAGAGGACTGAGCAGCAGAATCAACCAACCCTTGACCTCATAGATATGTACAGAGCATTCAACCCAACAACAGAGCAATACACATTCTTTTCCAGTGCACATGGAACATTCTCCAGAATTGACCCTGTGTTAGGTCACACAAGCTTCCATAAATTTACAAACATCAAATTACTACAAAGCATCTTTTCAGAGCACAATGCCATAAAACCAGAAATCAACAATAAAAAGACTAAGGAATACATGAAAACTGAATAAGATCCTGCTGAAAAGTGACTGGATAATAGAAGAAACTAAACGTGAACTCACAAAGTTCCTAGAAACAAATGAGAACGAAAACACAACATACCAAAGTCTTTAGGACACAGCAAAAATGGTGCTGAAAGAACATTTTATTGCAATAAACATGCACATCCAAGAAGAAGAAAGAACCAAAATTAACACATTAACAGCTCCAACAAATTAGAAACAGACCAACAGAGGAAACCTACAATCACCAAAAGAAAAACATAAAAGTAAAGATAAGAGCAGAAATAAAGGAGAGAGAAAACAGAAAACTATAGAAAGAATCAAAAGGACAAGAAGATGGTTCTTTGAATGGATTAATACAATTGACAAACTAATGGCAAACCTAATAAAAGAAAACAGGGAGAAGACACAAATAACACACATTAGAAACCACATGGACAATGTAACAATGGAACCAAAGGAAATGAAAAAGTATCTCCACTAAGTGGTTTCCAACCTGTCTGGATGGGGCTGATGAAAGGAGATGGGGATAAGATTCCTGTGGTTCAATAGTGAATGATTGCTATTAGGACTGACTGTAAGTGTTGGAAAGGTAAAGGTAGAGGTTTTGTAACAAAAGGAGGGGAGTGGCTGACTTTTCAGTCCAGGAGCAGAGGTTCCTGGGACCATCAAGGGAGAAAAGTGGAGTGTGGGACCCTATCTAGAGAAGCAATGATGCCAGAGATGGAGGCAGAGACAATGATGTGGAGAGATGGAGTGGCTGGGGACTCGAGACTCAGGGAGGGAGAGGGGCTGTGTGCTGATGGTTGGGGGGCAGGCTTGCAGGATGTACCCTTTGGTTGTTTGATTATGCATGAAGGGGATTGTAATCATTGCAATGAAATAATATGCAAAAGGATGTATGTAAAGCTGATGTTCTTCCATGTAAACTATCACAAAATTCACAATAAAAACTTAGAATAAAAAAGTGTTGGAACTATCTGAAAAATATTTCAAAAGAATGATATTTGTTGTTGTGAAGTGCTTTTGGATCAGTTGCAATCCATATGTACCTCATATAGGGTTTCTGAGAAGCAACTGGTGAGCTTGAACCACTGACCTTGCAGTTCAAACAGACTTTTCAGTCCAGTGCATTAACCCACAATGCCACCAAGACTCCATTCTAAGGGTATACAAATGATATTAAGACAAATGAATGATATTTAGGTACCTCCAAATGATTGACGAGAAGGTTGAAGAAAGCTAGTAAGAATTCAGGAAAACTCTACAGGGACAATCAAACAAAATAGATAAAGGATTGTAGACAATGTAAAACTTGCAAATAGAAATCCAGAAGATTAATACTACCATCAGAAATGAACAATACATTGAAAGGGAAAAGGAGTAGATAATATCCATATGGCTAAAAAGAAGATCAGTTAATAAGACTATTATTCAAATTATGCATCAACCACTAAAGCCATGAAATGAAGAATGCTACCAATGTCTCAGTCCAAAACTGATCAAACATGCATTCAAGGCGTATCCATAACTACTGGTGACTGGAATGCGAAGGTTGGAAACAATCCAGGCTTGGTAATAGAAACAATGCTGGAGATCACATGATAGAATTTTCCAAGATTAATGACTTCATTGTGAATACCTTTTTAAACAATATAAAAGATGACTATACACAGTGACCTTACCAGATGGAATACACAAAAATCAAATTGACTACATATGTGGAAACAGATGATGAAAATTGTACGACAAGTAATCGGAAAACCACTGCAATAGTACATTGACAGGAAACTGTCAGAGGTTCAGCTAGATTCATAGTACATGAAATGAGGGATATCATTACTGACATCAAATGGATCTTGGCTGAAAGCAGAGAATACCAGAAAGATGTTTATGTGTGCTTTCTTAACTATAAAAAGGCTTTGGATTGTGTGAATAAATGACAAGCTATCACCAATCTGTGGCTCAAACCGACCTTGAAGCCCAGTGCATTATCCTGCAGCACTACACCATATACAAGTAAAATTTTGCTAAAGATAAT
>NW_006408520.1:41299423-41304631 GCF_000296735.1 Chrysochloris asiatica | reverse complement strand
CAATACTAGTCCATGTCAGCTCACTTATGCCTAAGATATCAATGTTTATAACATTTTTTTTGACATTTTTGGCAACTTACTAGTATCCTAGATTCATACTTCGTACATTCCATGTTCTGATTTTCAATGTATGTTTACAGCTGTTTCTCTTCATTTTGATTTGTGCCCCATTAGCAAATGAAGGTCACGTCACGTGGGCTTTTCTCTCATGTGCTTTACTCCATTTGCATCGTCACAGTCAACTCTTCCTTGAGGAGGCTGCTCTTCCCCAGTCACCTTTTGAGTGCCTTCCAACCTGAGGGTCTCATTTTCCAGAACTATATCTGACAGTGTTTCTCTGCTATTCATAAGGTTTTCAGTGACTAAACATTCAAAAGTAATTCATCATTCCTTCTTCCTAGTCCACTCATCTGCCAGAGGAACATGTAGAGGGTATTATCATGGAAGATGAGATAGATAGCAATGAGGTGGTTCCAGACGTGTCTGGAATTGAAGACACTCTAGGAGTCATAGATGAGGTCATGTTCCAAAAGTCCCCAAATAAGATCCATTTCTTCTCAGGGATCCTGAAGCATATCTTATTGGTCATATAGATCCTCTACGTATCCAAGATCATCATCATCTTGTTTATCGTCTCCATATAGCAAATCACCTGTCTCTAAAAGATGAGGGTCTCAGGAAAAACAAAGCAAAAAAGCTGAAAGGGAGCCCCAGTAAGAAAGTCCTTTGAAAAGCAAATTACAGGAGGAGCCGAAAGATACTTTTGAACATGAACCAGCTGAATCTATTGATGAATTTAATAAGTCAGCTACATCTGGTAATATTTGACCTGGTCTTTCAGCTTATGATAATAGTCCCTGATGGCCCCATAATCCTTCACCCATTGCTACATCATCTTGCTCTGGTGCCCCTATGCTCAGTACAGTCCACTCTACAAAAGATACCCCTTCTCATCATTCTCCTTCCATTCAGCACAATCCTGAAAGATCTGGATCTGGTTCTGTTGAAAATGGATCTATCCAATACAGTCCTTCTGAGAATAATCCAATTCATCACACCCCTTCTCGAAGAAGCCTTACAAAGAAAATCACACCACATAATGCTCCAAGAGATGAGCCTATGGGACACTCCTCATTTTATCTTGATGTGGAGATCAGGAAACTGCAAAGAACAGAAATTTATTTAAAAGGTTCACAGATGAAGAATCTAGAGTATTCCTGCTTGATAGTGGTACTTCCAGGGATATAGAGACTCCCAAGGAGAAAGGATCAGAGAAAGGAAGGGCAGAAGGAGAATGGGAAGATCAAGATCTAGATTACTTCAGTGATAAAGAATCTGGAAAATGAAAGTTTAATTATTCCAAAGGGGATGCCACAGAGGAGACAGAGGATTAGAGACAGTTGAAGTCAGACCTTGTAGATCAGGGTAAAAATTTTGCTACTACAGCTCACCAGAATGCTAAGGAGGAAGGACCCAAGTACAAGTCTAACTTTTCACTAAATGTCAATAGAGAAAGATGGATTTAGAGAAGAAAAAAATATATATAACCTGAAAGACACTGGGTATGTAGTGGAAAGGCCTAGCGCTATAAAAGACAAGCATAAGGAGGATGATAAAAGTCTTGAGAGAATAATAGTAAAGAAAGAAACTCAATTACCTGAGCAGGTAAAGTCTTAAAAGCCCCAAGACCTCTTTGATTACAGTCCCCCTCTATACAAGAATCTGGATGCTCAATAAAAGTCTACCTCAGAGAGGAGAGCCCATTTAGGATCAAAATAATAGTCAGTGATTCCTTTCGTCCTGAAGCAAAACTCATAACGACACTGCTTCCAGTTGATGACTCTAACAGACCTACTTCCTTGACTAAAGACAGGCTACTTGCTAGTACACTTGTCCATTCTATCAAGAAGGAGCAAGAATTCCAATCCATCTTTGATCACATTAAGTTGCCACATGCCAACAAAAGCACTTTAGTCATTTATTCAACATATCGTGTCTTTGGTTCATCGTGTTAAAGAACAATACTTCAAATCTGCTGCAATGACCCTAAACATAGAGCTACTGAAGAACATAGTACCCAGCAAAAGTGTCCTCAAATACACAGGAGAATTGACAACTCTCCAAGTTTCCTGAGGAAGCATTCCCATTTAGCAGGGGAAGAGAGCATTTTTAAAGAAGAAAACTCAAGGGAGATTTAAAGAAAACTAAGGTGATTCTGCTTATCTTTAGCATGACATTGACAGTCATACAAAAGAAAGAAGTGAATAATGAGGCAATCCCAAGGGTTCCAGGGAATCCAGTGGCTCAAAAAAGCAGTAGAAAATTCCAAAAGATTACAAGGAATACAAGCCTTACAAAGACAGCATTAAACATAAAAGTAAAGAACAAGATCATTCTCTATCTTCAACTTCTTCAGCATCACCTTTTTCTCCCAATTCTCAAGGAGAAAAAGAGAGTAAGAAAGAAAGAGGAAAAAAAAAAAATTACATCTCACCATGAACTGAAAGAATACTCGGGCTTTGTAGGAGTTAGCTGACCATGAAGAAACTTCATTATTACAGAGATGATGGTATGGATTATTGGGCCAAAAGAGGAAGAAGTTGTGGTACTTTTCTATGTGGCAGAGGGTGCTTTAACTTCAAAAAATCAGATAGCAGTCCAAAATGGACTCAGGACAAATACCAAGGGATGAGTTTGTTGAAATGAAGAAGAGACTGAAGAAAAGGATAGACACAAAGAAAAGGAATAGTGGATTGGAAGTAAAATTAAAATTGAGAACAGAACTTCACCAACTTTATTTTTTTCCCTGATTTTTATTTTCAAGTAAGAATGTAATCATTTCACTTAAATTTTAATGTTTTCAAGTAGCCAGTAGATATTTTGTTTAAAGTCTTTATATAGCTTGAAAAATAGTGGACGTATGTTGAAAATTGTACTGAAATAAAATAGAAAATTGTTAAATACTATATTTGTAACTATCAACTTAAAATTAGAAATACAACTCTTTGCTGTTTTTGTTACATGCATTGTAATTCTGCATTGTTTGTAAAGTCAAGTATAGCTCTGTATAATCTCTGATTTTCCTCCCTTCCCTGTTTGCTCGTGTTTTCTTCTGAAATAAACTTTATCTCTATATACAAATAAATCTTTGAACAGAAATTGCTTACAGAGAAAACACTAATTATTTTATCTGTATACATCTATTTAGTTTTTCTTAATTTGAACCCATCACACCATAAGGTATGTTCTAATTTTTTAAGTGTACCACAAAAGAAGTTGTTAAATTGGAAACATAAGCTTACTTGAACACTTCAGCAAATGTTTAAGAAGGACAAAAACAAACAAACAAATGCTTTGCCAATAATTAAGAAGTACAAACTATTAAAAGTTAAATTGAAAAGTTTCAGATAATTTATTTCTCTTTTTAAAATAAATTGAAACCAAGTACTGACCTATATACACAAATATTTTTATAAAACTTTTTTTTTTCCCATTTGGGTTCATAACTCAATATTTCTTTTCATTTTTCTTTAAAACTTTGGGTCATGGTTTTAGGTATCTGCTATTATTTGAGAGAGGAAACTGGTTTGCAATAATTGTGAATAAAAATCCCATTCCTACAGAACGTGTGAGTAATAACCAAACCAAAAAATAAAAGAAGAAAACTGGTCATCTTGTTGGTATAGAGGAGGAATATCCTACAGAATAATTTGATACATTGAAATGATGGACCTGATTTCATATATTACCTATTTATTTGAGCTTTCAGATAGCTAAAACATTAGTGTGTAGCCTAACCATATGAAAAGTTATTGAAATAAAACTTACTGTCCATTCATATCTTAAACAACTTGTTTTACAAATGTCATTAATAAAGAGTTTCATCAAGAAAATAAATAAGGTCAGGAACAGTAGTAGTCAAAACATAACTCTGACATAATTACTAAGGAGCTGTTGGTGGATTATAAGTTGGGCTGCTAGCTGTAAATTCAGCAGTTCGAATCTACTAGCTATTCCACAGGAGAAAGATGAGGCTTTCTGCTACCATAAAGATTTACATCCTCAGAAACCCTATACAGGGTAGCTATGAATCTAAATTGACTCCACAACACATAATCACTACAACTATCACATTATGACTGAATTTATGAATTGCATATTTCATCTATGATATCATATTTAAACCTCACATAAACCTATAAGGTAAAATATTAAATGTAAATATAAAACAAGTAAATTAAAATTCTGAAAGATTAAAATAATAGTTTGAATAATTTGTAGAACTGGGATTTGTACTCCAGTAAATGTGTGTGAGTTGAAAGTCTGTGTTCTTACTGTATGATCATAAGATTATTCTGCATTGATATATTCTATCATAATCTGGTTACTTTTATTTAGTATTTTCAGATTTTCATTTGAAAACAAAGACTTAAATAGCTCTTTTTAGAAATGTGATATGATAAAAAAAAAAAAAAAAAAAAAGTTTTGCCTGATTTTCTTTTCTCCATTGAATTAATTGGCATTTGGGGATGTTATGTAAACAAAGCCATTATGATAAACACAGAGTATATGAAAAAAAAAAAAATCATACTGGGAAGCAATTCTACCACTTAAACTAATTTTTGAAAAACAAGTATAAAATTATAAATTACAATCATAATCTTTGCCAATATAAGAGTGTATTATCCTATCCTTTAAAATGCAATTACCTTCAATAAATCTATATAAACAATCTTTGGATGGAGCACACTAAATTATTTCTGTTTCTACAAGGTCCATTAGATAATTTCTGCACCATTGATATAGACATTTGAGTTGAGGTGAAACTAAATAAGACACAGTGGGTAATGCATATTTATGTCCAGTCTAGTCAGCACAATAATTCTATGACAAATTCTTAACTTTAAAACTCCTGCTATAGGCTTGATGGCTGACTGGGGAGAAGTGCAGTGAGAACCTCCATCAGCAACAATACAGAATACCAGACAAAGCAGATTGAGGGGACAGTCCCAGAATTCTGAACTGCATATAAAGGAATATTTAGAAACTTGAAGGCTTACAGCCAGTGGAAATTCTAGCGGAAGCAAGAAATGGTGTTTTTTCTGACTGGCTGGCCACAGCAGCATCTCCTGGAGTGGCTATCTTGGATGAGACAGAGAGGGGGTGGGGAGGATCAGAATCACGGCTCATGCCTGACACCTGACCCAT
>NW_006408520.1:41293856-41299323 GCF_000296735.1 Chrysochloris asiatica | reverse complement strand
AGTCAGTATGCTCACTAGAGGGCAGGATGGTGAGACTTGATCTCTTATGTTGTTGCTGTTAAATGCCATTGAGTTAATTTTGACTCACAGAGACCCTGTATAGGTTTTCCAATGAGCAAATGGTGCATTTGAATTGCCAATGTTATGATTAGCAGTCCAGTGCTTATCCTACAGTGTCTCGTGAGGACTCCTCCTCTCTGATACTTCGGACATATTATCAGGACAGTTCAGTCCCTGGAGATGACAGCATGTTGGCAAAGTAGAAGGTCAGTGAAAAAATAGAAATACCCAGAAGGAGATGGATTCGCATAGTGGCAGAAGCAGTGAATGTAAGAGGAACATCAATTGTGAGGATGGCACACTACCAGGCAAAGTTTCATTCTGTTGTGCAAAGGGTGGCTATGAGTTGGAACAGACTATGTGAAACCTAACAACAACAAAATGATTCTGAAAGTGGTGCCAATAGTGTTTCAAATACTATTAGGGTACGCATGGTGGACAACATTCAGCTGAGCTTCCAGATTAAGACAGACTGTAAGGAAAGGATGCATAGATACATTAAAAAATTAGACAGCAAAACCCTACACTTTGAGGTATCTAGTTATTGATACCTCTGACACATCGCTCATAGGTATCAGTAACTACAGAACATCATGTTTGGTGAACTATAGAGTAACCAAGAGTTTGGGACAGCCTGGGTAATACTGATCAACATGATAGCTGCCATGAACTTGAATATGCTGGCAAATGTTAGAATGACACAGGCTTGGGTAAGGTTCCCCTCTGTTGTACATAAGGGCCCCCTGAATCAAAAAAGGCAAGTGACATCAGCTAATATATCTGTTCATCAATTCTGATCATCCACTGATAAAATCTAAAGTTTTTCTGTATTATGGATCAACTGTCACATTGTCTTCTTGATATTATTTCATTAATTTTTCTGGTCTCAAAAGTATCAATTTGATACATGATATTTATGTTTGGCTAAAGAGTTTACTTGCCCATATTATTCATATGAGCTCTGCTGTGGCACTGAAGGATAAATACTAGACTGTTAACCACAAGGTCAACAGTTCAAACCCACCAGCTGCTCTCAGAAACCCTACACAGGCTTGCTATAAGTGGAAACCAATCCCCAGCACATAACAATAAGATTGTCCATGTACTTCAGAGTGTTGACCTACAATTTGAAGTTTGCATTTAAGAAAAGAAAAATTTCTTACAACTTGGAATCACAAAGATGGTGCTGATGTTTGAGTTTCCCAAGATATGTATTAATACATAATATTTATGAAAGCATTTCTTTCACATAAATAACTAAAAAATACTATTCTTTACAGTAGCAATTCCTTTATTTTTACATTGCTCACACCCTTAATCCCACTTTCTAGTTTAATTCTACATTATTGTGTTTTATGTTTGCTCTTCATGCTATTCTAGTCAACTTTTTAACATAAAATAATTAGTCATTAACATAATTAGAACCATTTGCTGTGTGATATGTTTTTTCTTAATATTGTGATATTTAGAATAGTATTTGAGTTAGCAATACCTATCAATATTTCCCTCTTGAAACTATAGAAAAATATGTCACACATACATAACTACTAAATACAATAAAAATCGAAACAGTATTGTTGCTCTCGTTGTTAGGTACCTCCAAGACAGTTCTTCCAATGACCCTAAGTCTAACAGAACAGAACCCCTTCTGGTCCAGCAGCATTCTGACAATTTTTTGTTATATTTAAGTTCATATTTGCTGCCATTTTGCAAATCAGTTTCTTCCTCTCTTTCACTGACTCTCCACTTTACCATTCTACAGAAACTGATCCATCCTGACATGTCCAAAGAACCAGAGACAAAGTTTTGCCATATTCGCTCCTAAGGAGCACTCAGGCAGTATTTCTTCCAAGATAGATTTGTTTGTTCTCCTGGAAGTCCATGGCACTTTCAATAGTCTTCACCAACACAATAATTCAAATGCATTGATTCTTCTCTGGTCTTCTTTATTAATTTTAAACTTTGACTATTAAAAATATCACAGTTTATATCAGGTGCATCTTAGTCCTCAAACTGTTATCCTTGATCTTTAATTTGTTAAAGAGATATTTTGCAGCAAATTTGTCCAATGAAGTATTTATTGTTTTTTTTTGTTGTTGTTGTTGACTGCTGTTTTTATTTGTTGACTGCTGTTTCCATTAGTGCTGATTTTAGATTTAATCTAAATGAAATCTTTAGCAACTTTAATATTTTCTTCGTTTACTATATTATTTATGACTTAGTTGTGAAACTTTACATTTTCTTTACATTGAAGTGCAATACATACTGAAGTTTTGGGTCTTTCATTTTATCAGTGTTTCAAGTTCTCTTTATTTCCAGTAAGCAAGTTGTGCCATTGGTATATCAAGGTTGTTAATGAATCTTCCTCCAAACCTGATGCCGTATTCTTCTTTATATAATCCAGCTTCTCAGATTATTTGCTCAACATAGAGATTGAGTAAATATGATGAAAGAATACAACCATGGCACAAACCTTTCCTGATTTGAAACCATTCAGTACCCCCTTGCTCTGTTTTAAGGACTGCTTCTTGGTCTATACACAGGTTCCTGTTGAGCACAATTATGTGTTCTTATATGCTTATATTTTGAATTGTTATCCATAGTTTGTTACGATCCACACAATCAGATGGCTTTACATAATCAACAAAACACAAGTGCTGCTAATATTACCTGCTTTCAGCCAAGATTTGTGTGATCTCAGTAATGATATTCCTCATTCCATACCCTTTTCTGAATCTGGCTTGAGTTTCTGGCAGCTACATTTCAATGTAGACACCTGCTGTGGAACTGTAGGATCAGTACTGGACTTAGAACTGCAAGGTCGGCAGTTCAAACCCATCAGTTGCTCCTCAGAAACGCTATACAGTGTCGCTATGAGTTGGAACTGACTAGAGGGCATGTAACAATAACAACAAACCTTTCAATGTACTGCTGCAACACTTTTGCACTCTGTCTTATTCTAGAAGCTTCACTGAAAACTTTATACCATGAGTGACCCTGCTGGTATTTAAAATACAGTTGGCATAGCTTCTAGCATCACAGTTATACACAAACCACTATAGTATAAGAAACTGGCAGATGATTGGTGAAGTTACCACCCTGGAAGATCCTAGTAAAATCCCCTGACTCAGGACTCAGTGAGCCATCTTGATGATTTGAGTCCTGGTGTGCCACTTTGCCTGGTCAACCAAGAAAGAAGTTTTATTTTTTTTTCACTCTTGACTGTTTTACATCTCGGTAGCCATGCTGAGTGAGACATTCTAAACAATAATAACACTTTGACTTTCTTGCTCTGGAACTTGCATCTAACTTCAATTTCTTGAGACTTAAGCCAGCAACCTATCTCCTGGTCTGATTTGAAAGCATTCACAACCATGTGAATTGTTATGTGACAGTTCTTGAGCTCTGTGAGATGTTGTAGTGAATTAAATAACCCTAAGACATGAGGCACAATACTGACAGAAGAAGTAGTAGTGGATATCAGAAGTGATCGGGTGGAATAGCATTTTTTAAAAGTTGGACATTTGGGACATGTTTAAGCTCCACCTTATAGGGATGAGCCTCATGCTGATCCTTTTTAAAATAAATTATTCAAGCAGAAATACTCCAATATAAATAATCCTTCCCCCACCAAAAAAAAAAAAAAAAAGAGAGAGAGAGAGAGAGAGAAAGTAGAGAAAAAGTAACTAAGAAATAGAAAGAACATGATAAAATTCATCAATTGTTACATTAAATGTAAATGGTATCAATGCTTAAATTCTAGGCATATTTGCCCACTAACACTAGATGTTAAGTGTACAGAATGAAAATTAAAGTTTTGAACAAAGAAAGCAATGATGTTGTTGTTGTTAAGTGCCATCAAATCCATTCTGATTCATACAGAGCCTCTTTAGGGTTTCTGAGTACCAGACGGTGGGTTTGAACTGCAGACCTTGCAATTAGTAGTCCAGTGCTTCTCCTACAGTGCCACACCAGAACTCCAAACAAACAAACAAGAAAGGTATGCATGAAAATGTCAGCACAATTCAGTGTAGCTAATAACTCTGTAGAGTCAACAAACCTGTTTAAAGTATAAGCTTTCTATGGATAAAGCTGTGTCTTACTTATATTATTACTCTCTGTGAGGGTTAACACAATCTCATTCATGTAACAATGATGCATTTTGATTCAATGACCAGCTGATTTTGTGCCATTAAGTCATTTCTAATTCATTTGTTGTATTAAGAGCCATAGTATCAGTTCTTTTCATAGTGACCCTGCGTAGGGGTGTTTGAACCACCAACCTTATGGTTTGCAGTCCATAGCAACCCTTTGTAGGGTTTTTGAGACTATAAATCTTTATGGCAGTAGAAAATAGCTTCTTTTTCCCAGTAAGTGCCTGGTGGATTGGACTGCTGATCTTGCAGTTAGCAGCCCAATGTGTAAACCCACAAAGCCATCAGGATTCCTTAATCATTCTGTAGTACTAAAAAATTATAAAGTAAAGCTAAACATTACCTTTTTCAGAACAGTCTTGTAAGGAAAGAACGTGTCATTTTTATAAATGAAGAAAGAGAATGGCTAAGAAAATGATTTATTTTTGTAACCAGAACTGTAACTGAAATGCAACTTGTTTAATACATAGTTTCTCACTATTTTCTGAATTAAATTATTGGGAAATGGAATTGAATTGAATCGTCAGTAACTTTAATCACTCTCCAAATTTTGCTACTTTTAAATATTTTGAGACCATTCATTCAAGGATGATTGAACACATGTCTAATTGCTTCATTTACTTATATCATCTTAATCAATGTGAATTATAACAGTCAATTTAGAGTTAGAGATTGACACTGATGTTAAAATTAGATCTCAAACAAAACATGTTAGTTCTTTTTCATTTGTTATGAAGAATCATGACGTTTGTATGAAAGAAATCATCCTTCATCCAAGACGTAAACCAATGAGTTTGTAATCTGGACAAATCTGATCAGAGATGGTAATATGATTCATCTGTATTAAGCTCAATTAACTGGTTGTTGTTGTTAGTAACAGCCATTTAAAAACAAAAAACAAAAAAAGTGTTAGGACAAAATGGTTCTACCTAATCTGCTGTTGGACGCAGTAGTAACACTTCCGGATATGGCACTAAAGGATAAGCACGGACCACAAGGTTGATTTGAACTGTAATGTAGGTGGTTCAAGTACATTAGATGCTCCTCTTAAACCCTATACAGGGTATCTAGGAGTCAGAAATGACTCAACAACGAATTTAACAACAAATTTAACTCAACAAGCACTTAACAACGAATGGTTGATTGATTGGTTATGTTCCGTGGGCTATGTTCCAACTTATAGTGACTCTGTGGTAGGGTTTCTGAGGCTGTAAATCTTTACGGGAGCAGAAAGCCTCATCTTTCTCCTGTGG
>NW_006408520.1:41276883-41286004 GCF_000296735.1 Chrysochloris asiatica | reverse complement strand
CCACAATCCAGGCAAGAACCAATACCAGCTGCCATTCACCAGATAGGCATCCAACACTTGCAACAGTTACTCTGAGTTGAGTAATAAGAAGAGTGTAAAGGGAAGCCCATCTGCTGATCACATCTACCTGGAAGCAATCAGAAAGCATAATAAAACATCAGTATACACTCATCTAATTATTAAGGTCATAGCTAACTACTGAAGATGCCCAAGAAACAGATGACCACACCAGAACATGTCCAGACCTCAGAGAGGTGTACACAGTAATTAACCCAACAACACAATATACATTCAATTACAGTGCACATGTAGCATTCTCCAGAATAGACCATGTCTTAGGCCACAAACAAACCTCCATAAATTTACAAACATCAAAATACTACAAAGCATCTTCTTAGACCATAATGCTATAAAATTAGATATCAACAAAAAACACCAAGGAAATAAAGTCAAATACATGGAAACTGAATAGTACCCTGTTTAAAAGCTACTGGGTAGTAGAAGAAATAAAACAATAATTCACAAAGTTCCTAGAAACAAATGAGAATGAAAACACAACATACCAAAATCTTTGGGACACAGCAAAAGCAGTGCTGAGTGGACAATTTATTACAATTAATGCACACATCCAAAAAGAAGAAAGAACCAAAATCAACATATTAACACAACATCTCCAAAACTAGAATTAGACCAGCAAAAATAAACCTACAGTCAACAGAAGAAAGGAAATAATAAAGATTAAAGCAAAAATGAATGAGATAGAAAACAGAAAAACTATAGAAAGAATCAACAGGAAAAGAATGTGGTTCTTTGAAAGAACTAATAAAATTAACAAAACATTGGCAAACCTAACAAAAGAAAAGAGGGAGAAGACACAAATAACATGCATAAGACACCACATGGGTGATGTCACAACAGAACCAATAGAAATAAAAAGGATAAAACAGACTATTATGAAGAGTTGTAATCCAACAAATTCGAAAATCTAGAGGAGATGGATGCATTTTTAGAAAAGCAAAACCTACCTAAACTTACACAGAGTGAAACAGAAAACTTGAACAGACCTATAACAAAGGAAGAAATTGACCAGATCATCAAAAAATTCCCAAACAAAGCAAGTCCAGGACCAGACGGCTTCACTGGTGAATTCTACCAAACATTCAGGGAAGAGCTGACACCAATACTACTCAAATTATTCCAGAATATAGAGGAGGATGAAAAACTTCCCAATACATTCTATGAAGCAAGCATAACCCTCATACCAAAACCAGGGAAGGATCTCATTAAGAAAGAAAATTATAGACCAATATCGCTCATGAACATAGATGTAAAAATTTTCGACAAAATCCTAGCCAACAGAATTCAAAAACACATCAAAAAAATAATTAACCTTGACCAAGTGGGATTCTTAACAGAGATGCAAAGATGGTTCAACATTAGAAAACCAATCAATATAATCCACCATATAAATAAGAAAAAGGAAACGAACCATATGATCATATTGATTGAGACAGAAAAGACATTTGACAAAATCCAACATCCATTCCTGATTAAAAACACTTAACAAAGTAGGAATTAAAGGGAAATTCCTCAATATAATTAAGAGCATATATACAAAACCAACAGCTAACATCACTCTCAATGGAGAGAAACTGAAAGCCTTTCCTTTGCAAACAGGAACCAGACAAGGTTGCCCTTTGTTACCATTCCTATTCAATATTGTGTTGAAAGTCTCAGCCAGAGTTATAAGGCAGGATTGGGAAATTAAAGGCAATCAAATTGGCAAAGAGAAAGTAATGCTTTATTTGCAGACAATATGGTCCCATACATAGAAAATCCCAAAGACTCAACAACAACAACAACAAAAAAACTACTGAACCTCATTGGAAGATCCAGTAAAGTGGCAGTGTACAAGATCAATATACCTGGGGCATGTTATCAGAAGGAATAAGTCCTTGGAAAAGGACATCATACTTGATAAAATGGAGGATCAGCGAAAAAGATGAATACCTCCAATGATATGGATCTACACAGAGGCAGCCAACAATGGGCTCAAATGCAAAAACAGTAGTGAGGATGGTGCAAGACTGAGCAGTGTTTTGTTCTGTTGTGCATAGGGTCACTATGAGATCAAATTAACTTGATGGTACCTCACAACAGCAACAAAAATAAACACATTCTGTTTTTCCATTAAAACACAAAACAAGACGAAAAGAACCTCCTGCTATAAATTTTAGTGTTCAGTGCTACCTGATGTAATAAATATGTGTGATCAACTGTATTTGTTTTTTCTGGAGATATTTATAGTAATAGGGAAAAATCAACAAGTTTAACAAAAGAGGTAAAAGAACATACCTCAAAACAATTTAGGTGTAAAACAGTGCCTGACAGATAATAGGGATTCAAAAATGACATAAATAAATATACATTCAAGTTTTTATATCACTAAGCCTTTTTGATTTCATATATATATATATATCTGGTAGTGTAGTGGTTACGAATCGAGCTGTGAACTGCAAGGTCAGCAGTTCAAAACTACTAGCTGCTCCGCTAGAGAAAGATGAGGCGTTCTGCTCTGGTAAAGATTAACGGCCTCGGAAACCCTGTGCAGGGTCGCTATGAGTCAGAACTGATTCCAAGGCACATCACAACAACAACAACAACAACAACAACAACAAATATATATATATATATATATAAAATGGATTTTATGTTCGCTTTCATACTCTGGAGGAAAAAAAAATGGCAAGGGTGAGGCTGGTGGGTCACCTGGAAATCAGCAAATATTT
This sequence comes from Chrysochloris asiatica, assembly GCF_000296735.1. NCBI lineage: Eukaryota > Metazoa > Chordata > Mammalia > Afrosoricida > Chrysochloridae > Chrysochloris > Chrysochloris asiatica. Next base: position 41,283,215 of record NW_006408520.1, on the reverse strand, counting down.
TGCACCCTTGCTTGTGGCACATAAAAGGCTTTCTCTGTGGGGCACTTGATCAACGACTGTGTAAGCTGTGAATGCCTGGGTTACCCTGCTGAAAGCAGGGTGCTCTGTCTGTTATGGATGTACATTGTTGCCTGCAGGATTTGTCAGCAGGAGACAGAAAAAACAGCAAAGGAAAATTCAACACAGGCAATTCATGGGGTGAAGGAGGGAGGGTGAAATCCATACATCAGTAACATGAGGGTGGCAGAGTTTTTCAGTATCCACTGGGAGCACTATCAGAAAATATAAAAATGCTACTAACCCCTAGAGGGTGACCATTACAAAGAGAGAAAATAACACAAATTGTCTATCTGTTATAAACTAGGCAAGTTCCAGAAATAGTGTTTTTTTTTTTTTTTTTTACTTTACCCTTCTTATCAATTAAATGCTTTATTTTTGCATTGGGGATGTGATTGAGTATATGGGTTGAATTTAGACTGATAAAGTGCTTATGAGTAAAAGTTTTGTAAATACATACCATGTTAATATTTAAGTGGTTATGGTCAGGAAACATTCACTTGGCAAGAGAAAAGCTTGGAAAGGAAACTTACCTTTATACCCATATAAGGCATACTTTACTTTTCTAGATCTTTAAAACATATGACAAGCTGTTTGGGACAAATAAAAAGACTTTTTCATAATGTCTTATACAATGTGACATTTTTGAAAGCTTGACATCCTCCCCTAAAGAGATTATAAAAAGCTATTTAAGTATAACCTTTTGCCCTACCTTTTACATCCTGATATCAAGAAAATTATTTCCAAATCAGCACAGAAATTGATATTACTCACATTAATTTTCATGCTTAAAAGGCAAGGATAGGAGCAAAGAAGTCGAAAGAGTGGTTTCTGTCTTCTCTAATGAGTAGAAACTTAGGGTTATTTAACCTGTGTGGCTTTGAAATAAGCTATAACAAATACACCTAAACTGTACCTTTTTTTATTTATTTATTTAATGCAAGGGCTTTATTATTCATGCATTCATTGAGCAATACTATGGTGGATTTTGATATTCTATGTTTTGCATGCCTCTAATACAAAATCAAGTAAGAATGTCATTAAAATTTTAAAAAGCATTATGAAATCTATCAACCACCTGACATTTAATATAAATCAGACCTGCCATTCATTTTTAATAACATTTATGAATCTCTGAGGTGTAAGAAATCAATACACATTTTTAGAAAAACAAAATCAGCAGGAAGTAGAAGACCCTCAGCAATACTTTGATTTTCTTCTGGAAAAGCAGCAAATGATGTTATTTTGTTGTTTCTGTTATCTAAATGTTCCTGAGTTCCTTTAGTCATGCAGCAGTGTGTTGTAGGAAAAATTTTTACTAAAAAGCTAAAATCTTCAAAGTGATTGTTTACTGTGATCCTTTCACATCTCTTCCCTGCCTCACTATCTTTTTCTTTGTGCCTCCATTATAAATGAAAGTTTGTGAAAAAAGACTTCTACTTCCTTTGTTTTTCTAAACTAACAGTGCATTTTTTGAAATGAAAGGAGACAATACAGGGGCCACCAAAGTGTAGATCTCAAGTAAGACTGCCGACTGTTTTGACTGAAACTTTTTTTTATTTTAAGACACCCTAGAAAGTGAAGAGGCTTAAAATAGTTACTGATGAAGATCAAAGAGCACAGCCTCAGTACGGATTGCATCTCAATGTCAAAAAAACAAAAATCATCACCAATGGATCAATAAACAACATTCTTATCAACGGAGAAAAGATTGAAGTTGTCAAGGACTTCATTCTTCTTGGATCAACTATCAACACTCATGGAAGCAGTAGTCAAGAAATCAAACGATGTATTGCATTAGGCAAATTTGCTGCACAAGACCTTTTTAAAGTGTTGTAGGGCAAAGATGTCAGCTTTAGGACTAAGGTGCGCCTGACCCAAGCCATGGTATTTTCAATCACCTCATATGCATGCAAAAGCTGGACCGTGAATAAGAAAGACCGTGGAAGAATTGATGCTTTTGAGTTATGGTGTTGGAGGAGAATACTGAAAGTGCCATGGGCTGCCAAAAGAACCAACAAATCCATTTTGGAAGAAGTGTAACCACAGTGCTTCTTGGAGGCCAAGATGGCCAAACTTGGTGTCTCATACTTCAGACATATTGTCAGGAGGGACCAGTCACTGGAGAAGGATATAATGTTTGGTAAGGTGGAGGGTCAGAGAAAAAGAGGAAGACCCCAACGAGATGGATTGGCCAAGTGGCAGCGTGGCAACAATACTGAGGTTGGCCTAGGACCGGGCAGTGTTTTGTTCTGCTGTGCATAAGGTTGCTATGAGTAAGTACCGACTTGATGGCACTTAACAACAATACTATACTATATCATGTTTGGTAACCACTATACTATAGTGGTTATAAATTAAGGACTGAAGTCAGATTAACTGGATTCAAACTTACTATATACTACTTGTGCAACCTTGAACAAGCTACTTAACCTCTTCAATTTCATTATAACCACTATACTAGGAGTCCCGGTGTGGTGCTGTGGGCTAATGCGTCAGACTGCAAAGTCTTTTGAACTGCAAGGTCAGTGGCTCACGCTCATCAGCAACTCCTTGAAAACCCTACACAGGGTCACTATGGGTCGGAATCGACTCGACGGCACTTCACAACAACAACCACAACAACATACTATACTAATCTCCCAAGTAAAGAAATTAATATAGTTAAATCACTAATAAACAGTTGAAAAATGACTTTGTATCACAATTTATGATAAAATAATGAGTGTGCAGACAACTACACATACATAAGGGATTTAGGTTACTATAATTCAGTGGACTTGATAAATAAAGAAGAAGCATTTCCAGAGACAAAATGGATGAAATTCACTATTTGGACTTTGACCAATGTAGGGTTTAGATTCCACCACACATCATTCACTTTGTAGAACTGGATAACATTACTGCTAATGTTGTAAAGAATAGAAAATCTAGAACAGTAATGTGGAACCTGTACATAGACCTAGAGGCAACTGTACAAACAGAACAAGTGTGATACTGTGTGGTTTAAAATGAGGAAAAATGTGCATCAGGATTATATGTCTTCCATTATTTTTCTATTTGTATGCAAATAATCAGAAATTGGACTATACAAAGAAAAAGATGACATTAGCATTGAAAAAGGATCATTAACAACAACCTGAGATATGCAGAAAACCCATCCTTGCTTGCTGAAATCAAAGAGGAATTGAAGCACTTACTGATGAAGATTTAAAATGTTCAGCTTTTAGTATGGATTACAACTCAATATAAACAAAACAAAAATCCTCGCAACAGGATTTATAGATAGATCATGGTAAACAGAAAATTTTGAAGTTGTGAAAGATTTCACTCTATTTGAATCCACAATCTTGAAAACATTTGTCAAGAATCAAAGGACATATTGCATTGTGCAAATCTGCTATAAAAGCCCTCTTTAAAGTACTGGTGTGGAAATATAGGATAAGCACAGAACTGATAATCTCAAGGTCAGTAATTCAAAGCCACTGGTCACTCCTTGGAAGCCCTATACAGGGTCACTACAGGTCAGAACCGACTCAATGGCACTTAACAACAACAACAACAACAAAGTGTTTAAAAAACAAAGATATCACTATGAGGACTAAGGTGCACCTGACCTAAGTCATAGTATTTTCAATAACCTCATATTCATGCAAAAGCATTTTGTAACAAAGACTCGAGAATACTTGACCCATTTGAATTGCAGTGTTGGCTAAGAATATTGAATATTCCATCCGTTGCCAGAATAACAAATACATCTGCCTGGCAAGTGGTATAGCCAGAATGTCCCTTGGATATAAAGATGGTTAGACTTCTTCTCAAGTACTTTGGAAAGGTTATCAGGAGAAATCAGTTTCTAGAGGAGGACACCATGATTGGTAACATAAAAAAGAGGAACACCTTCAACAAGATGGATTGACACAGTGACTGCAACATTGGGCTCAATCATAGCAATGACTGTGAGGGTGGTTCAGGACTCGATAGTGCTTTGCTCTGTTGTAATTAGAATTACTGAGTTAGAACCTCACAACACAAATGCAGTTCTATGCAGCTTTCATAGAACTCTAAAGAAACAAAGTTAGTTCACAAAACCTAAAGAAATGTGAAAAGTGAGAAATTTTTCAGAATTTATATCAAAATCTTTTCTCGAAAAAGCACAAAGTACAAGGATGGGTCAAAAATTGTCTGCACTTTGGCTGTAGGATTTATTTTAATCAATTTTTAGAAAAGAAAAAAAAAAAGACATTATCATATATAATCTTGATTTTCGATACATTTTGTTCATCTATCAACAAGTCTTCATATTCCCTTAATAAAAACATTTTAGTCTGAACTATGAGCCAAATAAGGACTACAGGCAAGATAATTTAACACCTCAAAAGAATTATTTTTGTAGTGTGGACAGAGGTGTGTGGCTGTACATTGTCATGCAAGATTACAATGCCCTAAGGAGTCCTGGTGTGGTGTTGTGGGTTAATGCGCCAGACTACAAACCTGTTTGAACTACAAGGTCAGCGATTCAAACTCACCAGCTTCTCGTTGGAAACCCTATACAGGGTTACTATGGGTCGGAAATGACTCCATGGCATTTAACAACAACAAAAAGGTTCCCTGAGAGTAAAAACTAGAGTATACAAGGGAAACTTTCTCAATCACCAACCAAGAAAAAGTTCAAAAGTCAGCCATCATCTGGAAAACTGATGCTTACAGTTTTCCATTTGGTAAAAGGTTCAACAGTCAACAGTGCTTAATAGAGTGAGATGCTCACTGAAGAGCTGAAGCATGTTTGGAATTAAGTGTAGGGGACTGCTATTTAAGGCTCTTGTGATCTTGCCTGACAGTACATGTCCCCACACCACTGCCCAAACTGTCGGCACGCTCCAAAAGTTTGTTGTTGTTTACAAAGCAGCCCTTCAAGGACAAAGATTCACCTCTGATGAAGTGAAAACACTGGTGTATTGGTGACTCATAGCTCATGCTAAAACCTTCTTTTATAAGGGAATACAGAAGCTTCCTGACATATGAACAAAGGCAAGGAGATTAGGTCAAAACATGATGTACTTGTCTTTTTTAAAAGTTGATTAAAATAAATTCTTCATCCAGAATGAAGATAATTTTTGACTCACCCTTGTAAATAATTTCCTTCTTTCAGTTGATATCCATTCTCACTTAATCTTGGATGGTCTTGGTATAAGGAAAACTATTGCTTTCTCATTTATATTTAAGTTTTACAATTTTTTATTTCCACAATGAAAGATATAAGAGCCCAAATATACTTCCTAAATTTACTCATTTCCTTTTGCAGACTGTCTTAGCGCTCAGCAATTGTAATGTGTAAAATATACTTTAGAGTAGTAGATACAATTTTTTTTCCACAAGAAGACATCAACTAGCATTTTGTAGATGTGCTTAGAAATTCATTAAGATTCTTATATTCTTCAAAGATCAACTCTGCAGATAATTTCAATAAGAAACACAAAACACTCGGGACATGCTTGTTTCTGTTTAAGTATAACCTTGAAATTCTCAACAGCTTTCACATATTTATTGATGTTTTGGACTATCAAACTATATTCATCCCTCAGGTGCCCTTGTTTGCCAATAACATGATGTATGGGAATCAACGGAATCATGTTACAAATGTGATGTATATTCAGAAAGTCCTTGAAGTTTTGAGATATATCAGACTTAAACTCAAGTTAGTCTGTGGCTATTTGAGAATAAGAAATTGTTCTTTTTAATATACTAAGGTTGAGTAAACTGAAGTAACACAACTTCATTATCAACAACTAAACACAATTTCAAATGTTACTAAATTATCAACCTCTTGCTAGTGGGTAGGATACAATCTTTCAGCTATTACCACTTTGTTAAAGTTTGACTTCTAGTGAATCCCTACTCATAGAACATCTATGTAATATCAATGATATTTTTCAATGATTTCCAAATTTTGTTGGGTCACCTCTTTTTGAAAGGGCACAAAAATGGATTTCTTTGAATCAGTTGACCCGGTGGCTGTTTATCAAATTTCTTAGCAGAGAGAAATGAGGGACTCCAATGCTGCATCAGTTTGTTGAAAGATTTTAATTTACATTCCATCAATTCCTGGAGCACTATTCTTTGCCAGTTCCTTCATTGCACTTTGGACTTCTTCCTTCAGTACATTTGGTACAGTGACTATATATTCCTTCCATCTTATTTTTCTATTTTCTGCATAATTTAATATTTTGCCAAGTTGTTGTTGTTGTTATTAAGTGCCATCAAGTCTATCCCAA
>NW_006408520.1:41274429-41276692 GCF_000296735.1 Chrysochloris asiatica | reverse complement strand
TCTTTCAGCTTGAGAAATGCAAAATGTGTTGTTCCCTTCAGGTTTTCTAAATCCAGGTCTTTTCACATTTCATGATAATACTTAATTAGTATTGATTTTTTTTTTTTTTTTCTTTTCAAGCTGCCCTTTGAAATTTTCTGTTCATCTCTTTAACATACTCAATTCTTCCATTTACTCTAGAATCTATACACTGGAAAGCAAGTTTCAGTGTCTCCTCTAACATCCATTTTGATATTCTTAATAACCTTTCAATTTCTTCCTGTATGATATTCTTGATATCATACCTCCATTTGTCTGTCACTTTGTCATACTGTGGTGGCTTGTGTGTTGCTGTAATGCTGGAAGCTATGTCAGTCATATTTTAAATATTAGCAGGGTAAACCCATGGTAGATAGGTTTCAGAAGAACTTCCAGACCAAGACAGACTAGAAGAAGGAGAGATGAACTTCTTTTGAATATTTAGCCACTAAAAACCTTATGAATAGCAGTGGAACATGGTCAGCAGCAGAATGTTGAGTAAAGGAACATTATAAATAGCACCAGAATATCAGGTTGGAAACCACTTAAAAACTACTGGGGAAAAGCTACTTCCTCAAAGTAGAATTGACAATGATGATGCAAATATATAAAGCTTTCAGAATTTTCATTTGCTAATGGGGCACAACTTCAGGTATTTCCACATTTGACTATATTACTTGACTTTGTTTTCTTAAGCTGACCTTTGGTATTTTCTGTTCAACTCTTTAATTTCCTAAATTTTCCATTTGCTTTAACATCTCTACATTGGAGAACAACTTCAGTGTTTCTTCTGACATCCATTTTGTCTTTTCTTTTCTTCTTATCTTTTCAAGACCTTTTACTGTCTTCCTCTATGATTTTCTTGATATCATTCCACAACTAATCTGATCTTCAGTGACTAGTGTCTCTTGCATCAAAACTCTTCTTGAGACAGTCTCTAAATTCATGTGGAATATGTTCAAGTTTACATTTTGGATCTTGTGAACTTGTTTCAATTTTCTTCAGCTTCAGCATAAACTTGTGAGTAATTGGTGTTTTGCTCCACAGTCTGCTCCTGGCCTTCTTTTAGTTGATGATAATGAACTTTTCCATCATTTCTTCCTACAAATATAGGCAATTTTATTCCTATATATTCCATCTGATGAGACCTATGTGTATAGTTGCCTTTTATGTTGCTTAAAAATGTATTTGCAAAAAACACTAATTAGCAGTCAAAGTAACTATCCTGCTACAGAGATGAAGAACCTGAAATAGCATCCATCACCCTGAGTTCTGGTGTGGCGCTCTGGGTTAATATGCCAGACTGCAAAGTCATTTGCACTGCAAGGTTGGCAGTTCAAGCCCACCAGCTGCTCCTCAGATATCCTATACAGGGTTACTATGGGTCAGAATCAACTCAACAGCACTTAACAACAACAACCTTGAGTTCTACCTCCAATCCTGGTACTGTTACCCAGTCCCTATATCTGGTGGTAAATGTTGGGAGCTGCTTGCTACTTATAGCTATTTCCTATCCATTAGCAGTTCCAGGATCTTGAAATTATGCAAAACTATGGAAAATCTGTAACAAACAAGAGGGCGGATAGGGTGGAAGTGCAGTAAAAGGAGATCCACCAGCAACAACACAGAATACCCGACCAAGCTGGCTCAGGGAATGGTCCCAGAACTCTGAACAACATATAAATGAATATTTACAAGGTTGGAAGGCTTATAGCTGGAGGAATTTGTAGCAGAAGCAAGAAAGCCATTGCTTTCTAATTTGAGACACTCAGCTGCTCAAGGAGCTGCCATATTGGATGAGACCAAGTTGGGAAAGGATCAGAGCGGTCACAGACGCCTGGCAGAACCGCAGAGATAAAGGTGTGCACATACTTCTCTTTTGGTAGCAGTTCATTGGTTCCTTGCTGTCAGCGTACATCCATTTGGGTGACTATAGGGGTGCCTGTGCTAGTGGGCACCCCAGCCCCACCCACGGAGGGTTCTTCTACGCATGCCACAGATCTTCTTGAAATTTAAAGAGACAGTTTCCAATTAAAACCAAACAGCCACAGCTGGCCCTAAACTGTTTACAACTAGAAAAAGACCTTAACAGGGATTGTGGAGCATGACAAGAAGACAAAAAAGGAAATAAGCTGAAAACTAAATCCTAAGTTACATCAAAATGACCAACAGTGGCATCTTGAAATTTCTCAAGAAGAAGAGTGAAAAGAGAAGACCATTTCCTGATCACATCTACCTGGAGGCA
>NW_006408520.1:41270643-41271830 GCF_000296735.1 Chrysochloris asiatica | reverse complement strand
TAAAATTGATGATATGTCCTGTAAACTTTTACTCAATCCACAATAAAAACCTTAAAAAAAAAAAAAAATGTATTTACAATGAATAATCCATTTGAATTGCAAAATTCTATCATGCCATTTCCAGCATAATTTCTATTCCCTTTTTTTCCAAATATTCATCCTACATATATTTTACAACTTCTGATTATTCCTACCACTCTTCTGCCAACAATTACTCAAATCTTAAGAATCTTATCCCCATGTCTTTTCACCACACCCATCTAGACAAGATGCAACTATTCATCGGGGACTCTAAGTTCCCCAGCATACTCTTAAACTAAACTCCCTCTTGAAAATTTGTAAGCCAGTTATTTCATACCTTTATCACCCCCTCATTTTAGGTAGCTAATGTCTAAGTTTCCCATCCCTATCTACCCTGTATACACAGGGGATAGGATTGATACTTGATGTGAAGACTCCTTTCCTCTCAATTGGTATTCTGCATTACTATATTCAAAAATATAGGTCAAGTACATCAACTTGTAGCAATTTACACTTGTTTCCTTTAACAAAAACATTTTTTTTTTTTCAATCTTCATCTTGTCCAGTTCTGATCATCAAATTATGGAGGGTAGGTCAAATGGGTACTCTATGCAAGATTGAGCATTCTTCTATGTCCCCATTCACTCCATATCAGCTGGATGCTTCAGTCTCAGCTCTAGCCCTCTGTGGCTGTATCCTTGTCCATGGGCTCAGGAGTCCACAGGTCTCACCACACTTCAGACCAACCAGTTCTTCCTTTTCTCTCTCTAATCTCTGAGTCAACAGAAGTTTATGGATGTGGTTGTACTCTGCCCATTTCTTCAATCCTGCCTTCACCCCTCTTCCACTCACCAGTAGACCAATGTGATCGCCAGAAAGCTTACATGCCTGCTCATGCATTCCCTTTGAGTTTCAGTCTTAAACCGGGGTTTGTCCTGAAGAGACTCTATTGATTTACTTGATGGCTTCCCGGTGAACAACTCACTTGTTATTGTCGTAGCCAATCAGACTGCCTTTTTTTTTTTTTTTGGATTTTTCCTGCTGATCTTTTTGTCAAGAAGTATCTTTTGTTGCTTTAGCTGTTCCAGCCTGGTCTACTTGCCTTTCTAGTGGGAATGTCCCGCTTCAAAAGGTACTAGATGGGGCTCAGGATTCCACGTATGGTC
>NW_006408520.1:41268592-41269637 GCF_000296735.1 Chrysochloris asiatica | reverse complement strand
CTCTGTACCACATATATAGGAATATTTTAAAAGTTTGAAGGTTTATAGCCAGTGGAATTTGTAGCAGAAGCAAGAAATCTCGTATTTTCGAACCCACAGGGTTCAGCAGCCTGAAGCTCCCATCTTGGGCGAGACCAAGTGGGGGAATGATCAGTGCCACCAGAGATTTATGCCTGCCAGAACCTCGGAGATAAAGGTGTGGACATTTCTTTAAAAAAAAAAATTAAAAAATGTATTCATTGGCTTCTTGCTGTCTGTGCACCTCCATTCTGGGGACTATAGGGGGTGCCTGAGAAAGTGGACACCCCCTTAGTAGAACTCTCCAGGGCCTACTACATATGCATACAGATCTCAAAATTTAAAGGGACAGATTCCACTTAAATCAAACAGCAGCACAAAACAACCACAGTCAGCCCTGAACTGTTTATCACTATGAAAAAGGCCAGAATGGGGGGTTGTTGAGTGAAAGAGACATACTAAAGTTGAATCAGGCTGTAAATTAAATCCTGAGTTACATCATAACAAACAACAATGGCATCTTGAAATTTCTCAGGTGGCCTTGAAGGCAAGAAGCTGAAAGAGGATTAAAGTCATACTCATACTAGATTATAGATTTTTTTTCTTTTGTTTTCTTTACTGTGATTATAGACTACAGTATCCAATCTGTTTTTTTCTCTGCCTATATAACCCCATAAGAGACAGCAATAGCTGTCATAAACTCAAGCTACAATCACACCATCTAAAACCCCACAACTCATGCAAGAACCAATACCAACTGCCATATACCAGGTAGGCAGACAACACCTGTGACAATTACTCCGAGTTAAGTAATAAGAAGAGTGAAAAGGGAAGTCCATCTCCTGATCACATCTACCTAGAGGCACTCAGATATCATTAAAAATACCAAAACACACATTCAATTATTATTAAGGCGACAGTTAACTACTGAACATGCCCAAGAAGCAGAAGCAGATGACCATATGAGCATGTGTCCAGAAACAAGATAAAGTGACTGAGACAAATGAGCTGGAGGTAGACCTACACT
>NW_006408520.1:41261818-41267306 GCF_000296735.1 Chrysochloris asiatica | reverse complement strand
ACACACACAAAAAAAACATAATAGCAGCAATTAACCAATACCTATCGATAATTACACTGAATGTAAACAGATTAAATGCACCAGTTAAGAGGTGGAGAGCAGTAGAATGGATAAGAAAACAAGATCCTTCAATATGCTGTCTGCAAAAGACACACCTTACACACAAAGACAAAAACAGACTAAAAGTTAAAGGATGGAAAAATAAAAATATGTACCAAGCTAATTGCAATTTAAAAAAAAAAGGAGCAGGAGTGGCAATACTGTTCTCTAAAGCAAATGAAACAAATGAGGAGATAAAAGGGCTGAAGAGAAATTTTCAAAAGGGAGCTTGAGAAGATAAAGTCAAACATTATAATGAAATGTGCAAAGACCTGGAGTTAGAAAACCATACAGGAAGAACATGCTCAGCTTTCCTCAAGCTATGGGAACTGAATAAAAAATTCAGGCCTTAATTTGCAACATTGAAGGTTTCTATGGACAAAATATTGAATGATGAAGAAAGCATCACAAGAAAATGGAAGGAATACACAGTCACTGTACCAGAAAGAGATGATTGATATGCAACTATTTGAAGAAATATCATATGATCAGAAGCCAATAATAAAGAAGGAAGAAGTCCAAGGTGCATTAAAAGACAATGGAAAAGGTCAAATCTCTGGGAATTGATGGAATATAAATTGAAATCTTTCAACAAACTGATACAGAACTGGAGGCACTCTCTCATCTATGCCAAGAAATTAGGAATACAAATATCTGACAGACTGACTAGAAGAGATCCATATTTGTCCCCATTCCAAAGAGAGGTGACCCAATGGAATGCAATAAACATTGGACAATATCATTAATATCACATACAAGCAAAATTTTGCTAAACATAATTAAAAATGGTTGCAGCCATACATTGTCAGATGACTTTCAGAGGTTCATGTTGGGTTCAGAAGAGGATGAGGAACAATAGATATCATTGCTGATGTCAGATGGATCTTGGCTAAAAGTAGAAAATAGTAAAAAGATATTTACCTGTGCTTTACTGACTATGCAAATGCTTTCAGTTGTGTGGACCGTGACAAGATATGGGCAGCATTGCAGACAATGAGCATTTCAGAACATTTACGTGTGCTCATTAGATCACTGTACATAGACCAAGAGGCACTTGTAAGAACAGAAGAAGCAAATAGTGAAGGTTTAAAATTACTAAAAATATGCACCAGGGATGTATTCTTTCATCATATTTATCCATCCTATGCTGAACAAATAATCACAGAAGCTGGAGTATGTGAAGAAAAAAATGTGGCATCAGGACAGGAGGAAGACTCATTAACATCCTGTGATATGCAGATGATACAGCCTTGCCTGCTGAAAGTGAAGAGTACTTAAAATACTTACAGATGAGGATCAGAGACTATACCCTTTGGGATAGATTGCACCTCAATGTAAAGAAAGCAAAAATCTTCACCACTGGATAAATAAATAACATCCTTATAAATGGAAAAAAGATTGAAGTAGTCAAAGACTTCATTTTGCTTGGATCAACCATCAACACTCAATGGAAGCAACAGTCAAAAAATCAAATGACAAAAGACACAGGTGAAGGCACGGCAGACAGCTGCTCTCATCCTGTTGAGGAATAATCAGGCTTTGTGAATGTGGTGGACTAGAATGGCACACTCTAACAGAAATGATGTGAAGGGTGTTTGAAGATGTGCCTTGAAAACCCAGAATCTGGAATCCATCGGGAGAAACAACAATTTGTAATGTAGTTGAAAATAACCTCAGTGTAATTAAAAACGTAAGTTCATCATGGAAAAAAAAAATCAAATGACATATTGCATTGGGCAAATCTGCTGCACAAGACCTCTTTAAAGTGCTGAAAAACAAAGATGTCAGTTTTAGGATTAATATGCACCTGACTCAAGCCATAGTATTTACAATAACTTCATATGCATGTGAAAGTTAAACAGTGAATAAGGAAGACTGTAGAATTGATACATTTGAGCTATAGTGTTGTAGGAGAATATTGACATTACCATCGACTGCCAAAAGAACAACTGATCTGTATTGGAAGTCCAACCAAAATGCCCCTTGGAAGACCAGATGGCCAGACTTCATCTCTCATACTTCGGACATATTGTTAGAAGCAACCATTCCTTCGAGAAGGATATCATGTTTGGTAAAGTGTAGGGTTGCAGAAATAGAGGAAGACACCCAACACGATGGATTATCACAGTGGCAGCTGTAATGGGCACAAATACAGCAGTGATTGTGAAGTTGGCCCAGGACCGGGCAGTGTTTTGTTCTACTGTGAGTACAGTTGCTATGAGTCAGTACCAACCGATGGCACCTAACAACTGATCATTGCTTTTTATCTCCAATCTGAGCATACCAATCACCACTAATTAATTACAGATCTTGATTGCATGTTTGATCAATATAAGACTGAAGAAATTGGTAGAATTCTTCAATTTCATCATCACGTGTTTTATTAATTATTGTGTAAATTTGAATTATAGTGATATTAGTTCATCTTCCTTGCAGGCGTATGGATATTATCCTATCACAGAAAGCATTGTACTTCAAAGTAAATCTTGAAATGTTCTTTTTTACAATGAGTGCTATACCATTTCTCTTAAATTTGTCATTCTGGCATAGTAAATCATATGGTTGTCAAGATAAAATGGCCAAGATCAGTCCATTTCAGCTCACTAATGCCTAGGATATTGATCTTTTGCCTTCCATTTCATTTTTATGAGCTTCAAATTTCCCTGGACTCATACTTCATACAGCCCATGTTCTGGTTAATGGATGATTGCCTCTGTTTCTCCTCATTTTGATCTGTGCCTTATCAGCAAATGAAGTTCCTAAAATGTTCACATCATCACAGTTAACTCTAATGTGAGAAGGCAGCTCTTCCCTATTCATATTTTGAATAACTTCCAACTTGAAAGGGTCACCTTCCAGCACTGTATCTGACAATGTTGTGCTGCTACTTAGTGTTTTTCATTGTTTGTACTGTATCTGATAATATTCCAATTCTATTCAGTGGGATACTAGGTTTTCAGTGGCTAACCATTCAGAAATATTGTGCCTCACCTTATTTCTAGTCTGTATTTGTCTGGAAGCTCTTTTGAAACTTGTCCACCATAAGTGACACTGCTGGTATTTAAAATATCAGTAGTAGAGCTTCCAGAATTACAACATACAAATCACCAGAGTATGATAAACTGCCAGACACATGGTGAGTCTCATTCCTTAATAGAAGCTTCTGACAAGATTATGAGTCCTTATTTTCCTACTTCCTTATTACTTGCCAAGTTATGATCCATCACTTCTGAAGTTGTCATTATCATAATCATTTTTGTATGCACTTATATGCTGCACAGACAGCTTTCAGTTGTTATTCATATTTTGTTTTTTGTTTTTTTCTAAGCTGCATTGTTTACTATAGTAGCCACCAGCCACATGTAGCTGTTTGTATTGAAATTACTTAGTACCTGCTGTGCTTATTGTGTGCAGTCTAATCAGTTGGGACACATAGAGACCTTCTACATGGTTTCTAAGTGTGGTTGATGGGTTTGAACTGACTACCTTGCTATCAGGACAGTGCTTATTCTATAGTGCCATAACGTGGCCTCAATGAATACCTATTCAAATTTAAGTACAGTTTTTTGTGTTTTTTTTTTTAATTTTCTTATGCTATATTTTAATATTTAATGGCCACACATGACTTTTAGTTAGCAACGGTATATAAAACATTGTCCATACTCTGATCAAGTTTAATGAGATTAAGTTCTATTTTATTCCCTCTAATTTACTTAGTCACCAATCATAAAATAATAATAATAATAATAATTTCCTGAATCCTGAGAAAATATCAGCTATACTCATACATCTATATGTGTCAATAGGTAATCCAAAGTGGGAAAACAACTTTCTAAAATGGATTAGTTAGTTATTTCTGATTGTCAAGAATAGCTCAAAATCAGTATCTCACCAGAAACGTGGCTAATGCAAATAAAATTTTTGTCTTTGTATGTTATCTTGATGCATTTGAATCACTCACTCATTCTTCATCAGACTTGCACTGAGTGGCTGTTACCAACAGTATGACAGGCATAAGGAATATGTTCAAAGATGGTTAAATCATCCTGGATCTCATACAAGATTATTGTTAAACTTTGTCCAATTGGTTCTCGACCTCATAGAGACCCTGTATATAGTTTTCAAGGAGTAGCTGGTAAGCTTGAGATGCCAACCTTGTGATTCAAACTGGCCTTGCAGTCTAATACATTAACCCACAGCACCACAGATAGTAAGATATAAATTCCCCGGGGGGACAGAATTTCCATTAATTTCATTCCCTGCTCTATTGTACTACCTTGCAAATGATGTTTCCCCAAAGCAAAATTTTGAATGACTTAAATTTTTTTTTTCCCATCTATTGCCATGATAATATGCTTTGAAAAATAAGGTGAATGGAGCTGGCCAAAATCCTAATCCCATTCTGTTTGCTTTTCCCTATAGATATAGTCTTAATGTAATTTAATTTAAACCAAAATTTTTCACATAAAAACTTTAAATAAATCTCAAATGAGTTACTTAGTGCTTTTCCTAATAGGTTTAAAATGTAAGCTAAATTATAAATTGAAACAGCAGGCCTAAAATTAGATATGAATTCCTTTGTGGTACTGGCCATCACACTTCACATACCTGATTTTGTAGAAGCATTATTGGAATTATGCCACGGTGAACCCCAGATGTTCAAGGAATGCTCATTTTTCCAGGCAAAATTAAAATAGAAACCCCTCATTCTGGCAGTTGAATTACTAACAGTTGGCATGAAGCCTCTCTGAGACTAATGAGAAAGACGAGAGTGATAATACTACTTTGAGATTCTATTTCATTATTCATTCCTTGCTCTCTATGGAGGATTTACAAACATTAACTAATGCTCAAAAAACATCCCTGGGTGGTAGTTTATCATTGATGTCTTTGTCTTATATAATGGAAACCGAGGCACAGGGAAAGAAAATTATTGAGGAAACTTTATATAATATCAACTACAAAAGGTTAGAATCTGTATTTTTTTAAAATAACAAATGTGAAATAATCCTTGTTATATAATCAATTATATACAGAATAAAATACTACAGTAGCCAAATCATTTTAAGTCAAGAAATTGCCAGTGTTATGTTAAAGACCCTTGTTATTAGATGATGTCAGCTGTAATAAGTGAAAAAAAAGGAAGACAACAAATAAAACAAATTTTTTAAAAAATTACTATTACTCTTCCTGTGGTGAAAACAAGGCATTATAATCTGCAATTTGCATGACAGAAGAAGATAGTGAAATGTGAGTATTTGAAAAGAGTCCCAACATATTTATAAGATGTAGACTTGTTCTCCAATTAATTGATATTTCATCATGTAAATAAATATTATGAAAAAAATCTTTAGTAGGAAAATAATATTTTATAACATAGTTAGACTAC
>NW_006408520.1:41259418-41261389 GCF_000296735.1 Chrysochloris asiatica | reverse complement strand
TGTTTGGAATAAGAAAATTGGAAATAAAGAGAAAGGATCATTAGATGGAAAATGTGGCCTCTATGATAGAAATGATGCCGAAGATCTCATAATGGAGTTTTGCAAGATCAATGACTTCATTGCAAGTACCATTTTCTCAACAACATAAATATCACTGTACATGTGGACCTCACCAGATGGAATACACAGGCATCAAATATTTGTATTTTTGAGAAAAGACATTGGAGAAGTTCAATATCATCAGCCAAAGCAAGGACTTACTGTGGAAGTGACCACCAATATGCAATTTCTGGCTCAAGCAGAAGAAAATTAAGACAATTCCCATGAAATTAAAATGTTCTTGTTAGGTGCCATCCAGTAATTTCCAACTCACTGTTACCCTAATGCACAATAACATGAAAACACTATCCAGTCATGCTCCAATCTTACAATCATTATTACACTTGAGCCCATCACAGCTGATGCTATGTCAGCCATCTCATTGGGCATCTTCCTCATTTTTGTTGCCCCTCCAATTTTCTAAGCATGATATCCTTCCCCAGGGACTGGTCCCTCCTGATAATATGTCTGAAGTATGATAGATGCAGTCTGGCCAGCCTGGCTTCTATGGAACATTCTGACTGCACTTCTTTCAATACAGATTTGTTTGTGCATTGGGAAGTCTATGGTACTTTCAATATTCTTCTCTGAATCAATAAGCCAAATGCATCAATTCTTCCCTATCCATTGTCCAACTTGCACATGCATGTGAGGCTATTGTAAATATCATGGCTTGGGTTAGGCACACCTTAGTCCTCAAATTTAGGACTAAGACATCTTTGCTATTGAATACAGTAAACAGATTTTGTGCAGCAGATTTGCCTAATGCAATGAGTTCTTTGATTTTCTGACTTCTGTTTCCATGAATGTTGGTGGTAGACCCAATCTAAATGAAGCCATTCACATCTTCAATCTTGTTTCCATTTATCACAATGTTATTTATTGGTTCAGTGGAAAGGAGTTTTATTTTCTTTACAATGAGGTGCTACACACGCTGAAGGCTATTATCTTTTATATTTAGCAGTATTTTAATTCCTTTTTGCTTTCAGAAAGCAAAGTTACATCATCTGCATATCATAGGTTGTTAATGAGTCTTCCTGCAATCCTGATGCCATAAACCTCTTCATATAATCCAGCTTCTATGATTATTTGCTCATCATATAAATTGAATAAGTATGATGAAAGAATATAATCCCACACACACTTTTCCTTATTTTAAACAATTCAGCATCCCTTTTTTGTTTGAACATCTGCCTCTTGGTCTGTGTACAGACTCCTCATGAGCACAATTAAGAGTTCTGGAATAATCATTCTCTGCAATGTTGTACATAGCTTATCATGATCCATACGGTTGAAAGCCTTTGTAGCCAAAAAGGTAAACATCTTTCTGGTATTGTCTGCTTTCAGTCACGATCCCTTTGACATCAGCTATGATATTTCTTGTTCTATGTCCCTGTCTGATTCCAACTGCAACCACTGTCAGTTCAATGTCAGTGCACTGTTGCAGCCATTTTTGAATTGTATTAATAAATTTTTACTTGCATCCAATGTTAATGATATTGCCTAATGATTTCCACATTCTGTCAGGTCATCTATCTTTGGAATGGGCACAAATACGAATCTCTTCTAATCAGTTGGCCAGGTAGCTGTCTTCGAAACATTTTGGCATAGATGAATGAGAGTGCCTCCAGTGCTGCATCAGTTTGTTGAAAGATTTCAATGTATATTCCATCAATTCCCAGAGCTTTGTTCTTTCTCAGTGCTTTCAGTGTACCTTAGACTTCTTTCTTGATCATCTTTCACTCTTGATCATTTGCTAACTATTAAAATTGTTGTGCAGTGACTGTATATTCCTTTCAATGTCCTTTGATGCTTTCTGAATCATTCAATATTTTGCCCATATAACTCTTCAGTATTTCAAGTCGAGGCTTG
>NW_006408520.1:41257097-41257598 GCF_000296735.1 Chrysochloris asiatica | reverse complement strand
CACCTGACAACAACAACAACATGGCAAAATACTCTTTATAATAGAAAAATATTCATTTGTTTACAAGGAATAACATTTAATATAACTATCATTCAAATTTACACACCAGTAACTAAAGCTGAGATGCAATCCATACTGAAGGCTGTGTTCTTTGTTTTTCATCAGTAAATGTTTCAAGTCCTCTTCACTTTCAGCAAGCAAAGTTGTATCATCTGCATATCGCAGGTTGTTAATGAGTCTTCTTCCAATCCTGATGCCACGATTTTCTTCATAGAATCCAGCTTCTCAGATTATTTGCTCAGCATACAGGTTGCATAAGTATAATGAAAAAACACAACCTTGTAGCACAACTTTCCCAATTTTAAAACATTCAGTGTTCCCATGCTCTGTTCGAACAGCTGCTTCTTGGTCCAGGTACAGATTCCTCAGAAGTACAATTAAGTGTACTGGAATACTCATACTTCTCAATGTTCTTCATAGCTTGTCATGATCCACACAATC
>NW_006408520.1:41248101-41255713 GCF_000296735.1 Chrysochloris asiatica | reverse complement strand
CAGCTTTTCAAACAAATAGACACTCCTTGGAAACCCTATACAAAATCATTACGAGTCCAAACAACTTGATGGTACTTAACAGCAATAACAGGAGCTTGGTAGCGTAATGGTTACAAGCCAGACTGCTAATCTAAAGGTCAGCAGTTCAAAAGTACCAGTCATTCTGCAGGAGAAAGATGAGGCTTTTTGCTCCCATAAAGATTTACAGCCTCAGAAATCCTATGCCGGGTTGCTATGAGTTGGGACCAATTCCACAGCACACAACAACAACAACAACAAAACAGCAATAACAGGGGCACAATATTGAATGAAGAAGTAAGCAAAAAAAGTAGATGGATGGCATACACAAAGTCACTGGAAAAGAACAAGGCTTCAGGAATTGACAGAATACAAATTGAAATCATTGAACAAACTGATGCAACACTAGAGGCACTCATTCATCTATTCCAAGAAATTTGGAATATAGCTATCCCACCAACTGATCAGAAGAGATCCATGTCTGTGCCCATTCCAAAGTGAGGTGATCAAATGAAATGCAGATGTCATCAAACATCGTTAATATTACATACTAGTAAAATTTTGCTGATAATAATTCAAAAATGGATGCAACTATTCTGGGGGAGGTGGGGATGATGGTAGAATACACAGAAAGGCTATGCAGACCACTGTCAGTAAAAACATGGAAACTAGATGAAACAGATTCAGAGGACACCCTGGAACTTCGAACTTCAGGTTAAAGGATAAATAAATGGATGAAGTGCTTACTAGGAGTAATATTTGCAGCAGAAACAAAAGTGGGTGACTTCTGATTTGGGTTGGTCAATGTGTTCCACCATAGCCATTTTGAGCAGGATTGAATGGATAAGATTCAAGAAAGCACTACCACTTCAAAAACCTGACAGATATGCAATATAAAGGTATGAGTATTATTATTATTCCTTTTTCATTTTTTCCTTTTGTTCTATCTACTCATCACTGCTATGTGAACTAGAGGGAAGATCAGTATGAGTAGACACCATGGGGAGGGTTCTGCTTTGCATGCAAAAGGACCTGTACAGTGAAGATTGATGGGCAGAGATTCCAAGTGGGGAGGAGACAACAGGAAGTGTCTGCAATAGGAGTCTCTTCTAAAGTGGGCCTGACCAGTTCTCATTAGGAGAAACAAATGAACATACATGAGAGGAGGAGAAAAAACATACACACACACACAAACACAACAAACTTTATGTTACATCATAAAGCCCAATGGGAACATCTTGAAATTTCTCAGGTGACTTTGAAAACAAGAGTCCAATACATAGCACTAAAATCTTATTCATATTTTCCCACTTTTTTGTCTGTCCCCCTCCACCTAGAGTTTTTATGACTTTCCTCCTTAGTCTTATTTTTTTGGCCCTCCTTCTATCTTGTGGGAGCTCTTTCTCTTCTTGCCTCACTTGACAAGAGACAGCAACTATTGCCACACAGCCAAGCTACAAATGCACCCTCTAAAACTCCACCATTTGAAGAAGAGCCAATGCCAGCTGCCATACACCAGAGCAGTATCTACAATCAAAACCTGCTAAAGACACTCTGAATTGAGCTGTAAAGGCAGTGAAACAGAGAAGCCTATCTTCTGATTACACCTATGAGGAGGCAATTGCATTGTTGCAATGTGCTGGTGAGCCAGTTCTGATCCATAGTAACCCTTTATAGGGTTTCTGAGGAGTTGCTGGTGAGCTTGAACTGCTGACTTTACAGTTCAAAGTCTGGCACATTAACCCACAGAGCCACAGCAAGACTCCCTATTAGAAATTTCTTAAGAATACATCAACATAAATTCATCTAATTAATACAAATACAAAAACAGCATGATACCTAAAATGCAGCTGAAAATGTCTGCTAATCTGCAGAAACTTGATAGAGTAGCTCAAAGAAATAACCAAGACAAAGAGCAACAATTTGCATTGGAAGAGGAAGAGGCTCTGGAATTGCCTGAAAAATAATTCAGGAGAGTGATATTGAGGTGCATCCAGAAAGGTCAAAGAATATAAGGAAGAAGTCAGAAAAGTGCTACAGGAATAATCAAATAAAATATACATAACATTGGAGACAATACAAGACTATACAAAACATGCAAAAAGAGGATCCAAGGATTTGTACTAAGATAACTGAAATGGACAAAATACTGAAAGGTCAAAGGAGTAGAATTTAAAAGATAGAATCCAGAATCAGTGAGCTTGAAGACAAATCTCTCAAAGCTACTAAGATAGAAAAGCAAACAGGAAAAAAGAATGAAAGAATCTGAAGAAAACCTGAGGCTCACATGGGACAACATGAAGAGAAATAGCCTATAGGTAACTGGAATTCCAAGACAGAAAGAGACAAAGAACACAAGCTGCTGGGAGAAAATTTCCCTAGCAACTTGAAAGAGAAGAAGATAAGCAAGCAAGAAGCTGAATGAACTCCAGGTAGGATAGACCCCAAAAGAAAATTACCAAGACATACCATAACAACAACAACCATAATCAAACTCTCCAAAATCAAAGACTAAGAAAGAATCCAAAAAGGAGCTAGGGAAAAAAGACGTGTTACTTCGTAGTGGTTACGAACCTGGCTGCAAACCACAAGGTCAGTAGTTCGAAACTACCAGCTGTTCTGCGGGAGAAAGATGAGGCTTTCTGCTCCTGTAAAGATTTACAGCCTCAGAAACCCGGTACAGGGTCGCTATGAGTCGGAATCGACTCCATGGCACACAACAACACCTTGGAAAAGAAAGTCAATAAGGTTAAGTTGTGATTTCTCAACAGAAACAATGCATGCAAGAAGATAATGGGGAGACATCTACACAACTCTAAAAGGACAAAACTGCCAACTAATAATCATGTACCCAGCAAAACTGTCAATCAAATATGATGGTGAAATAAGAACATTTTTGGATAAAAAGAAATTAAGAGATGTTGCAAAAGTCAAGCCAATGCTTCAAAACATAGTAAAGAAATTTAACTGGTCTGAGATCTAACAAAAGCAGACAACAACCAGAGATTGACATACAAGGCAGCACCACCTGGAACTCAGTTCAGAAATGGGAAAGTCCAGAGCAGTACAAAATTACAAGAATGAAATTAAGGAATCTTAGAGGCCAAACTATTATCAGAAAAACAACAATGTGAAAGAAGGGGAAAGTACAATAAGAGAGATCGAGATAGTAAGGAGGTCAAGTAGATTTCAGGATAAGACAGATTGCTGGAAAATGAAGAAGAAATTAATAAAGTATAGGGTAACTTCAAAGAAATTTACTATGTCTTTACAACATATCAAGAAAATGAAAATCCAAGAAGGTTATGGAAACATTAAAACAATGAAGAAATTAATAAGAAAAAGCAAAAAACAAAACAAACAAACAGACAACAACAACAAAAAAAATGAACTTAGCACAGAAAAGCATGCAGACAAGAAAAACCTGAAGGTGCTGTATTTATTATTCCTTTTTAATGAATTAATTTTTTTTAATTCCCTTTGCATTCTTTCCTTTTGTTCATTCTACTTATCTCTGGAACCACAGGGAAGACCTATATGAGGAAATAAAGTCAAACACATGGAAATTGAATAATACCATCATTAAAAGCTACTAGATAGTAAAACAAATAAAAAGTGAATTTACAAAAATTCCAAGAAGAAATGAGAATGAAAACACAATATACCAAAACTTTTGGAGCACAGCAAAATCAGTGCTGAGAGAACAATTTATAGCAATGGATGTTGTTGTTGTTGTTGTTGTTGTTAAGTGCCATAGAGTCAATTCTGACCAATAGCAACCTTGTATAGGGTTTCCAAGGAGCAGTGGTGAACTTGGACCACCAACCTTGCAGTTCAAGCAACTTTGCTGTCTGATGCATTAGCCCACAGCACCACACCAGGACTCCTTGGACACATCCAAAAAGAAGAATCCAAATCTGCACATTAATAGAACATCTACAATTAGAAAAAGACCAGCAAAGTAAGCCTACAGCCACCAGAAGAAATAATTAAGATTATAGTAGAAATAGATGAGATAGAAAATGATAGAAAGAAGCTGGTTATTTGAAAGCATTAATGAAATTGACAAAATACTGTCAAATCTAACAAAAGGAAAGAGGGAGAGGACACAAATAATACCCATAAGAAACCACATGGGTGGCATCACGACAAAACCAATAGAAATAAAAATGATAATAGCAGAATGCTACGAAAAGTTGTACTAGAACAAATTTGAAAATCTAGAGGAAATGGATAGAGTTTTAGAAAAATATGACCTACCTAAATTTACACAGAGTGAAGTAGAAAGCTTGACTAGACATATAGCAAAGGAAGAAATTGATAAGATCATCAAAAAATTCGCAACCGAGAAAAAAGCACAGCCAAGATGGCTTCCCTGGTGAATTTTATCAAACATTCAGAGAAGGTCTGACTCCAATTCTACTCAAACTATTCTAGAATATAGAAAAGTATGGAAAATGTGCTAATATATTTTACAAAGTAAGCACAATCTTCATACCAAAACCAGGGAAGAACTTTACTAAAATAGAAAATTATAGACTAACATCTCTCATGAACATAGATGCAAAAATTCTCTACAAAATTCAGCAACATCTCAATAATAATAATACATTATGAAAACATAGGATTGATATCAGGAATGCAAGGATGGTTCAATATTAGAAAAACAATCAACAAAATCTACCATATAAATAAAAAAGGAAAAGAACCACGTGATCATGTTGATTGATGCAGAAAAAGCAATTTATAAAATCCAATATCCATTCTTGATAAACACACTCAATAAAGTAGGAACTGAAGGTAAATTCCTCAACATGATTAAAAGCATATATACAAAGCAAACAGCCAACATCACTCTCAATAGAGAGAAATTGAAAGCATTCCTTTTACAAACAGAAACGAGACAAGGATGTCCTTTAACACCACTCCTATTGATTACTATGTTGAAAGTCTTACCCAGAGCTATAAAGCAAGAAATGGAAAACAAAAGCATCCAAATTGGAAAAGATCTGTATATTTGCAGATGACATGATTCTACACATAAAATATCCCAAAGATTCAGCAAAAAATTTTTACTGGAACCCATTATAAGATTCAGTAAAGTGGAAGAGTATAAAATAAACATACAAAAGTCAGTTCATGAGATATCTCACACTAGCAATAACAGCGAAGTTCAAAAAAGCAGAGGGCAAAAAATGCTGGTGAGGATGTGGAAAGACTGGGACCCTCCTACACTGCTGATGGGAATACAAAATGGTCCAATCACTCTGGAAAACCATATGGAACTTCTTCAGAAAGTTGGAAATAGAAATACTTTATGATCCAGCAATTCCTCTACTTAGTGTTATTGTAAAGTGCCATCAAGTTAGTTCTGACCCACAGCGACCACGTAAGGGTTTCCAAAGAGCAGCTGGTGAGCTTGAACTGCCAACTTTGCAGTTCAAACATCTTTGCAGTTTGACACATTAACCCACAGCACCATACCAGGACTCCTCTACTTAGTATATACCCATAAAAAATATGAACCAGTACATGAGTAGATATACGTACTCCAATGTTTATCGTAGCACTATTCACAATAGAAAAAAGATGGAGACAGCCTCAGTGCCCATCAATGAAGAATGGATAAACACACTTTAGTATATACACACAATGGAATATTATGCTACCTTGAAGAATAACAAGGAAGTTGCAAGCCACCATATAATATGGATGAAACTTGAGGACATTATTCTGAGTTAAATTTGTCAGTCGCAAAAACACAAAATATTGCATCAGACCATTATTGTAAAAGCTTAAGAAAAGATATCCATGTTAAAAGGAAAAGAAAATAAAAGAAAAAAAAATCTTTGTGGGTTACAAGGGGTAGGAAAGAGGGGATAGTAGAGCACAAGGTAGGGGATAGATACATCATAGTTTAGGTGTAAGGGAGGGCAGGACACATGAAGGGGGATAAGGATGGAAGGACAAGGTAGATAGGGGAACACAGGAAGGCTTGCGTGGGCTAAAGGGGACAGAGGTAAATAGTGATGTATGCTCAACCTTGGAACAACAGGGATTTATGATATAGGGATCAAGACATAGTCTGGGTAAAAGAGGGGTCATAAAGTTAGTATCCACCACTCATCTGTCAGTTTGTTGTACTGTGGTGGCTTGTGAGTTGCTGTGATTCTGGAAGCTATGCCATGGATATTTTAAATACCAGCAGGGTCACCCATGGTGGACAGGTTTCAGATGAGCTTCCAGATGAAGACAGTCTAGGAAGAAGGAGATATGAACTGCTTCTGAGTATTTAGTCACTGGAAACCTTCTGAATAGCAGAGAAACACTGTTAGATACAGTGCCAGAAAATGAGTCCCTCAGGTTGGAAGGCACTCAAAATGGGACTGGGGAAGAACTGCCTCCTCAAAGTACAATAGACTGTGATGATGCAAATGGAGTAAAGCCTGTAGACGAAAAGTCTGTGGGCATAAAGCCCTCGGGACCTTCATTTTCTGATGGGGCACAACTCAAAATAAAGAGAAACAGTTGTAAACATTCATTAATAATCGCTCATACTTTGGACATGTTGTCAGGAGGGACCAGTCGCTGGAGAAGGTTATCATGTTTGGTAACGTGGAGGGTCAGAGAAAAAGAAGAAAACTCCCAGTGAGATGGATTGACAAAGTGACAGCATCAATGGGCTTAAGCGTGGCAACAATTGTTGGGTTGGACCAGGACCAGGTATTTTCCTTCTGTTGTGCACAGGGTCGCTATGAGTCGATACCGACTTGATGGCACCTAACAACAACAATGAAGTTAGGATGCTTGACTGTCTTATTAATACTGGTTTCCCTTGCCTACTATTGTAAAATAGACACTCAAGTGGAATAAAAGGAAACATTGGGAAACATGATTACTGAGCACTTATAAACCCGTCTTCAGTCTATAACTCATTGAAATACCTAAAAGGGGTTCTAGAACTTCCCCAGTGAAATAGGCTTCTTGTGGAGCTTTGGTGGTATATAGGACCTTACGTGTAATCCTGAGCCCCATCCAAAACCTTCTGAAATGGGACATTTTCACACGAAAGAACCATCCTGGAGCAGCCAGATAAATAGAAGATACTTCTTGAAAGAAAGATCAGCAGGAAAAATCAAAATCAAAACAAAAATGTCAGTCTGAATGACTACTACAAGGACAAGCAAGTTGTTTGCTGGAGAGCCATCAAAGCAAGCAATCAAGTCCCTTCAGGATAAGCCCCTCTCCAAAAATGAAATTCAAAGGGATCACACAAGCAGCCATGTCAGCTTTCTGGTGCGCATGTTGGTCTACTGGTGAGTGGAAATAGAGGAAAGGCAACAATAAAGGTATGGGCTGAGTCCAACCATTGATCTGGAGATGATAGAGAGAGAAGGGCTGGTTGGTTAAAAGTATGGTGAGACCTGGGGTCTCCAGATCCCATGGACAAGGACATAGCCATAGAAGGCTAGAGCTGAGAGTGGAGTGTCCAGCTGACATGAAGTGAGGGGAGATGCACAAGAACACCCAAACTTGCAGACAGTACCCATTTGACCCAACTTCTATGGCTTGAAGATCACAATTCTACTAAAGG
>NW_006408520.1:41243347-41245076 GCF_000296735.1 Chrysochloris asiatica | reverse complement strand
ACATAATTCACAATAAAAAACTAAAAAAAAAGTTCATTCAATTCCTTTATATTAATCAACTCTGAAGAGGAAATTAAGAAAATAATACGATTTACAATAGCCACACAAATGATGAAATATTTAGGAATAAATCTAGACAGGTAAACAAAAGACCTATACAAAGAAAACTACAAAACACTACTACAAGAAACCATAAGATATTTAAGAAAATGAAAGAATATACCATGCTTATAGATATGAAGATTTAACATTGTGAAAATGTCAATACTACATAATGCAATCACCGATATTATGCAATCCCAATCCAGATTCCAACAACATTCTTTAAGAGATGGAAAAAATACATTTTATATGGAAGAGAGAATGAGACCTTGGATAAGCAAAGATCTGCTTAAGAAGAAGATTGCTGGTCAGCATATGGATTGACTAAATAGGTGAAATAATGTAATGCTGATATACCCCTCCCCTGAGTTTACACCATTCAGTATCCCATTATTTTGTTTGAATGACTGCCTCTTAGCCTATGTGCAGAGTCCTTGTGAGAACAATTCAGTGTTCTGGAATACTCATTCTTCACATGTTTTCCAGATGGACCCATTGGAAAAGCCTTTGCAGAGTCAATAAAGGACCAATACCATTTATGTCAGTTTGTCAAACTGTGGTGGCTTGTGTGTTGCTGTGATTCTGAAAACTATGCCACATGTATTTTAAATATCAGCATGGTTACCCATGATGGACAGGTTTCAGATGATCTTCCAGATGAAGACTGACTAGGAGTAAGAAGATATAGACTACTTATGAATATTTAGTCACTGGAACCCTTATGAATACCAGTGAAATACTGTCAGATTTAGTGCTAGAAAATTTGACCCTCAGATTGGATGGCACTCAAAATGTGACTAAGAAAGAGCTTCCTCCTCAAAGTAGGGTTGACTGTGATGATGTGGATGAAGTAAAGCCCTCGGGACTTTCATTTACTGATGGGGCACAATTCAAAATGAAGAGATACATCTGTAAACAATCAGAACATGGAAAGTATGGAAGTACAAATCTAGGAAAGTTGGAAATTATAAAAAAAAATGAAATGGAATGTCTAAGGATTTATATCCCAGGCAGCAGTGATACTGGCCATTTTGAATTGGATAATCACATGATTTACTGTGCAAGCTCTGATAAACTAAAGAGAACTGATGTCGCACTTATCGTCAAAAAGAACATATCAAGATCTGTTATGAGGTACAATATCCATGTGCCTACAGGGAGATGAGTAATACCACTATTATTTAAATGTACCCACCAACCATTAAAGCCAATGATGATGAAATTAGAAAATCTACCAATTCTTCAGTCTGAAATTGATCAAACAAGCATTCAAACTATATTGTTAATTACTGGTAATTGGAGTGCAAAGCTTGGGGGGAAAAAAGGAATGATCAGTAGTTGGAAAATATAGCCTTGGTGATCGAAATGATGCTGGAGTTCACATGATAGAATTCTGCAACACCAATGACTTGTTAATTTTAGATACCTGTTTTAAACAGCATAAAAGACAGCTATACTCATGGACCTTACCACATCAAATACAGAGGAATCAAGCTGACAGCATCTGCTGAAAGAGGCAGTAGAAAAGCTCCATATTATCAGACAAAACAAGGCCAGGGGCAGATACTAGAGAAGACCATCAACTGCTAATATGCAAATTCAGACGGAAGCTGAAGAAAACGAAAAC
>NW_006408520.1:41241284-41242630 GCF_000296735.1 Chrysochloris asiatica | reverse complement strand
AGGGATGGGAAACTTAGACACTGGCTACCTAAAATGAGGGGGCGATAAAGGCACAAAGTGACTGGCTTACAAGTTTTCAAGAGGGAGTTTCGTTTAAGAGTGTGTGTGGGAAGTTAGAATCCCCACTGAATAATTTTCATCTAGTCTAGATGGGTGTGGAGAAAAGAGATAGGGATAAGGAGAGCTCTGGTTTGGGTGGCGGCAGAGACAGCCATGTAGGAAAGGCTCTGTGGGGTAAGGATTGAAAACCCAGAGAAGCTGCACTCATGGAACACCAGAGCTCTGGATCTACCATAAGGTACAAGACGTCAGTTTCCAGCATGCACAAGTGAAAAAAAATCATGATATAAAGGAAAATACTGTGAGTTAGGGATCCCTGGAGATGGGGCTCCCTCTGCATCCACTGCTACCAGACAGAGTTTAGAGGGCAGGGCTACAGCCAGACCAGCACAGGGAACCCACACTAAAAGTGGTGCAGTCGCATTTGCAAAAGGAGGTGTGGGAGATTCTACACAATTTTTCCTCCTCTTCCCTGTCACACCTTCTTTGCCCAGCCCAGACACCTTCAGGTGGGTGGGTGTGCATTCTCTCCCTCACAAAAAGTCCAGTGCTGACCCCACAGTTTTCCCACGGTACAGAAAGAGCTTGGTGGCTACTTATGACATCAGCTTTGGAGTCGCAGCCCTAAAATAACTTGTGCAGCATCCTTTACTCCAGCCTACCTAGCAAGAAAAAGGCAGGCCCATCATGCCTGACAGACAAACCATAGAACTTTCTGTAAACCACAGCAAAAAAGGATGCAAATATTTTGAAAATCAACCTGTGCACATGCAGATACCTATCTGACCTTCAGAGACAAAAATTATGGACAATCTTTCTCCCATTAACTTCTCAATATCTATCTGTGCACCTCCATGGTGATGACTACAGGAGGGGCCTAAGTAAGTGGACATCCCCACCCACAGCTAGAGGCTTCTATGGTGCACACACACTGCCTGAGTAGCAAGGCAACTGGACAGTCCATCACAGTTTACTTTTGTCTCAAAGTGGTGGTTTTTGTCTTAGCGTTTATATTGCTTCTGTTTTTGTTCCTTTTTATTATACATTTTTTTCTGGAGGTGGGAGCTTTTTCTCCCTGCATTACCCAAGAAGAGATAGCAATTGTGGGCATATAGCCAAACTACAGGCATACTCCATAATATTCCACCATTGAGACATGAGCCAATAACAGCTAGTAAACATTACATGTGAAAAAGGAAGCCTATCTCCTCACCATGTCTACAAGGAGACACAACAACAACACAACAACAAACATCCATTTAAGCATTAAAACCCATACAACTACT
>NW_006408520.1:41225260-41225730 GCF_000296735.1 Chrysochloris asiatica | reverse complement strand
TGGTAAAGTGGAGGGTTGTAGAAAAAGAGGAAGACCCCCAGTGAGATGGGTTGACAAAGTGCAGCATTGATGGACTCAAGCGTGGCAACAGTAGTGAGGTTGGCTCAGGATTGGGTAGTGTTTCGTTCTGTTGTGCATAGGGTCTCTAGGAGTTGGTACCAACTCAATTGCACCTAATGACAACAATGTGTACCTGACCCAAACCATGGTATTTTTTAGTTGGTTCATATGCATATGAAAGTTGGACCATTAATAATGAAGATCATAGAAGAATTGATGCAATTGAATAATTTTGTTATCAAAGAACATTTAAAACATTGTGTATTGTCAGAAGAATAAACAATATCGTCTTGGGAAAAATAGAATCAGAGTGTACCTTAGAAGCTAGGATGACTAGACTTTGTCTCTAATTCTTTGTACTTGTTGTCAAGAGCAACCAGTACTTGGTGAAGGATATCATACTTGGTGAA
>NW_006408520.1:41183451-41223145 GCF_000296735.1 Chrysochloris asiatica | reverse complement strand
CTTCAGTATCATTGGCTCTTGATCATATGCTACCTCCTGAAATGGTTAAACATTAGCCAAATAGCAATGCTAAAAAGAGTCAATAAATCAAAATCTCTTCCTTCAACAAGTTCTTTGTCATTAATGCAGGCTTAATATTTTTATGAAGCATAAATACATATCAAATATTTATGTTATAAATATATTTACTTAGTATCACCTTTATTCAAACCTAGAAAATTCAGACCATCTTTTAAAACATTTTTCAATTTATCAATGTGTCCAGTTTATTGATATCCCCTTATACATAAAAGAAGTTTCAAGTCCTAGTTTATTGCATTTAATAGACAAATTTCAAAATGATTCATCCATAGTGACATGAACTGCAATGTTGGTAGTTCAAGCTCACCAGCTGCTTCTTGACCCTATACAGGGTCACTATGGTTTGGAATTGACTCGATGGCACTTAACAACAACTATATATATATTAAAAAATACTATTACCAAATGTAGACCGAAGAGTTCTGTCATGACACTTTGGGAATTAGGTATTTGATTTAAGCAAGTGATAAAGACATGTCTTTATCTCAAAAAGCGTACTATATAACTATAAATAGATATTAAACTGTGTTTCTTGAAATTTGATATTTTCTTTGTATGGGAAGAATTAATTCACTTTGGCTCTCAGCTATAGAGGAATGAAAGTCACAGGAGAAAAGACTTGAATTCTCATAATCCCTTAGAGGAGTTATTGTAAATGATATTGGATAAGATATGTTTCTGAAGGACCAATACCACTCAACAGGAGAAAGTGGTATAGCCTAATGATTTTGAGGCCCCTTATGCAATTAATGGTTTGAAGTACTGTTTCTTGCTCTCTTTTTATTGTTTATATTAACGTTCTTAGAATTATTTATTCATTTTGCTTTTAAATGAATTGCAACCATCATAGCTCTCACTCTTCAATACATAAACACCATCTTTCTATTTTAGAGAATCCTTTGAGAATGAAAACAGAAACTTACTTTATGGAATGAAAACCTCCTAAATAGCAGGAATCAACTAACAGGGTGTGAGTCAGATTGTCTTCCTAAGTTTTGTGTTGAAAGTCAAGAAGTTCTCAAAGAAAGAAAACATTTCTTGTATAGCCCACAAATGCATGGCTTTCCTTTTGCGATACAAACAACAGACTTTTTTTTTTTTTTTTTTTTTTTTTTAAATGATGATGAATAAATCAAACATATGTCTCTACTTAAAAAAAGTTAGGAAAATTTCCCAGACATTTCAAACGTATATTCCCTACATCAAAATACTTGTTATTTACCTCCATCAGGTCAGTATGCATTACAGCTTTATCCTGTTATTACTGATAAAAAGATGGAGGCAGACAAGGATTATATAACATATTCTTTACTGCAGAGGAAAAGAATGACAGCTCCGGGATCAGAATTCAAGGCTTTTTGGCTCACCAACTGATAGTTTGCATATGTGTTTAAAATGAAAATATCACCCAGCAATGTGGATGTAAAATTTAATAGTGTCTCTCTCTGTAAAAATTCAGTTAAAATAATAATAAAAAAACCCTTCTATATCTTATATTTATAAAGTTCTTAAAATGTAGAATTAATCTGGTTTAAATACTAAATGAAAAAGTTTGAAGTAGTAAGTGTGTCAAAAAGCTAACTCAAATGTTACATGATATATTGCTTTGAAGACTTCAAGGGAATTTGAGAATTAGATACAACTGCAGAAAACATTCTCCAACACTGAGTAGTCCATCTAGTTATATAATCTTTATGTGTAGTATTTCTTTATATTTCATTCTACATAAATATGGCTTTTGTTTCGTTTTGTTTTCAAATAACAAGTCTGTTCTTGATTAGTAGAACCAAAGAGTGTCTGGTGGTCTCAAACTGCTGGACTTATAGTTCCAATTCCAGTGCTTATCCTAAAGAGTCACTGCACTTTAGTGGTATGTGGAATCCTGTGTAGGATAAGCACTGAACTGAAGACCACAAATTTGGCAGTTCAAACCTACCAACTGCTACTTGGAAACCCTATACAGAGTTGATATGAGTTGGAAACAACTCGACAGCACTTACCAACAACAAGAACAAATTTGAATAGTAGTCTTATTAACTGATCTTCCTTGTAGATATATGAATAGTATTGTGTCACTGATAGCATTGTACTTCAGCATCCAACTTTATCATTCTATTGGAATGTTGTTCTTTTTAATTTATCTAAATACATAGCTGTTTCTCTTCAAATTGTCATTCCCAGCATAGTAGATCATATGATTGTCTGATTCAAAATGGCTAATACCAGTTCCTTACAGCTCACTAATGGTTACGATAAGGATCATGGTGGCTGTGTAGGTTAAGTACTGGACTTCAAACCATACTGTTGGCAGTTTGAACCCACCATCTGCTCCTTGCGAGAAAGATGAAACTTTCCGTTCCTATAAAGATTTACAGCCTCAGAAACCCTATACAGGGTTCCAGTGACTAGGAAATGACTCCATGGCCCATAGTAGCAACAATGTTTAGGATATCAATCATTAAGCATCCCCTTTTATTCCTTACAACTCACAATTTTCCTTGATTCATACTTGTAAATTCCATTCTCCCATTATTGATGGTTATTTATAGCTGCTTGTTCTCATTTTGAGTCTTACCATAACAGCAAGTGAGGGTCCTGAAATCTTTACCCCATTAATCCAATTAAAGGATTTTGAGGAGGCAGCTCTTTTGCAGCCATATTTTGAGTGCCTTCCAACTTGAGGAGTTCATCTTTAGATACTTCTGGACAGTATTCCACCACTATCCATAAGGCTTTCACTGGTTGAGTTTTTCAGAAGTAGATTGCCAGTTCCTTCTTCCTAGTCTCTTTTCTTCTGGAAAGTCTGATGAAAAATGTTCACCAAAGGTGACTCTGTTAGTACTTGAATCACTGGTGGCATAGCTTCCAGCAACACAGTAACATACAAATCAAACTGGGAGTAATTTAGATTAAATTTTTTTCTTAAATCTGTAATTGTCTTAGTTGTTTAGTGCTTTTATAATATAAAAACCACAAGTGAATGACTTCTGTTAAACAGAAACTTATTTGCTTTCTGTTCAGGAGGCTAGAAGTCTAAATTCAGGGTTCCATCTTTGGGAAAAGGTCCTTGTTGCCTTTCAGCATCTGTAGGTCCCATTCTTTGGACATCACTGTGTGTCTTGACATCTGTTGTTCCCTGGATATGTTGTTGTTAGGTGCCATTGAGTTGGTACTGACCCATAGAGAAACACTGCCTACTCCTGGGCCAACCTCACTACTGTTGCTTGAGTCCATCAATGCTGCTACTTGGCCAATCCATCCCATTGGAGGTCTTTCTCTTTTTCTCTGACCCTCCACCTTACCAAACATGATATCCTTCTCCAGGGACTGATCCCTCCTGACAACATGTCTG
This sequence comes from Chrysochloris asiatica, assembly GCF_000296735.1. Lineage (NCBI taxonomy): Eukaryota > Metazoa > Chordata > Mammalia > Afrosoricida > Chrysochloridae > Chrysochloris > Chrysochloris asiatica. The sequence continues at coordinate 41,219,712 of NW_006408520.1, read as the reverse complement.
AAATATGAGAGACAAAGTTTGGCCATCTTGGCCTCCAAGGAGCACTCTGGCTGCACTTCTTCCAAAACGGATATATTGGTTCTTTTGAAAGCCCATGACACTTTCAATATTCTCCTCCAACACCATAACTCAAAGGCATCCTTATTCATTGTCCAGCTTTCACATGCATATGAGATTATTGAAAATACCATGGCTTGGGTCAGGCACATCTTAGTCCTCAAGCTGACATCTCTGCTCTTCAACACTTTAAAAAGGTCTTGTGCAGCAGATTTGCCTAATGCAATACATCATTTGATTTCTTGACTGCTGCTTCTCTGAGTGTTGATAGTTGACCCAAGAAGAATGAAGTCCTTGACAACTTCAATCTTTTCTCCATTGATAAGAATGTTTTTATTGGTCCAGTAGTAAGGGTTTTTGTTTTCTTTAAATTGAGATATAATCCATACCAAAGGCTGTGCTCTTTAATCTTCATCAGTAAATGTTTCAAGTACTCTTCACTTTTAGGATGCAAGGTTGTATCATCTGCATATCGCAGGTTGTTAAAGAGTCTTCCTCCAATCCTGATGCCACATTTTTCTTCATATAACCCAGCTTCTTGGATTATTTCCTCAGTATACAGGTTGAATAAGTATGGTAAAATAATACAACCTTGTTGCACACCTTTTTAAATTTTAAGCCATTCAGTGTTCCCATGTTCTGTTTGAACAACTGCTTCTTGGTCCATGTACAGATTCCTCATGAGCACAATTAAGTGTTTCGTAATACTCAAACATGCAATCAAGATGTATTGATCGTTACTGGTGATTGGAACGCAAAGGTTGGAAGCAAAGAGGAAGGTTCAGTAGTTGGAAAATATGGCCTTTAGGATAGAAATGATTCTGGAGAATGCAAGATAGAATTCTGCAAAACCAATGATTTGTTCATCTCAAATATCTTCTTTAGAGAGCATAAGAGATGACTATACACATGGACCTCACCAGATGGAATACATCGAAATCAAACTGACTACATCTGTGGAAAGAGACGATGGGAAAGCTCCATATCATCAGTGAAAATAACGCCACGGGCAGACTGTGGAACAGACCATCAATTACTGATATGTAAATTCAAACTGAAGCTGAAGAAAATTAAAACAAGTCCACGACAGCCAAAATATGACTTTGAATATATCCTACCTGAATATAGAGATCACCTGAAGAATAGATTTGATACATTAAATACTAAAGACCAAAGAGCAGAAGAATAGTGGGTGACATCGAGAACATTATACATAAAGAAAGCAAAAAGTCATTGAGAAGACAAGAAAGAAGGAAAAGGTCAAAATAGATGTCAGGACAGATACTGAAACTTGTTCTCCCTGGATCTAGGAGCTTCAAAATGCAGGGATCCTAGGTCTAAAGGTCATACTCCACTCCCAGCTTTTCCTTCTTTGTGGTAGGTTTCTGACCAGCATCTGGGAGGTTTGAACTGCTGACCTTGTGACTCCAAGTCCAGTGCTGATCCTACAATGCCACACCAGGAGTCCTGGTGGTAGTAAGTGCCCCTTAAATAGAAGCATATAAATGATGTAGTTTTAGGAAAAACTTTGGATGCCTACAATGAGTTAGTTATACTATACCGATAGCCACTTACTCTCAGTTCTATTCATCTTGATTAAAATGCTGTTCATTCATGAGACAGTAAAATTTAATGGTTAGTACTGGAAACTTTGCAATGTTCTCAAATTCAGTTCTTGAAGTTAGATTTGCCTGTACTTGAACTGGATAAAACAGAACTAATTTGCCCTAATCAGAGAAAACTGAAGATGGATAATCTCAGCCCAGTCATTTGAAGGAATTAGCTCTGGTAGTGTAGTTGGTTATGAATTGGGCTGTGAACAGCAAGGTCAGCAGTTTGAAACTACCAGCTGTTCTGCTGGAGAAAATTGAGGCGTTCTGCTCCCGTAAAGATTTACAGCCTTGGAAACCCTGTACAGGGAACTGCCCAGGGTCTTCATTTATTCATCTGCTGTTCCTGTTGTTAAGTGTCATTGAGTCAGTTCTGACTTAAGTTGTTGTTAGTTGCTGGGGAGTTGGTTCCGACTCATAGCGACCCTATGCACAACAGAATAAAACACTACCTGGCCCCATCCTCACAATTATTATAATGCTTGAGTTCATTCCAACTTAAGTTGTTGTTAAGTGTCTCAAGTTGATTCTGACTCACAGGGAGTCTGTGAGTATAAGGTTTCTGAGGAGCAGCTGACCAGTTTGATCTGCTGACTGTGTGGTTCTCAGTCCAGTGCTGATCCTACAGCATCATACCAGGAGTCCATTAGCAGCACTTTATGGGATTTCTGAGACTGTAAATCATTGTGGGAAGAGAAAGCTTCATGTTTCTCAGGCAGAGCAGTTGGAGGACTCCAACTGTCCACCATATGGTTTGCAGTCCAGTGTTGTACAGAGCCACCGTGTTCCCCTTTATATATCTAGTGTTTTCAAATTTATTCCAAAGGTAAGAGGAAATAATAGATAAATCTACAGTATATGGTCAATAGATTGATAATAGATGAATTATAGATAGGTGTAGTCTGTGTATTTCCATTGAATATTTAACTTTTATTTCCATATTTTTGTTTTGATAATAGCAACCACGTATAGGGTTTTCAGGAACCTCTGGGGGGCGTTGAACCTCTGTCTTTTTGTTGCTAGTTCAACATTTGTCATACAGCACCACACTAGTTGTTGTTTTAAATACCATTGCGTCAGTTCTGATGCCACCTTTACTTGGTTTCTGAGGTTTTAAATCTTTGTGGGAGCAAAAAGCCTCATTCTCTTACCCAGAGCAGCTGGCAGGTCTTTAAAGGGTCCAACTTGCCAGCACTTAACAACAGAAAACAACATACTTGTTATACAAAATATTTACAACGATGTTTAAAAATAGTACACCTGAATTAAAATGTATGTTTTCAGTATATATTTTCATCTCATTCTATAAGTAGAAAGTTGAAATTATACTCTATGTTGTATATAATATTAGATGACAAACCAATGATTTATTCTGTGACCCTTATATACTAAAACTTTTTTTTTGCATTATGATTTTTACTGATCATTTTTCCTTTTTTCAAATCAGGCAATTAAATGCATATTCTGTCTTCTGGCAAGGTGAATAAAAATTAAATATTCATTTAAATAATCTCCATGCTTATGTTCAACAACCCACCTCTAAAATATTATTAATGTGTTAAATTATTAAACATAAATCATAGGACTAATACTTTCAGCTTGTAAAAGTCACCAAGGTAAGTCATGGCAATCTTAGTGTCATTTAGCTTTCCATTTTATAAATTGAATTTTTAAAAGTTCTATGTAAATTTTATTCACATTGAAATGGCTGTACAAGAGTAAGTAATCACTTTATTATATAAACAGGATGAAACACACTCTATTAGTTTACCACAATTTAAAAAATTTTTCAATAATACAACAAAGTCTTCATGTTTGGGTTTTCTTTTAATAAGCCCTTTTATCTTTTTTTGAAATTTGAAAAAATTAGACATATTTTTCTGTTGTAAAAGTAACTTAGATACGCATATATACTTATTTACAAAGAGAAATGCAATTTATTGAAAATAATAAAAAATAAAAGAAACCACACTAAGGAATCTGATCATGTTTATCTCATTCAAAATAATTCAACCAGCAGGATCATATTATTAATCTTGACTTTCTAAATACTGATTTTCACTTGTGTTATTATAAGCCCTCAAGAAACTAATCAAAAGCATGTTTCTAATAATTATAACATTTACAAGGAATTAAAAGATTCATTGAATAATAAAATTGTACCCTAAATCTCATTTGTGAATTTATTCATTCATAGCCAAAGCCTGCACCCTGTCAGGTAAACCTGATCTATCTGCAATGTCTAACACAAACGATGGCATTTTAATAAATGATCACATTTGAAAATGTAAATTCAACTCTCTCAAGGAAAGATCAAACAGAACTCTTGTTTAATTCATATTATGAATATACTTTTTAGTTCAAATATTCTTTCAAGATGTTTTCCAGGTAAAATGCATATATCACATATACATAAACATATAGAGAGTGAGTGTGAAAAACTACGTTGGAGAAGTTTTACACTTGGCTTTCCTTTAATGAGAGTCAGGGAATACCATTAGGAAGAAGCATAACTTGTGTGAAGTGAAATTCATTTAAATGAAAATTTTCATACACCTCACTTGAAAGATTCAAACTCCTGGTGTAGCCCTGGACTGTGAAAAACAAAGTCGACAGTTCAAATACATCAACTGCTCCTCAGAAGCCTTATACAGGGTCGCTATGGGTCAGAGTCTACTTGACAGCACTTAACAATACCAACAACATTTGTAGAATTACACTAAGCAGCTTAAATTTCTCACCTGTCACTTAATTTAGACTTCAGACTAATTTAAATGCATCTTGAACCACAAAATGCTTCTGTTCTTTCAGTTTCATGGCTGCTGAGTTTTTGTTCTGAAGGCCTTTGTTTGGGTCTGACAATAAACAAAGCCTGACAGTCAATGCCATGTATCCACCTATATGCATGGATTTGAAAAGTGATAACTGCTGCGAAGAAAAATTTCTTTATATACATAACATTAGTTTACAGGTTTATCTCCATATTAATAGGGACAGTATGTCTTTTGAATTTTGTTGATTACTAAGTATGGAAAAAATAATAATAAACCATATTTTTTTAAGCACAAATTTACTAGAGTAAATACAGTTCAAAGTTAGTATAAAATACAATAAGCCATTGAGTGTGCTCTGGCTGAGAAAAGGGATGAGAAAACTTCTGTAGATCAAAATGTGAAAAATATAGTTACTTATTTATAGCTTGTCGGGTATATTCCCACAACCTGTTTTGTTTCTGTTTTCCATAACTTCAGGAGTCGTTTGAAATAGTACTACCAAACCAACAATTTCTTGCATCTCAGTTTTTCTCATAACTTAAAACAACTTTGTTTTCTTCTAAAATATCAACAACTTCCCTAGAAGTTACACAAATCTTAAAAATTGTTTTGAATGGTCAGTTTAATGTTAGCTGGTGTATTTAAAATCACTATAATTCATTAGTTTTGTGAAGTGAATTCCTTGTATTGAAAGTTCATATTTACAAAAAGAACCAACAATTTGATGACTAACTATTTTGGTCTTTAATAGGCTGTAGGTATTCTTCACTATTTGGTCAATAGTATATTTTGTATTAATTTATGCCCATGAATGTGTCAGCTACTAAAGCATGTTGTTGTTGGTGTTAAGTGCTATCGGTTCCAATTTGAAGTGACCCTGCAAAGGGTTTCTAATAAGTGGCTGGTGGGTTTGAACCACTAAACTTGTGATTTGCAGTCCAGTGCTTATCCTACAGGGCTTTCAAAGATTTACTCCTACTTTGTTTTTCACCATTTTCAATAAGTACTTCAGATCATTCTGTGCATTTGTTGTTGTTAAGTACTGTCGAGTCAGTTCAGACCCATAGTGACCCAGTATAGGGTTTCCAAAGAGCAGCTGGTGAGCTTGAGCTGCCAACCTTGAGGTTCAAACTGACTTGCAGCCCAGTGCATTAACCCACTGCACTGCAATGTCAGCAGTTCAAACCCACCAGCCACTCTACAGGAAATTTATATGGGATTACATGGTTAGTATAAGTCAGAACTGACTTGACGGCACTTAACAACAATAGTTTCTTTAAAACATTAACAAATCTGCTTGCAGAATTTTTCCCTGTGGTTGTACCATTGTATAGACACATAATTAATGTGAGATAGAAAATACTGTCAGAACCAATGCCAGAAACCTTTTTTTTCCCCCATATTCTCTCATGAAATACCATCACTTGTCTGCCATTTTGTTGTACTGTGGTGGCTTGCATGTTACTGTGATGCAGAAGCTATGCCACTCATATTTTAAATATCAACAGAATCATCCATGCTGGGCTGATTTCACCAGAACTTCAAGACTAAGACAGACTAAGATGAAGGAGAGGCAGACTACTACGGAATATTTAACCACTGAAAACCTTATGAATAGCAGAAGAACATTGTCAGATTTAGTGCTAGAAGATGAGCCACTCTGGTTTGAAGGCACCTAAAATATGAACGAGGGAGAGCTGCCTCTACAAAGTAGAGTTGACCATGATAATGCAAATGAAGTAAAGCTTCTGCCTGTGACAGGATAATAACCATATAACTACACAGAAGACTATTTAATACCACTGTTATTCAAATTTACGTGTCAACTACTAAAGTCAGTGTTGCTGAAGAATTCTACTGAATTTTTAGGTTTGAAATTTATCGAATAAGATGTAATCATAATGTATTGATAATTACTGGTGATTGGAATAGGAAGTTTAGAAACAAATATGAGGATCAGTAGTTGGAAAATATTGCCTTGGAAACAAGATATCACATGATAGAATGACTTATTTATTGCAAATACCTCTTGTAAAAACATAAAAAGAGACTATACACCTGTATCTCACCAAATGGCATACATAGGAATTCAATTGACTGTATGTGAGAAAAGATGGTGGAAAAGCTCAAAATCATCAGTCAAAACAAGCTCAAGGACTGACTGTGTAACAGACCAATTGCTTGTATGCAAGTTCAGGCTAAAACTGAAGGAAGTTAAAACAAGTTCGCAAGAGTGAAAATGTGACTTACAACATATTCCAATTGGATGTACACACCACCTAAAGAATAGATTTGATTGTTTACACACTAATGCACAACGATGAGAAGACATCAAGACACTTTAAAAAATTAAAAGGTCATTTAAAAGACTGGACAGAAATAAAAGGGCAAAATATGTGGTCAAAAGTGACATCGAAACTTGTTCTCTAACGTAGAGATGAAACAGTAACTGGAAGAAATGTTGAAATAAAAGAGCTGAGCAGAAAATTTCAAAGGACAGCTATAGAATACAGAATCAAGCATTATAATTAAATGTGCAAAGACCTGAAGTATGAAAACCAAAAGTGAATAGCAGGCTCAGAATTTCTCAATGTGAAAGAACGAAAAAAAATTCAAGCCTCAACTTAAAATGTTGAAGTAGTCCAGGAGAAAATATTGAATGGTAAACTAAGCCTCAAAAGAAGATAAAAGTTATACACACAGTGAGTGTACCATAAAAAAATGGTCAATATTCAGTGATGTCAAGAAGTAGCATATGGTCAGGAAATGATGGACCTTAAGGAAAATGTCCAAGCTGCACTGAAGACATTGGCAAAAAACAAGGCTCCAGGAATTGACAGAATACAAATTGAAATCTTTCAGCAAACTGTTGCAGCAACAGAGGCACGCTCTAATCTATGCCAAAGATTTAGAAGATAGATAGCTGACCCAATAGATAGAATGAGGAAATTGTTGGACAATATCATTAATATTTCTGAAGATAACTAAAAAATAGCTGCAACAGTATATTGAGGGGAAACTGCCAGATTCAGAGGAAGAAATTGAATTAGCAGTATCATTGCTGACATTAGATGAATCTTGGCTGAAAGCTAAGAATACCAGAAAGGTGTTTACCTGTGTTTTACTGACTATGCAAATGCTTTCCAGGCGTTTAATAACACTGCATAGAATGGATATCCCAGAACACTTAATTGTGCTCATGAGGAACTTATACATAGACCTAGAGGCATCCATTCAAACAAAACAAGGGGATAGTAAATGGTTTTAGATCAGGAAAGGTGTTCACCATAGTTATTCAATCTGTATGCTGAGCAAATAATCTGAGGATATAATCAGATTGAAAAAAGATTCATTAGAAATCTGAGATATGCATATGACACAACTTTGCTTCCAAGCAAAGAGGACTTGAAATACTTACTGATGAAATTAAAAGACCACAGCTTTCAGTATGGGTTCACCTCAATGGAAATTAAGCAAAAATCTTCATAACTGACCCACAAATTGCATCACGATAAATGGAAAAAAGATTGAAATTGTCAGACTTCAGTTTGCTTGGATTGACAATCAAAACTCACAGAAGCAACAGTCAATAGACCAAATGGCCTATTGTATTTGGTAAATTGTAGCACAAGACATCTTTACAGTGTTCAAGAGCAGTTTGGGGACTAAGATGCCCCTGTCCCATACCATGGTATTTTCAACAGTGTCATGTGCATGTTGAAGTTGGACAATGAATAATAAAGATAATAGAAGAATTGATGCATTTGAGTTATGGTGTGAGAGAAGAATATGGAAATTACCATGGAATACCAAAGAACATACAAGTCTGTGTTAGAAGAAGGACAGTAGGAATGTTCTTTATAAGTTGGGATGGAGAGATTTCATTTCTCATACTTTGGACATTCTATCAGGTGGGACCAATCTTTGGAGAAGGATGTCATGCTTGGTAAAATGGAGGATCACTGAAAAAGGGAAAAGACCAATGAGATGGACTGACATAGTGGCAACAGCAATGGACAGAAGTATAACACTTATGAGTATGGAACACAACTGGGCAATATTTCAATCTGTCATGCACAGTGTCTTTATGAGTAGGAACTGATTTGAGAGCACTTAAGAACAACCACAACTCACAGAAGATTGTTATTTGCCTATTATGGTAGAAATTTGGAATATCCCTTTGTGTTATAGATTAAACTTTATCCTCTAAAAAGATAACATACCTGTGGATATTACCTTGTTTATGAGTAGGGACTTCAGTATGTTATCATTTAACTTAGCATGCGATCATAACAGAATAGGGTTGGTCCTAATCCAATCTGAACCATGTCTCTATGAATTAGAACAGACAAAAATGGACACATGGAGCAGCGAAAGGCCATGTAGTGAAAAATTAAAGGTCTGTGTCATGAAAAGAAAGTCAAGAAATGACTAGAACTGCAAGAAACAAATAAAGACAAGAAAATATCTTCTCCTAGGGTCTTGGAAAGACTATGGTTTTGCCTATTTGTCATTGTTGTGAAGTGCCATCTAGTCGGTTCCGAGCCATAGCGACCCTGTAGAGGGTTTCCCAGGAGCAGCTGGTGAGTTTGAACCGCCGACCTTGCAGGGCTTTGCAGTCTGATGTATTAACCCACAGCGCCACACCAGCAGTCTTGCCTATAAAATACACTTAATTTGGATTACTCACAACTTCCAGAATTTTGATACAATAAATTTCTGTTTTTATTAACTATTCAATTTATATTTAGTTGCATCATACCTAGGAAACTAGTAAGTTAGGACAATCATCAATGTGGAGTCGGTTCCGACTAATAGCGACTCTGCACAGGGTTTCCGAGGCTGTTAATCTTTATGTGAGCAGAACGCCTCATCTTTCTCCCGCGGAGCAGCTGGTAGTTTCGAACTGCTGACCTTGAGGTTCTCAGCCCGATTCGTAACCACTACGCTACCAGAGCTAGAGAGGTCTTTTTTAACAGATTTGTCCAATGCAATGATGGAGTGCTATAATGACATACTGAAGAAAACGTGTGGGAGGCATTGCAAGTGCTCAATGAGCGAAATCTGTCTGAGGAAGTGTTTCCTATAGAAGCCTTACTACATAGGGTCGCCGCCCCCTTCCAACTGATGATAGAAACTGAGGATGTGTTGCTAAAACCTGGTCTGGGAAATTAACATTCTCCCCCCTGCCCCCAGTGCATTAGAGCCAGGGGCAAAGGTCACATGGACCTGGCCATGGAAAGTGAAAGCCCCACATATGTGATGGGTGGGATTTATAGGCCTTTGGGGCAAAGGGGTGGATCTGGAGATCCAAGTAACCCCCTGGATAACCAGAATGTGGCCTCACACAGTACAGGTAATGTCCCCACTAACAGCGGGGAGCGCTATTTGGAAGGGAGATTTTGTCTTATTGCTGTGTTTGAGTCCACAGTTTCAGCAACTGCGTTAATCCATCTCCCTGAAGATTTTCTTTTTATTTCTTTGAAATTATACTTTGACAAGCATGGTGTTATTTTTTCAGAGACTGGTCCCTCCTGACAGTATGTCCAAAATAAGAAAGATGAAGTCTCGGCATACTTGCTTCATTCTGCCTATACTTCTTCCAAGACAAATTTATTCATTCTTCTGTAGCCAATGGTATGTTCAATATTCTTCAACAACAGCATAATTCAAAGACTCACTGTCAGTCTTATTCATTGTTCAGATATCATATGCATATGAGGCAACTGTAAATACCATGGCTTGTGTTATGTGCACCTTAATCCTCTAAGTGAAGTTTTTATTCTTTAATAATTTTGCAACAGATTTGCCCAATACATCCTTTGATTTCCTGACTGCTACCTCCATGCATGTTGAATGTGAAGCCAAGTAAAATTAAATCTGAAATCTTTTCTCAGTTTATCATGATGTTGTCTATTGCTCCTGTTTTGAGGACTTTTTGTTTTCTTTTCCTCGAGGAAAAGAAACAATACATACTGAAGGTTGCAGTCTTTGATCTTCATCAGTAAGTCCTTCAAGTCTTCTTCACTTCTAACAATTAAGGTTGTGTCATCTGCTTATTATAGGTTGTTTATGAGAGTCACATAAACCACTTCTGTCACATATCTCTTCATATAGTCCATTTTCTCAGATTGCATGATCAGTACACAGTTTGAATAAATACAGTGAAAGGATACAACACAGATGGACACCTTTTCGGACTGGAGATCATTCAGTATCCTCTCATTGTATTCAAACAACTGTCTTTTAGTCTATGTACACTTTCCACATGAGCACATTTCATTCTCTAATTTCAGCTAAGATCCACCGGCAGTCATTAATGATATTCTTTGTTCCATGTCCTCTTCTGAATCTGACTTGCATTTGTGGTATTGTTGTTTTCTGGTGCCATCAATCTGGTCATGGATCATGACTTCATAGTAACCATATGCACAACAGAATGAAATACTGCCCAGTCCTGCACTATATTCATTGTTGCTATGTTTCAGCCCATTGTTGTTGTCACTGTGTCAGTCCATCTTGTTGGGAATTATTCTATCTTTCATTGACTCGCCACTTTACCAAGCATGATGTCCTGTAGGAACTGGTCACTACTTACAATATGTCTAAAAAATCAAAAGAGGAAGTCTTGTCATACTTCTAAGAAGTCTACTATCTAAACTTCTTCAAATATGTTTATTCTTCTGGCAGTCCATGGTACTTTCAATAGTCTTCTCATATACCATATTACAAATGCATCACTTCTTCTACAGTTTTCCTTATTCACTGTCCAACTTTAACATGAATAATACCATGAGTTGGGTCAGGTGCTTCAGTCAAGTTATACCTTAAATGGATGCCTTTGGTCTTGAATATTTTAGACATATTTTATAACAGATTTGCTCAATGCAATTCTTCTCTTGATTTATTGACTGCTGTTTCCATGTGTGTTGTTTGTGGATCTAAGTAAAATGAAGCTTTTTGACAACTTCATTCTTTTTTCTATTTACCATGACATTATTTATTGACCCAGTTGTGAGGATTTTTGTTTTCCTTAAATTGGTATGCAGTCTATACTGAAGGTTGTGTTATTTGATCTTCATCAGTAAAGCATTTCAAGTCCTTCTTTCAGCAAGCAAGGTTGTATCATATGCATATTGCAGATTATTAATGAGTCTTCCTCCAATCCTGATACCACCTTCTTTTTCATATAGTCCAGCTTTTTAGATTATTTGCTCATCATACAGGTTAAATAAATATGGTGAAAGGATACAACCTTGATGCACACTTTCCTGGTTTTAAACCATTCAGTATCCCCTGTTGTCTTTAAATGACTTCTTCTTGGTCTATCTACAGGTTCCTCATGAGCACAATTAATTTTCTTGGAATGCCCATTCTTTGCAATGTTATTCATAGTTTGTTATTATTGACACAGTCAAATGCCTTTGCATACTTAGTGAATCACCATTAAACATCTTTCTGTTAGTCTCTATTTATAGACAAGATCCATTTGATGTCAGCAATGATATCCTTAGTTCCACTTCCTTTTCAGGATATGACAGGTAGCTCCCTGCCAATTTACTGATACAACCATTTTTTAATAACCTTCAGCAAAATTTTATTTGTATGTGATATTAATGATACTATTCAATTATCTCCACATTACACTGGGCCATCTTCATAACAGCAACACACAAGCCGCCATAGTAAAACAAGCTGACAATCAAGTAGTGTTAATATAGAAAAGGGAAACAGGAATAACTATTTCCCTCTGTTCTTGACTACTATTGTTGTTTTTGTTGTTAGGTGCCATCGAGTTGGTACTGACTCGTAATGACTTTATGCACAGCAAAACCAAACACCGCCTGATCCCAGGCCAACCTCACTAATGTTGCTGTGCTTGAGTCCACTGATGCTGCCACTTGGCCAATCCATCTCGGGGGTCTTCCTCTTTTTCTCTGACCCTCCATCTTACCAAACATGATATCCTTCTCCAGACCATATGTCTGAAGTATGAGAGACAAAGTTTGGCCATCTTGGCCTCTAAGGAGCACTCTGGCTGCACATCTTCCAAAACAGATCTATTGGTTCTTTTGGGAGCCCTTGGCACTTTCAATATTGTACTCCAACACCATAACTCAAAAGCATCAATTTTGCTAAGTTTTCCTTATTCACTGTCCAGCTTTAGCATTTCTAAATTCTTCAAAATGTATCCTACCCTAATTATTTTGCAAGATACCCAGGAAAGTCCTCAAAACAATTCCTTTCTGCAAATAGCAGCCACAGGTTTTATTCTTGTATTACCTGTCTTTGAAGTACACCTTAGTAGTTCCAGTTCTTTTATTAGCATCAGTGATCTATATACTGGAATATTAAGCATAAACGGTAGCTTGATGATTTGATTCATCATTGTATAAAATTGCCAGATATTCTCTTTAATGTATATGTATATGCACAATCCATGAACTTCTCATTACTTCCATTAAGTATGGGCCACCAACATACTTTCCACTGATTTTTACAAAAAGCTTTCTAACTTCCTTTTCAGATTCAACTCTTGCCATTGCCCTTCCCTGCTTTTCAACTGAGCTGTCAGGGAGCATACTTGGAATTAACATTTCTCTGCTCAGTTCTCTGCATTGACCTTTCATTTCATTAAGAACAAAAACTAAACCTGAACCTCCATGACTTCTCTGACATTATCTCCTATATTTCTTAACTTTGCTCAGTCATTTCTAGCCACACTGGCCTCCTGCTGTTTCTTCAATATCCCAGGTACATTCTAATCCTAAAACCTTTGAACTGTGGGTCCATCTTCTTGTAATGTTCTTTATACAAATCTCTTCTTGGATATCCCTTGTTCTTCCTTCATGTTTTTGCCACGATAAAATCTTCTTGATTAACAGAGTACTTACAACTATAACATTTTCCTACTCCTTTTCTTTCAAAGCATATATCAGGTACCAATATTGTGAATGATTCATTATTTTATTTTGTGTCTGGTTTAGTAATTATTTCATACACTAGAATAGGGTTAGTGACTATAACACATGCTTTATTTGCACTTTGTAGTTTCTTCTTATGTAAATTACTTTGAATCATAATTGGTTTTTGATGTTTAGACTTCTCAATAAGCTGTAATCACTGCATTGTCAGAATCATGGAACTTTTGTTTTTTAGGTTTTGTGAGGAATGCCTTGCAAATTAATCAGACCCATTAATTATATGCTAAATAATTGTTCAATATTATAGATCAGATTTAACACAATGAATAAAAAATCAAGTCTTAAGATGGAAAGCACCTTTCAGTAAATCAGCCTTTAGAGATTGAGGAATTGATTACATATTTCATCAATGTGCCTGGGATAGTTCTGTCTGGATGTATGTGTGTCTATATTCATATGTGTACAAATGTGTGAAAGGACTTCAAAAAACTAATGGAAAATAGAGTTAAATTGACAATGGAATTTTTCCATTAAATTGACAATGGAATTTTTCCATGAACTCTATTTTGAAACTCCCTCATATATGCACATGTGTCTTTATATATGAATCTAGTTGTGAGTGTTGGACCACCAGAAGAACAGTTTAAACCATTCTTAAATGGATAATATTCGTAAGATTAACCATGTCACAAATGAATGGTTGTTGTTGTTAGGTGCCATTGAGTTGGTACCAACTTACAGTGACCTTATGCACAGCAGAATGAAACACTGCTTGATCCTGGGTCAGCCTCATGACTATTGCCATGCTTGAGTCCATCGATGATGCCACTTGGGAAATCCATCTTATTGGGGGTCTTCCTCTTCTTTTTTTCTGACCTTCCACCTTACCAAACATGATATCCTTCTCCAGGGACTAGTTCCTTAACAATATGTCTGAAGTATGAGAGATGATGTTTGGCCATCTTGGCCTCCAAGGAGCAGTCTGGCTGCACTTCTTCCAAACGGATCTATTGGTTCTTTTGGCTGCCCGTGGCACTTTCAATATTCTCCTCCAACACCAAAACTCAAAGGCATCAATTCTTCTACGGACTTCCTTATTCACTATCCAGCTTTCTCATGCATATGAGGTTATTGAAAATACCATGGCTTGGGTGAGGCTCACCTTAGTCCTCAAGCTGACATCTTTGCCCTTCAACACTTTAAAAAGGTCTTGTGCAGCAGATTTGCCTAATGCAATACTTCATTTGATTTCTTGACTGCTGCTTCAGTGAGTGTTGATAGTTGATCCAAGAAGAATGAAGTCCTTGACAACTTCAATCTATTCTCCATTGCTAAGAATGCTGTTTATTGGTCCAGTGGTGAGGATTTTTGTTTTCTTTACATTGAGATGCAATTCATACCAAAGGCTGTGCTCTCTTTGATCTTCATCAGTAAATGTTTTAAGTCCTCTTCACTTTCAGCAAATGAATGGTACTAGACACAAAATGTTGCACAACTGCTATGTCTTATTAGCAGTTAGGTGAGATATGCTTCCTAATCCCTAAAGAAAACTGGCACATCGTCAAGTAGTGGATAAACAGGGAGTTTTTGAGTAGGATTAACCTTGTTTCATATCCTGTTTTTGACAACCATCACTTTTTATCCAAATATATGGTATATGATCTTTAATTTCCTTATTTACAAGTTTAAATTCAGCTCACATACATTTTACATTGGTTTAAATATTGCTTAAAATGATTTAAAAATAACACTAGGTTAGAGTTATGACAGAAAATTGAAACACTGGTGAAGTTTAGGAAAGACAGTTTGGTGAGAACAAATGCTTCTTGACTTTCTGTTTCAAAGATTCTACACAAAGTTGATCATAGTGACTGAGTGCTAATAGCCCCTAAAAGAAACTGTAAGGAATCCCAGACACAGTATGAATAAGGACAATTGTGGGAAAATGAAAAATGGTCATAAATAACAATGTAGTCATATTGCCATAGCTTGGAATTATATCTTAACACATGTGACCAGATCCTGTGATTTGATTCTCAACTGGACTTTTTAAAATACATGAAAAAATGCTTCTCTGAATTAAATTAATTTGTGATAAATTAAAAGAGCTCCTACTGTTGCAATGGGAATTAAAACTGAAAGTAAAAACACTTTCTCAGCTACAGTTAAATGTTAAAATAATGAAAAGCCTCATTCAATAAATAAAAAAGTTCTTTTAGACCAGATAAAAAGAATCTTGTTCTTTTAGTAATTATTATTCTCCTCTATTGCTCATCATAGTTCGTTGCTTTGTTCTCTGAGAGAGTCTGAAATTCAAGACTACATCAGAACCAGAATTCTTTAAGACAGCATATCCTTCCTCCAGCCCCCAACTTTATGACACAAGTATAAAATTCAATAAAAAGCAATTTAGAAAAAAATCCAAAAACCTATGCATCTTCTGCCAAGTTTCTACATTATGTTTCAATAGACTACTGTCAAGAAAATGTCAAACAATAAATAGACATCTTTTACGGAGGTGAAAATTGTCTAGGGTCCTTTTAGTCCCCTCTTTAATAAAGTAGACCTTGCATGGATTTCTCTCACCCTATAACAGAAGATAATTGATACTTTCTCAAGGAAGTTTCACTGAATGGTTATTTTGCCATGAAATGAGTCATAAAAAACATATGTTGTTTCTGTTAAGTGCCTTTGAGTCAGTTCCAACTCATAGCGACTCTTTATAGGTTATCTGAGGAGTATCTAGTGGGTTTGAACCACTGACCTTGTGGTTAGCAGTCCAATGCTTATCCACAGCACCATATCAAGACTTCAAAAGACATATAGTTAGTTATATGTAACTAAATGAGTATCAGCATTAGGCTGAAGATAATGAGATACCTTATCAAGTAATTCTGAAATGATTTGTAATCATAGACAAAATTAACCCTTCTAAATGCGTTGTGTAGAAGAAGGAAAACTTAGCTCTTGCTAGTAACAAGGGGAATCTTGATTTCATTAAATTTAGTGTACCTAAAATTCCTGCAAACATCACGTTCTAAAACCTACTTAATATTCTGTATGGTCAATATTAAATGTTCACACATTGAAATGAATTCCAACATTATTTTCTCTTGTTACAATTATACTCTTTTTCCAAAAGAACTTACATAAACTCAGGTTTCCCAATAAAAATTATTGAGTGGAAATGTGACTGTGGTAAGTAATATCCTGTATACCTTAAATTACCTGTGATGCCACATTCTCCAGATTCCCTTGAAATGAAAAATAAGTACATTTTCATATATATATATTGAATTTCGGCCCAAGATAACAATCATTTGATACATTTCTATTTCTTTCATATCCCGTGATCTTGATTTCAGCATAGATCTCTCATGACAGTTTTCCACCCCATTTAGTCATGATTTGGAATCCTGGCATGGTGCTGTAAGATAAGCATTGGGCTGCTAACCATGGAGTTAGCGATTCAAACTCAATAGCCACGTCTCGGAAACCCTACACAGGGTCACTATGAGTCAGGAGAAGATGATATTTAATAGCAACAACAAGAGTCATGATCTAAATGTAAATGATAAAATCTTAGTTCACAATGTAGAACTAACAGAGTAATTGAGAACATAAACGTTTTAATTTCTTCTTTTATAGACTTTCTAAACTTTGTTTCTGTATAAATACTACTCTTTTGATCTCAAATGTGTGCATACTTCATTAATGTTATTACTTTTCTTATAGACTTGTCTATTGCTTAGTTGAAAATTGAGCATTGGGGGTGAGTTCTTTTCCAGACCTAAAGGGTGAATGTTGTTGTTGTTGTTATGTGCCGTGGAGTCGATTCCATCTCATAGCGACCCTGTACAGGGTTTCCGAGGCTATAAATCTTTACTGGAGCAGAAAGCCTCATCTTTCTCCCGTGGAACAGCTGGTAGTTTCGAACTGCTGACCTTGAGGTTCGCAGTCCGATTCTTAACCACTAAAAACCATGATATCCGGGACCCCAACAGTTTCTATCTTACTTTTAAGCCTGGTAATTTTGTGATTTTTGAGTTTTGTCTCACATATTCCTTCCACTTTATCTTGGACTTTCTAATGTGGTCCTTTTCAGTGAAGTTGGTAATGGTAGCTGGGGACCATCTAGTCTTTCTGGTCTCAGGGTCATGGAGACTGATTTTTGTGTGGTCCATTTATCCATTGGGCTAATTGTTACCAAATGTCTTCTAATTTCATGGCTCTTCTCTCCTCTCAAGAAGCAGAGACCAATAGTTGCATCTTAGATAGTAGTTCATGAGCTTTAAAAACCCTAGTCACAACTGGCTTACAAGCTTTAAAGAGGGAGTTTATAGTTTTAGGAATGTGTGGGGAAAGGTAGAGTCCACATTAAATAATTTTCATCTTGTCTAGATGGGCCTGGTGAAAAGAGATGGGGATAAGATTCTTATGATTCAATAGTGAGGAACTGTTATCATGACCAATTGCGACTGTCACAACCATAAAGGTAGAAGCTTTGTAACAAAAACGTGAGAGTAGTTAATCTTACAATACAGAAACAGAAGACAATAGGACCATCAAGAGAGAAGAACACAAGCAGAGTACGGGACCCTATACAGAGAAGCAGCGACACAAGAGATGGAGGCAGAGATAAGGACATGGAAAGAGGGAGCAGCTGAGGACTCTAGATTCATGGGAAGGAGAGACTGGGTGCTGGTGGCCAAGAGGAAGTCTTGCAGAATGTGATCTTTGGTTGTTTAAATTATTATCTATTTCTGAGTGTTTCTATGTACATCCCCCACCTCTCCCCCCAAAAAAAAAACAGGGAATGGAAACAAATATTGTTGAATGATGATGCATGGAGGAGATTGTAATCATTGCAATGAAACAATGATGTAAAGTCTATGTTCTCCTATGTAACTATCACTCAGTACACAAAAAAACAAGCAAAACAACAACAACAAAATCAACAACATAGTAACTATGCACCAGAATTAGAACCTTGTTTTTGTGAACTATGTTATGTCAGTTGACTTTGTTGTCCCCCGATTCATCATCTCAGTATAATTGGTTGTCTAAGAAATCTTTTGGAGTATATTTTCCCAATGCATACAATACCTCATTTGATTTCTTGATTGCTGCTTCCATTGAAATGAAACCCTTCACAACTTCAATATTGTGTATGTTTATCATATTTCTTAATGATGTTTCTTACTTCACCAGATGTGAAGATTTTTGTTTACTTGTTTTGAGATGTAATCCATACTGAAGGCTGTAATCTTTGATCTTCATCAGGTGCTTCAAGTCCTCTTCACTTTCATCAAGTAAAGTTGTATCACAGGCTTTTAATGGATCTTCCTTCAATGCTAATGCAACAATCTTCTTCATATAGCCCACCTTCTTGGATTATTTGCTCAAGATATTTATTGAGTATGTATCCTGATACATACATTTCATGATTTTAAAACATGTAATATCCCTTGTTCTGTTTGAAAGACTGCCTTTTGATTTATATACAAGTACTGAAGAGCATAAATAATAGTTTTGAATCCCTATTCTTCACAATGTTAAATATAATTTTATATGTTCCACACAGTTAAATTATTTTGCATAGTCAATAAAACACAAGTGTCTTAGTTATTGAATGCAGCTATAACAGAAATACTACAAGTGGATGAGTTTAATAACCAGAAATGTAATCTCTTACAGTTTAGGAGGCTAGAAGTACAAATTCAGAATGCTGGCTCTAGAAGAAGGCTTTCTTTTTGTCAGCTCTTGGGAAAAGTCCTTGTATTTTTTCAGTATCTGTAGCCTAAGTATTATTTGGAGAGCTCCATATATCTTGGCATCAATCTTACCCTGGATCTAGGAGCTTCACAGTGCAGGAACCAGAGGCCCAAAGGATGCATTCTAATCCCAAATCATCCCAGATCATGTAGTAGTTTTCTCTAAGGTCAGTTCACACAACAAAATACTGAAGATTACCTCTGACTTCATTAGCATCACAAAAGTGAAGCATTCTAACAAAGGATAATTACATCACACCATACTCATCACATCAAATTATATCATGGGGTTGATTATATTATATTTGATTTCATTATGGTTATGATAACTAAATTTAACTGCTAAACCATTGAGAATCCTGGCCCATCAAATAGATGCAAAACTTAAAGTGAGTATTTTTTGTGGTATTCTCTACTCTCAGTCAAGATCCATCAGACATCAGCAATGATATCTTTTATTTGATGTTGTCTTCTGAATCTGGCATGAATTTCTAACAGATCCCTGTTGATGTACTGCTTCAAGCATTTTTTAAATTATCTTCAGAAAAATTTTACTTGCCTGTGATATTTATGATAATTTCTGTATTCTGTTTGATTACCTTTGTTTGAAATGTTCATAAATATTAATATCATCCAGTTGGTTAGCATGACTGCAAATGAGAAGTAACAGCTGCAGACCTCCATTGGTAATTAGAATGTGGACGTACTAAATATGAATGAAGGAAAATCGGAAGTTTTCCAAAAATGAAATGGGATGCTTAAACAGCAATATCCTATGCAATATCAAGTTGACTCCAAAAATCATATGGTCTGCAAAGCTGGGATTGACAAATTGAAGAGGAAGAGTATCACATTCATCATAAAACGAACACTTAAAGATCTATCCTAAATTATAATGTTGTTAGTGATAGGATAACATCCCTATACTTATAAGGAAGACAAGTTAATACTACCATTAATCATGTATATGCATCAGTCACTAATGTCAATGATGAGGAAACTGAAGAACTTTGCAAACATCTGCAAATTTCAGCAGTCATTATCAATTGTCAGTTGTGTGGATGATTCATTTTGGACTGTTCACCCTCGATAAGCTTGAAGATGCCTCAAGTGTCAGCATAAGATGCATGCAGAAGAACCACCCTGCTGAGACTGATCTAGCCACACAATCTTGAAAAATAATTAAATGGTGCTGTTTTAATCTAATAAATAATTGACTACTTAAACATCTCCTCTACACTAATGACATTCAGATTTATACCTTTACTGTAGTTTCTTTTTTCTACTTTTCAAATCTGGATTTAACTTCCATCTTGATTCCTCTACTTAGATATATCAAGGGTACCTTTTACTTATCATGCCCAAAGTTTTCCCATGATTTTTCCTTTGAATCTTACCCTTCTTCTGTGCTAATTAGTTTAGTAACTGTCACCAAAATTCATTCAACTGTATAATGCAGAAACCTAGGTTGTTTCATAAATTGAAATATCTTACATTTTACAATTTACTCTTTTTTATATGAGAATCTGGGTTCTATGAAGAAAAACGTGGCATTAGGATTGGAGGAAGACTCATTAACAACCTGTGATATGCAGATGATGCAACCTTGCTTGCTGAAAGTGAAGAGGACTTGAAACATTTACTGATGAAGATTGAAGAGCACAGCCTTCGGTATGGGTTGCATCTCAATGTCAGGAAAACAAAAATCCTCACCACTAGACCAATAAAAACATTCTTATCAACAGAGAAAAGATTGAAGTTGTCAAGGACTTCATTCTTCTTGGATCAACTGTCAACACTCGTGGAAGCAGCAGTCAAGAGATTAGACGACGTATTGCATTGGGCAAATATGCTGCACAGGAACTTTTTAAAGTGTTGAAGAGCAGAGATGTGTCAGCTTGAGGACTAAGGTGCTCCTGACCCAAGCCATGGTATTTTCAATAATCTCATATGGATGTGAAAGCTGGACAGTGAATAAGGAAGACCGTAGAAGAATTGATGCCTTTGAGTTGTGGTGTTGGAGGACAATACTAAAAGTGCCATGGACTGCCAAAAGAACCAATAGATCTGTTTTGGAAGAAGTGCAGCCAGAGTGCTCCTTGGAGGCCAGGCTGGCTAAGCTTTGTCTCTCATACTTTGGACATATTGTCCAGAGGAGACAGTCGCTGGAGAAGGATGTCATGCTGGGTAAGATGGAGGGTCAGAGAAAAAGAGTAAGACCCCCAATGAGATGGATCAGCCAGGTGGCATCACTGATGGTGTCAAGTGTGACAGGGGTAGTGAGGTTGGCCCAGGATCAGACATTGTTTCGTTCTGCTGTGCATGGAGTCGCTATGAGTCGGTTCCAACTCGATGGCACCTGACAGCAACAACAACAACAACAATGTCCTATATGCAATCTATCATCAAGACGATCAATGCATCTTTCTAAATCTGTCCACTTTCTTCATCTCATCTACCACTTTCCATATCAAAAGGTAAAATAATTTATTTCTTACATGAATGAAATAGCTAACGACTAACACTTAAATCTACTCTTAAACTCATTTTCTATTCTTTAATAAATTATGAGAATTTTATCATATAAATGCCCTCTATTGAACTCTTCAATATCTTCTCACTGATATAAAGATAAAGCCCCAATTCCATACCATGGCCTGCAAGAACATATGCTCTGACCTCTTCTAAGCACCTTTTGTTTACTTTTAGTTTTTTTGTGGTTTTTCATTTTTATATACAAAATATACTTGTGATTATAGGACACTCCATAAAACTCATTGAGAGGCACTTTATTTATTTTAATTCATTTATAACAAATACTGAATGCCAAATATTCAGTATTTGTTCTGAAAAGCAAATACTATATAATTAAATATATTATTTGATTTAATCTTAAGAAAAGCTATTACATAATTACATTGTTCTCTCACTTTTATAGAGAGGTAAAATAAGCCTCAGAGTAAAAACTGTATTCAAAGGCTAATGACTATGAAATAATAGATAGAAATAAAACTTAAGTTTTCTTTTGTAGACTGTGAATTGTTCTACAAAATTCAATCTTTCTTTATTCCAAAGATGTCTGTGCAATGTAGTTTGTAACAAATAAGCATACTAGCAGATTGAAGAGGATTAAGATTTTAATAATGTTGTGGAGTGGGTTCCTTTAAATTATGTTTCCCACAAAAAAATTTTACTTCCTTTAAGCATTTCCTTAAGAGATTTCACAGCTAACAAAGCCAAAATTTCTATTAAAGTCATATGTTACTATAGACACTTGTCAGACAATGAATGACTCATTTTCAATGTGCACCCTGAATTCTCATATAAAGTAGGTTATCACTGTGCAACTCTCTGTGTTTGCTAACGTATAATTCCATTATTTTAGGTGATCAACTGAAACCAAGTTTTTCAAATTCTAGTAGGTTAATGTCCCATTATCATATCATTTTAAAAAATTCACATGCTTATGCAATTGCCCAGTGAAACATATTTTCTATTCTCCTTTGCAGCTTGTGTGGTCATGTCATTAATTATCCCTTATGAAATGTGAATAGACTAATAGTGTAACTTCCATATAACTTGCTGAAAAGTAAATTGCTTGCCCTGGATTTATTTTTACTTTTGCCATGAACCAGGGTATACGTGACCATGAAGAAAAATCAACAGTCATAGGCAGAGTAAAAAAATATAGAATTATCCAAGATTTTAAATGACAATGTTGAATTACACTTCCTGGTAAGCCTGGACTGACCAGACATTACTTATGAACAAGATATATTTATATCTCACTTAATGTTAAAACATTTTAAATTACAGCTTCATAAAGTTTCTCAAAGTCAAATTCAAGGTTATTTCCTAATCTATCAAGCAATCTTTATTTTATTAATACATGTACACATAAATTATTTTCTTTAAATCTTACTTTGCTATCCAAACAATTTAAAACAAACAAACAAATAAACAAAAAACATGCTGTTCACATAGTAATTTAAGTCACCTGTATATGCAGATTTATTTTTACATTCATGTAATTAATTTGAAAATCAGTTTACATGTTACACATTCAAAGTTCTTAGGTGGTGGTGGTTGTGTGCCACTGAGTCAATTCTGACTCGTAGTGACACTGTAAAGTTTCCGGGACAAAATTTTTACAGGAGCAGAAATCCTCTTCTTCGTCCCAAATAGCTGATAGATTCAAACTGCTAACCTTACGATTAGCAGCCCAGTTAGTAATCCACTGTGCTACCAGGGCTCCTTAAATTTCTTAGGATTGTTGTTGTTGTTATGTGCTGTCACGTTGATTCCCACCCATAGTGACCCTAAAGGGTTCCTGAGGAGCAGCTGGTGAGCTTGAACCACTCATCCTGCAGTTCAAAGCGACTTTGCAGTCCACAGAACCTCTTAGTAAGCCACAGAGCCACACATTTAAATCTATTGTTAAAGATCAAATCACCAGTTAGAAATATTTAAAGTCTTGATATTTTGACCCTTACTTGATTCCCAGTTTCTCAAAAGACATGCTGGTTGTTTCATTTGATTATTTCTCTAATTTATGTTGGTTAATGGATCATTCTGGTGTGGTGCTATGGGTTAATGCTCCAGACTGCAAAATCATTTGAACTGCAAGATAGGTGGGTCAATCTCACCAATTGCTCCCTAAACCTTATACAGGGTCATTATGTGTAGGAACTGACTCTAAGCACTTAGCAACAACAAGAAGTAAAGAAATTTAGTGACAAGCTGAATTCAGATTTGCAAGCTCAGTAAATTCTTAGCATGTAGTACTTCTTTCTACCACTTATCTGTCACTTTGTCTTACTGTGGTGGCTTGCATATTGCTCTGATGCTGGAAACCATCCACCAGTATTTCAAATACCAGCAGGGTAACCCTTGATACAGCTTCCAAACTAAAAATAGACTCAGAAGAAGGGCGTGTCAATCTACTCCTAAAAAAATAAAATAAAAATGGTCACTGAAAACCGTATATATAATGGTGGAACATTGATATACTGCTGAAAGGCACTTAAAACACTAATGATGAAACAAACTATTTCTTCAGCATAGTCAACCTTGATGACATGTGCATCTTCATTTAACTTCACAAGGGGGAAGTAAGAAGATCATATTCAGCAGCACTAGCCCAAAGCGAATTCCTCTGGTGCTGAGGTCCAACATTTGGTCAGACTCCAAACTTCTTTACCAGTTCTGACATCAACCATCCCTCCCACAACACTGTCTACTTCTCAGTTAGGCTCGATAATTCATTGCGATTGTCAAACAGGACTCACAGACCATACTAATGATTATGGGACTTGTTAGAGAAGTTAATAGGTTGCAATTCAGGATAAAAAATTCTCAGGCTATAGTCATTTGATCAGGATAGCCTCTTCTCGGCTGTTCCCAAAGACAGGTCTCTCTCTGGTTCTCAGTCTATTAGCCAGGAGTCCCTTGGCTTCTGCCCTGCTTAGGAAAGATTACAAAGCTCCTATAGGACAGCTGATAAATGACCAAAGGCAATCCACTCCTTTATAAGTCTCAGTACATAGCTTCCACAATGAAGTGTCTAGATGCTTGCCTTTGCAAGCTATCATCCAAACCAAAGGAACACAGCTTTTTGCTCTGTGGGCTGAGAAGCCCATTGATCCGTCCTGTTCTTCAGCTCTTAACTCTGCTGCTGCTTCTTATCTTGTATAACAGCTCTCTGTCTTCTGGATTGAGGAAGTTCAACATTCAAAGATCCTCAAGTTCAAAGAACACACCCCACTTCTGGCTCATTTTCCTTCATGGTAGCGTAAGACCCTGTTCTTGCCACTATGATAGCTTGTTTTGTATCCACATTTGATTTACAAGTTTTTAAAATCACAATTAACCCTTTAAACAATCAATCACAATAGAAACATATAGTTCTATCAGCATTTCCCCCCAACTTCTCCTATTAGGAAAAAGTTTTGTGGGAGTTTCAACAACTTTGTCTAGAAGAGATATATTAGATAATGTACTGTACTACAACTTGGATAGAGTGAAGGCTTGGTGACCATCATATGCTGATGTAGCAAGATTCAAATTGAGAACAAAGAGCCACAAACATCCACTAACAATTGGAACTGCAATGTCTGAAGGATGAATCTAGAAAAATTGGAAATAGTGAAAACTGAAATGGAATGCATAAATATCTTTATCCTAGGCATAAGTGAAATAAAATGGACTGGTATTGGCAATTTTGAAATGGGCAATTATGTGATCTACTATTCTAGTAATGACAAATTGAAGAAGATTGTCACTGTATTCATTGTAACAAAATAACATTTCAAGATCTATTCTGAAGTACAATGCTGTCAGTGAGAGAATAATACCTGTCTACATGGAAGACCAGATACTATTCAAATTTACACACCAAAACCTATTACCAAAGATGAAAACACATGATTTTTACCAACTTCTGCAAACTGAAAGTGATCAAACATTCTATCAAGGTGTATCAATAATTACTGGTAATTAGGTTATGAAAGTTGTAAATGAAGAAACTGCAGTTGTTGGAAACTGTAGCCTTAGTGATAAAAATCTACAGCGTGGATTGCATGATAGCATTTTGCAAGGCCAAGGGTTTATTAATTGCAAATACATTTCTCACAACATGAACAGAGACTATACACGTGACCCTCACTGATAAATACACAGGAATCAAATTGACTATATCTGTGGAAAGAAATGATAGAAAAACTCAACAAAATTATTCAGAACAAGTCCAGTGCCAACTGAAGAACAGACTATTAATTGTTCCTATGCAAGTTCAAGTTGAATATGCACAAAAATAAAACAAGTCCATGAGAGCCAAATACAACCTTGAATATGTTGCTTTTAAGTGCCTTTGAATCAGTTCTGACTCACAGCAACTCTGTATATGGTTTCTTAAGATCAATTTGTGAGTCTGAACTGCAAACCTTGTGATTCATACTGACTATGTGGTCCAGTGTTTATCCTTAAGCGCCACACCAGGACTCCAAGCTTGAATATGTTGTTAAGTGCCATCAAATCAATCTTGACTCATAGTGACCCAATATAGGATTTCCAAGGAGTGGCTGGTGGATTTAAAACACTGACTTTGCAGTTCAAACTGCTCTTGCTGTCCAGTGCAATATCCTGTAATGCCACACCAAGACTCCAACCTTGAATATAGCTCACCTCAATTTAGAGACAATTTCAAGAATAGATTTAATGCATTGAACCCTAATGCCTGAAGATTAGACAAGTTATGGGATGACATGAGAAATTCATGCATGATAAGACCAAAAGATCACTAAAATGCAGAAAGGAAAAGAAAGACAAAAGTAGATTTCAGAAGACACTCTGAAGTTTGCACTTGAACATTGAATAACTGAAGCTAAAGGAATAAATGATGGAAAAAAGGAGCTGAAAAGAAAATTTTTATAGGCAGCTCAAGAAGAGAAATACAGTATTGAAATGAAATGTGTGAAGAACTGGAGATAGTAAACCAAGAGGGAAGAACACGTTATTAATTTCTCAAGCTGAAATAACTAAAGAAAAAAATCAAGCCTTTAGTTACAATATTGAAACATTCTGTGGGCAAAATATTGAATGGCACATGAAGCACCACAAGAAGACGGAAGAAAAGTCACTGTGCCAAAAATAATTGATAAATATCCAAACATTTCAAGAAGTAGCGTATGATCAAGAACGGATGGTATTGGAGAAAGAAGTCCAAGCTGTACTGAAGACATGGCCAAAAAACAAGGCTGCAGGAATTGACTGAATGCTAATTGAAATATTTTGACAAAGGGATGCAGCTCTGGAGATGTTCACTCATCTACACCAAGAAGTTTGGAAAACAACACCCCAGCCAAATTATTGAGAAAGACCTGTTTTTGTGTCCATTCCAAATAAAGGTACTCCTATAGAATGCAGAAATTATCAAAAAATTTCATTAATATCACACACAAGTAAATTTTTGCTAAATACAACTCAAGAACAGTTACAGCAGTACACTCACTGGGAAACACAATAAATTCAAGTCAAATACAGAAGAAGACACGAAGGAGGGATATCATTGCTGCTGTGACATCAATCTTAACTGAAAGCAGAGAATACCGGAAAGAAATATATCTGAGTTTTATTGGTTATACAAAGACTCTCAAAACTTTGGAACATAAAAAATTATGGATCACATTGTGAAGAATGGTAATTACAGAACACTTAATTGTGTTCAGCGGGAATCTGTACATAGACCAAAAGGAAGTTGTTAGAACAAGGACATTTTGCATGGTTTAAAATCAAGAAAGTTTTGTGTCTTGATTATATCCTTTCACTGTATTCAATCTGTTGCTTAGAAAATTATATGTGAAGCTGGACCATATGAAGAAGAATGTTGCATCAGGATTGGAGGAAGACTCGTAAACAACCTGTAATATTTAGGTGACACAGCCTAACTTGCTGAAGGTGAAAGGACTTAAGCATTTACTGATGAAGATCAAATACTACAATATTCAGTAGGAATTATACCTCAACAATAAGAAAAAAAATTTTTCACAGCTGGACCAATAATTAACATCAGGATCACATTTCGCTTTGGTCCACAATCAGCGTTCATCAAAGCAACAGTCGAGAAATCAAACAATATATTGCACTGGGCATATCTGTTGCAACAGACTTCTTTAGAGTGTTTTTTTTTTTTATAAAAAAAAAAAAAAAAAAAGACTAAGATAACCCTGACTTGAGCCAGGGTATTTTAAGTCACTTCATATATATGTGTGAAAGCTGGATAGTGAATAAAGAACACCTAAGCATAGCTGAGTCAAGAAATCAAACAACATATTGCATTAGGCAAATCTAATGCACAAGACCTATTTAAATTGTTTAAGAGCAAAGATGTTAGTGTGTGGACTAAGGTGTGCCTGACCCAAGCCATGGTATTTTCAATAACCTCATATGCATGTGAAAGTTGGACAGTAAATAACGAAGACCGTAGAAGAATTGATGCATTTGAGTTATGGTGTTGGAGGAGAGTATTGAAAGTACCATGGGTTGCCAAAAGAACCAACAGATCTGTGTTGGAAGAAGTGCAGCCAGAGTGCTCCTTGAAGGCCAAGATGGCCAAACTTTGTCTCTCATACTTTGGACATATTGTCAGGAGGGACCAGTCTCTGGAGAAGGATATCATGTTTGGTAAGGTGGAGGGTCAGAGAAAAAGAGGAAGACCCCCAACGAGATGGATTGGCCAGGTGGCAACATTGAAGGACTCAAGCGTGGCAACAATAGTGAGGTTGGCCCAGGATCAGGCAGTGTTTCAATCTGCTGTGCATAGGGTCGCTATGAGTTAGTACCGACTCGATGGCACCTAACAACAACAACAACAAGCAGAGCTAACTCTTGGAATATGCTGTTGATGAAGAATATATCTGTCTTGGAAAAAGTATAGCAACCTTCTTAGGAGCAAGAATGCGGAAACTTCATCTTTTATCAGGACATTTTATCTGGACCTGAAGTAAGACAATGCTTGATAAAGTAGTTGTTGTTGTCAGGTGCTATCGAGTCGGAATCGACTCATAGTGACCCCATGCACAGCGGAACAAAACAATGTCCGATCCTGGGCCAACCTCACTACCGCCGCCACACTTGACTCCATCAATGATGTCACCTGGCTGATCCATCTTGTTGGGGTCTTCCTCTTTTTCTCTGACCCTCCACCTTACCCAGCATGACATCCTTCTCTCCGGACAATGTGTCCAAAGTATGAGAGACAAAGCCTAGCCATCTTGGCCTCCAAGGAGTACTCTGGTTGCACTTCTTCCAAAACAGATCTATTGGTTCTTTTGGCAGTCCATGGCACTTTCAGTATTCTCCTCCAACACCACAACTCAAAGGCATCAATTCTTCTACGATCTTCCTTATTCACTGTCCAGCTTTCACATCCATATGAGACTATTGAAAATACCATGGCTTGGGTCAGGAGCACCTTAGTTCTCAAGCTGACACATCTCTGCTCTTCAATATTTTAAAAAGTTCCTGTGCAGAAGATTTGCCTAATGCAATACGTCGTCTGATCTCTTGACTGCTGCTTCCACGAGTGTTGATAGTTGATCCAAGAAGAATGAAGTCCTTGACAACCTCAATCTCTTCTCCATTGATAAGAATGCTGTTTATTGGTCCAGTGGTGAGGATTTTTGTTTTTTTTACATTGAGTTGTAATCCATACGTAAGGCTGTGCTCTTTGATCTTCATCAGTAAATATTTTAAGTCCTCTTCACTTTCAGTAAGCAAGGTTGTATCATCTGCATATCTCAGGTTGTTAATAAGTCTTCCTCCAATCCTGACGCCACATTTTCCTTCATAGAACCAAGCTTCTTGTATTATTTGCTCAGCATACATATTGAACAAGAATGGTGAAAGAACACAACCCTGTCGCACACCTTTCCCAATTTTAAAACATTCAGTGTTCCCATGCTCTGTTCGAACAACTGCCTCTTGGTCCAGGTACAGATTTCTCAGAAGTGCAATTAAGTGTTCTGGTAGAGTGAAAAGGTGGAAGATCCTCAACAAGATGGATTGGCATAATTGGCTACATTGTACTTAAGCAAATCAATGATTATGAAGATGGCAGAGCACTGGGAAGTTCTTCATTCTAATGTACAAAGTGTTGCTATGTGTTTAATAGACTTAATAACAGCTAATAACACAATACGACTTATCTTGTATTGAAACATATATGATAGTCTCAATTCCTTTGTCATATAGTCTAACAAAATATATGCTGGCATTACCAAACAATTCTTGATAAATTGAATATTTGTTGTGCCTTTAAAACATAATCACTTACATCAGCCCTGTAGTTATTGTAGCTCGGTGCTGTTGGGTTGGTTCTGACTCATAGCAACCCTATACATAACAGAAGGAAACACAGACTGGCCTTGTGCCATCCTCACAATAGTTGTTCCACTTGAGCCAATTTCTGCTGCCATTGTGCCTATATAACTTGCTGGGGGCCATCCTCTTTTCTTGCTGACCCTTCACTTTACCAAGCATGCTGTCCTTTAGTAACTGGTCCCTCCTGATAATATGTCTGAGGTAGGAGAAACAAAGTCTTGTGATCAATTGTAAGGAGCATTCTGGTTATACTCCTTTCAATACAGATTTGTTTGTTCTAGCAGTCCATGGTACTTTTAATATTTTTATCCAAAACCATAACTCAAATGCATCAATTGTTCTATGGTCTTCCTTATTGATTGTCCAACTTCTAAATGCATATGAAGCTATTGAAAATACCATGAGATGGGACAGGTGCGCCTTAATCTTAAAACTGATATCATTGCTCTTGAACATTGTAAAGAGGTCTTGGACAGCTCTGGTTAATGCAATTCATCATTTGATTTCAAGACTGCTGTCTCCATGAATGTTGATTGTGGATCCATGCAAAATGAAGTCTTTGACAACTTCAATCTTTTCTCCAATCTTTATCATGATGTTATTTATTGCTCCAGTGGTGAAGATTTTTTGTTTTCTTTACATTTAGGTGAAACCCATACCAAAGGCCTTTGGTCTCCATCAGTAAATATCATAAGTCCTCTATTTTTTCAGACAGCAAAGCTGTATCATCTGAAGATAGCAGGTTGTTAATGACTCTTCCTCCAATCCTTATGCCACTTTCTTCTTCATATAGTACAGCTTCTTGGGTTATTTGCTCAGCATACAGATTGAATAAATATGGTGAATTAATCCAACACTGGCACACATCTTTCAGGATTTTAAACCGTGTAGTATCTCCTTGTTCTGTTCAAATAACTGCCTCTTGGACTATGTACAAGTTTCTTATGAGCACAATTATATATTCTTGAATATCCATTCTTTGCATTGCCTTTCTTAGTCAATAAAGCACAAGTAAACATCTCTACGCTATTCTATGCTATCAGCCATAATCTATCTGACTTCAGCAATGACACCCTTAGATTCACATCCTCCCCTGAATCTGGCTTGAAACTATGGCACATTGTCAATATACTGTTGCATTCAATAGTTTTCCTATAGAATCCTTCGATATTTGAAAGCAAGGCTTGAATTTTTTCTTCATGTTTTTAGCTTCAGAAATGTTGAGTGTGTTCTTCATTTTTGGTTTTCTAACTCTATGTTTTTGCGTATTTCATTATATTACTTGACTTTGTCTTCTTGAACTTCCCTTTGAAATTTCCTGTTAAGTTATTTTCTTCCTCATTTCAGCCATTTGTTTTAGCATCTATACACTAGAGAGTCAATTTCTGCTCTGACATCCATTTTGGTCTTTGTTTTCTTTCCTATGTTTTTAATGACCTTATACTGGTCATTAAAAGCTCACCAGCTGCTCCTTGAAAACCCTATGCAAGGTCACTAAGGGTCAGAACTGACTCAATGGCACTTCACAACAACAACAACTTTATTCCTGTATTATGTTCTTGATGTCTTCCCATCATTCTTCTGATATTCAGTCATTATAGTATAATGCATCAAATCTATTACTGAGATGGTCTCAAAACTCAGGTGGGATATGTTCAAGATCATATTTTGGCTCTTATGGACTTGTTTTAATTTTCTTAAGCTTGATACTGTACTATCTTATTAGTAATTGATGCTCTGTTACATAATTGACCTTGTGTGTGTATCAGCTCTAGCTTAATAGAAATAAAATTACGACTACATATGTGATTTTAAATTCTCTTGTAGTCACATTAAAAAGTAGTAAAAAAAGAAATGTTGCTGTTGTTGTTAAGTACCTTTGAGTTAGTTTGAACTCATAACAAACTTGCATATGGTTTCCCAGGAGGGACTGGTGAGTTTGAACCACTGACCTTGGAGTTCAAACTAATCTTGTGGTCCACTGCATTATCCTGCAATACCACATTAAATGAAATTATTATAATATGTTTTAGTTAGCCCATTAGATTTAAAACTTTATCATTTAAACAAGCAATCAATATTAATTTATTTAATGTGCATTTGGAGACCTGGTGTGGCCCTGTGGGTTAATGCATTGGACTGCAAAGTTGGTATGAACTACAAGGTTGGCATGTAGATTGTATGAACTACAATCTCACCAGTCGCTCCTTGGAAACCCTGTACAGGGTTGCTATGGGTCAGAATTGACTTGATGTTATTTAACAACAACAACAAAGGTGTATTTGAGGTTATTTTGTTCTTACAAACATTCAAATTATGGTGTGTATTTTATATTTAAGTATATTTAATTTTGACAATGAATTTTTTTCAAATATTTCATGAAATTTACTCATGGCACCTAACAACAACAAAAACACTTGAACCAAAAAGAGTTACA
Source organism: Chrysochloris asiatica (assembly GCF_000296735.1). NCBI lineage: Eukaryota > Metazoa > Chordata > Mammalia > Afrosoricida > Chrysochloridae > Chrysochloris > Chrysochloris asiatica. Next base: position 41,187,258 of record NW_006408520.1, on the reverse strand, counting down.
AATTCAAGTACAGATTCAATCATACTTATAAACAAACACTTCAGTTGTAACATTCAAATTGAAATTTTGTTGTTGGTGGTGGTAAGTACTGTCCAGTCTGTTCCAACTCACAGAAATCATATGGACAACAGAATGAAACAATTCCCAGTCCTGAATCATCCTAAAGATTGCTGCTATGCTTGAGCCCATTGTTGCTTCCACTGTGACAATAGATCTTGTTAGTGTCTCTCTCTTTTTCTTTGTCCCATGACTTTACCTTCTCAAAGGAATGGTACCTCCTGATAATATGTCCACAGTATGAAAGACCAATTCTGGCCATCTTGACTTCTAAGGAACATTCTGGCTGTACTTTGTCCAACACAGATTTCTTCTTGCATTCCATGGTACCCTGAATATTCTTCTCCAACATCATAACTCCAAGGCATCTATTATTCTCCGGTCGTCCATATTCATTGTGCAACTTTACCATGCACATGGGGCTATTGAAAAATACCACTGGCTTTAGTGATTGATGTGTTAATTTTAATAATATTTGTATTAGTTATTGCTCCTTTTAGGCTTATGGATATTACGCTATTACAGAGAACATTTTAATTAAAAACTTCAATAGATATTGAAATGTTCTTTTTAAAGATAAATGCAATGCCAATCCTCCTCAATTTGTCTTTTCCGGTATAGTTACCTATGTAATTGTCAGATTTAAAATCAGCAATACCTGTCCATTTCAGCTCAGTATTGCCTAGGATATCGATGTTTATATGTTAAATTTCATTTTTGACAACTTCCCATTTTCCTAAATTCATACTTTATAAAGTCCGTGATCCAATTATTAATGGGTGTTTGCAGCTGTTTCTTCCCATTTTGAGTTGTTCTGCATTAGCAAATGAAGGTCCCTGAGGCTTTACTGGAGTCATGGTTTGGTTTTCTGTACCAGACTGCAAAGCTGTTTGAACTACAAGGTTGGTGGTTCAAGCTCACCAGTTGCTCCTCGGAAACCCTTTAGAGGGTCGCTATGGGTCAGGACTGACTCAATGACACTTCACAACAACAACAACAACAACAAGGCTTTACTACATTCTCATCATCAGGGCCAACTCTACTTCACAGAGGCAGTTCTTCCCCAATTGTATTTTGAGTTCCTTCCAACCTGAGGTTTTCATCTTCTGCACTTTAGCTTACATTTTTCTGGTGCTGTTCATCAAGTTTCAATATTCTATATTCTGATGCTATCTGACTGTGTTTCACTGCTAATAATAAGGTGTTCATTGTATAAACATTTTGAATTAGTCTGCCTCTCCTGCTGAGTCTGGCTTAGTATGGACGTTCAAATGAAATATGTCTACCAAGGGTGACCCTGCCAAAATTCAAAATACCAGTAGTTTAGCTTCCAGCATCACAATATGCAAGACAACAGAGTGTGGCAAACTCACAGAGTAGTAGTGGAAATTCAAAAGAATAACATGAAATAAACTTTAGGCCCAGTTTTTCCATCACACTAACCTGTGGTGTTGTGGGTTAATGTGCCAGACTGCAAAGCCATTTGAAATACACGGTCAGCGGTTCAAGCTTACCAGCTGCTCTCCAGAAACCCTATACAGGGTCGCTATGGGTTGGAACTGACTCAAAGGCACTTAACAACAACAACATAGCCATATGTGGACTCCTTGTGTGATGGTGTAGTATTAGCACTGGACTTTGAACAACAATGTCAGCAGTTAAAACCCACAAGCTGCTCTTTGAAAATCTATACAAGGTCACTATGAGTGTGAATCAACTTTCTATGGCACTTAGCAACAACATAGCTACATGTAGGTCAAAAAGCTGTAAGCAAGCTCTCTATCATTGCTTTGACTCTCTCATAGTGACCCTACAGAAAAGAGTAGAACAGTTCCATAGGGTTTCTGAGATTGTAAATCTTTACAGGCAGATAGCCTCATCTTTGACTAGTGGAGTGGCTGCTGAATCTGAACTGCTGACGAATGGTTAGCAGCCCAATGCCTAACGCACAGCACCACCAGAGTTCTGTAGGCTACAACTAAGGGAAGAGCAATCCAGGAAGCCCAAGACACTCTGTGATGGGGGAGAATGATGTTCTTGAAGGATAAAGCTAGTGTTTCCTTGATCGGCTACCAGAAAGAAGAAAATTGCTCAGAAAAAGCAAAGAATTTAGGAGATTACAGAGGTTTCATGTCTTCATCTTGGTATATTAGTCAGCATATTAATATGTAATGAAAAATACCCAGATCCAAGCAAAGTACAAACTGAAAATATTAGAGAAAGCAAGCATTTGAGCTCATGTAGAGCTCTATTCTTACCAGAAAGGAAAACTGTTTACTCCAGAAAGCATTATATTGAATACTCAGAATGTTTTTGCCTCATTAATGGGACAATGTAATCCTAGTCCTAATGTTGTTCTGCATTTATATAGCAAAAACAGAAAGAGATTCCATAACATCAAATTGCATTCGAATATAATGTAACTACATTCAAAAATAAAATTCAAGACTACTTACAGTAATTTTTTAAATGACTAGAACTGAAACATCCCACACCCATGGTCATTAAGTCAATCCTGACTCACAGTGACCCTCTGGAAGATAACTATTCCATCATGTTTCTGAGGCTATAAATGTTTATAGAAACTGACTGTCTCATCTATAATTTTTCCCATAGAGTGGTTGGGTAGTTCTAATTGCCAACCTTGAGGTTTGCAGTACAAAGCTTAACACACTATATCACCAAGGCCCGCTATATAGTTCTCAGCAAGGTAAGACTGACAGTTTGGCAATATCAACAATTGCCAGATAAGGAAACTGTAGAAAAATACAACCCATGCTGATGAGAACAATAAATCAATGGAAATCCAAAGTGGCCACAAAAATTATAATTTACAGCAAGAATAATAAAATTTCAAATTGGCAAACAGGAAGTAAAACTATCTCTATTTGCAGATGACATGGTCCTGGTGTGGCACTGTGAGTTAATGAGCCAGACTGCAAAGCTGTTTGAACTACAACGTCGGTGGTTCAAGCTCACCAGTCACTCCTTGGAAACCCTATATAGGGTCGCTGTGGGTCAGAACCAACTCGACGCACTTAACAACAATAACAACATACATAAAAAATCCCAAAGACTCAGGAAAAAAACTACTGGGACTCATTGGGAGATTCAGCAACATGGCAGGATGCAAGATCAACATACAAAAATCAGTTGGATCCCTCTTTACTAATAATGACAGCTCTGAAAATGAAATTAGGAAAGCAATACCATTTACAATAGCTGCCCAAAGGATGAACTATTTAGGAATAAATGTAACTAGAGAAACAAATGACCTATACAAAGAAAACTACAAAACAATACCACAAGAAACCAAAAAAGACTTACAAAAATGGAAGAATATACCATGCTCCTGGATAGGAAGACTTAACATTGTGAAAATATCAATACTACCTAAAGCAATTTACACATATAATACAATCCCACTCCAGATTCTATCGACATTCTTTAAAGAGATGGGAAAAGCAATGACAAACTTTATAGAGAAAGGAAAGAGACACAGAAGAAACAAAGCACTGCTTAACAAGAAGAGAAAGTTGGAAACCTCTCACTCACTGATTTCAAAACCTACCACATGGCTACAGTGGTCAATATAGTGTATATAGGTATATAGATCATGTGGAACATGATGAAAGGTATATAGATCAGTGGAACAGAATTGAGAATCCATAAAATACTCCATCCACATACAGCCAACTGATCTTTGACAAAGGATTAAAGTACATTGAGTGGGGAAGAGATAGTCTCTTC